>NC_056660.1:214665381-215022881 GCF_018350195.1 Panthera tigris
TTTTGTTGAGGATTTTTGCATCTATTTTCATCATGAATATTGGCCGTGTGTGTGTGTGTGTGTGTGTGTGTTTGTAGTATTTTTATCTGGTTTTGATATCCAGGAAATGCTTGTCTCATATGATATATTTGGAAGCTTTTCCTCCTCTTCTATTTTTGCAATACTTTGGGGAGAATAGGTGTTAATACTTCTTTAAATGGTATAATTCACCTGTAAACACATCTGGTCCTCATGTTTTATTTTTTGGTTGTTTTTTGTTTACTGGTTCAATTTTGTTAGTAATGGGTCTATTCAGACTTTTTTTTTATTTCTCCCTGCTTCATTTGGGAAGATTGTATGCTTTTTGGAATTGTCCATTTCTTCTAGGTTGCCCAATTTGTTGGCATATAATTTTTTGTACAATTCTTTTATACTCCTTTGTATTTGATCTTATTTTTTGTTTCTGTGGCATCCGTTTCTGGTCTCATCTTTATTATTTCCTTCTCTCTACTTGGGCTCTGTTTGGTCTTTTTCTAGTTCCATTAGGTGTAAGGTTAGATTGTTTATTTGTACTTGTTCTTGTTTCTTGAGGTAGACCAGATCACTATGTATTGCCTTCTTAGGACTCTTCCTGTATCCCAAAGAGTTTGGACCACTGTGTTTTCATTTGTTTCTATGCATATTTTAAAAAATTGCTACTTTGCTTCATTGACCCATTGGTTGTTCAGTAACATGTTGCTTAACCTCCATATGTTTGTGGGGTTTTTTATTTTTGATTTATTTCCAGTTTCATACCGTTGTGCTCAGAAAAGATGCATGGTAGCATTTCAATGTTTTAAATTTTATTATTTTGTGGTCTAACATCTGATCTATTCTGGAAAATGCTCCATGTGCACTTGAAAAGAATATTTATTTGTTGGTTTTGGATGGAATCTTCCGTATATACATGTTACGTTTATTTGGCCCATTGTGTTATTTCAAAGACACTTTTCCTTATTGATTTTCTGCCTGGATGATCTATTTATTGATGTAAGTGGGGATGTTAAAGTCCTCAAATATTGTTATATTACCATGAACTCTCTCTTTATATTTGTTAATCTTTGCTTTCTGTATTTAGGTGTTCCAGTGTTGGTGTGTAGATATTTACAATTACTGTTTCCTCTTGTTGAGTTGATTGAATTCATCCCTTTATTATATAATGCCCTTCATTTTCTCTTGTTACAATCTTTGTTTTATTTTTATTTATTTATTTTCTTTATTTATTTTTAAGAGGGAGAGACAGACAGACAGACAGGGCATGAGCAGGAGAGGGGTAGAGACAGAGACAGAATCCGAAGTAGGATCCAGGTTCTGAACTGACAGCACAGAGCCCAATGCTGGGCTCAAACCCACAAACCGTGAGATCATGACCTGAGCCAGAGTCAGATGTTTAACTGACTGAGCCACCCAAGCACCCTACAATCTTTGTTTTAAAGTCTATTTTGTCTGATGTAAGTATTGTTATCCTAGCTTTTCTTTTTTTCACTTCCATTTGCATGGCAAATGTTTTATTCATCTTTTTACTTTCAGTCTGTGTATGACTTCAGGTCTGAGGTGAGTATCCAGTAAGCAGCATACAGATAGGTCTTATTTTTTTAATCCATTCTGCCACCAATAGGTGGAATTTTTAAAGCTAGAATGGTAAAACTGTCACTTAATGCAGTGATGCCCATGGAAAGGAATATATAGCTAAAAAACAGATGTACTCTGCAGATGGTATGTGTTATATACAACATATTGCATATTGTAAATCAGTAGGCAAAAACAGAACTTTTGATAAACCATCATAGGATAATTGGTTATCCATATGGCAAACAAATATAGTTAAATATCCATCTCACATTAAATATATTTTTCTTTAAATACTTGAATATGAGCAGCAAAATAATTTAGACAGTTTATAATATGTTAAGAATTATTTAAACTAATAAAAAATAATTGTAAAAGACTAACAACCAATGGAAAGAAATGCCAATAGCTAATAAATGTTACAACTCATTAGTATACAGCATATATAATTTATAGAAGCTCATAAACAATAATTCAAAATCCATTTGAAGAATGAGTGAAGAGTATCTTTTGAATGTAAATTACATAATCAGAAAACCTAACAGCTACTTGAACATATGGAAACAGGAAAACTTGTTAAGTCAAGTTTAAAAGTAACCATGTCATATCTACTACCAAATAGAGAGTAGTATCTTACTACCCCAACAGTTTGTCCAATACAAAATATTGACACAGAAGTAAAGAAACCAGGGGTACTCAAAAATCACCTACATTTTGGAGAACGATTTGGTAACAGAGCTTAGTTAAATATGTACAGGCCCCACAACAGAACAATGGCAGTGATAAGCAGGTAGTAAAACATGCAAATGAAACTAAAGGACCATATACAATGAAATTATTCAGTTATATGTTTAAAGCAATGGTCAAAACTTAAAGCATATCTTTGTAGAGAAGTAAATCAGAATATACTCATAAAAATAGTATATACACATCTTAACTTTATAATGCCAAAAAGAAACCACATTCCAGAATTATGTCAACAATATATTTATTATTCATGTGACTTTTATAAGTGGAAACTTTTAAAATATTTTAATATACATATTTCACATATGACTTTATTAAGTTTATATTTTATGTGTGTGTGTATATGTGTGTGTGTGTATATATCATGTATATATGTATATACACATAGTAATAATAAAATATAAATTATCTGGATGGATCCCCAACAAGATGAGAAATGTAAATTTATGGGAATGAAGGAACTATAGAAGAGTACTTAGCATCTAAAATCTATAGGAGTAAAAGTAACTATAATTACTATTTTTTCTTTCTTTTTCATTGCAGGCACATAAATGCTAATAATTTTTAAAATTCCATTGTTAGTAAATATGTGCTTGACATTTACCAGCCATGCATTAGTACTTTTTGGGGTATTTCATTATTTTATAACATTGTAATAAAAATGCATAGACATAGATTTTATAGGGAGAGTTCCATGAGGTCCAATGTAAGGAGGGGGTGTATTTTTGAGAAATAAATTACTTAGAGCTTGACTTGCAAGTTGTTAACTGCAAGCTGTTAACTGTTGGACAAGAGAGTTTAATATAACATAAACTAAGAATCATCATCTTATTTCCTTCTAAACTTTCAAATGTTTTAACCTAAAACTTGGCACTGAAGTCCTAATGAATAACAATCATTAAATTTAGCATATAAATACACAACTTTTCTATATGACAGAGTAGATAATCTTCATTCTTTCAGAATTCTTCCTTAGGATGGACATTACTGGAGGTGTATGTTGGTGTCATGGCCCCATTGGGTCATTACTTTGTGTCTGTTTCATTAGTTAGATAGGTGTCAAAGGGTCAGTTACTGGCATAATTGGATCTCAAAGCAATGTTTGCTTTATGTATGTCCTAGTGGTTACAATCTCCAAATTTTGTTTTAATGCCAGCGCAGACTTTAATGTCTCTGTTCCAACTTTTCCTATTTGCAAAATGGGAATATTATAGTAGCATATTTATAGGACTACTTGGGGGGACTTCGGGGGGATTAAAGGCATGCAAATGAAATAACACGGGTAAAATTCTTCATAGAAGTATCTGGCATGCTCAATAAAAATAGGAAAAAAGTAAATACATTTGTGAGATGTATCTCAGTCATTCTGTATTGGTCTTTAACTTTGCTTTCTAATGACTAAAGGAAAGCAAGGTTTTTTGCTATAGCATCATCTTTTGCTTTGTCACGTTACAATTATAAGTAGAGCTTGTCCTTCTCTTTGGTTGAAGTTTCAGTCTTTCTTGGAAATAAATATGACAATGATAAAACACAACAATTTATCTGGGCAAGTGATCTCTAATCTATTATTTTCTCAACTTAAACCTACTGCAAGTTTGAATTCTCATTAATATGATCTGTGCTTTACTATCTTGAAGGTCAAGCAAACATCATATTATTTTTAAGAATGTCTTTAATATAGTATTGACAGCAGCCTTTTTTCTTCACTTGCCCTGAATGATGTCACTTCAGAAATCTTTTAACTTTAAAATATTGCACAGGAGGCATTTCAGGGAGGAAGACACATAGCAAAATTATGGAGGAAAAACAGATTTAGGTACTTTCTGCTTTTCTCAATACTGGAGTAGCCTATAACAGATTAATTCATCCACTGGGGGGTGGGGGGCAGAAACAATAGGAAAGTTGGTAAATAAAAATGATATTATTTGTGAGCATCAGAGAGGCACAAAGCTAGGCTGGATTTGATGGACTAAATCCTAGAAGAAGGAAATGCCTCAGTTGAAGCCCGACATTCTCTACCACTGTTCCACGTAGGTAATTTGCCAATTCACAAGCCAAATAATCAAAGCACAACAACATAGACTCATCTCACCACCCTAGACAACAAAATGCTGAACAAAAGAAGCTAGACACACAAAAAACACGATATGATAATATTTATGTAAATTTAAAATTATATTGTTAGAAAGAATAGTAAGTATTTTAAAGAGAATGAGGTTTATATCATGGGAGGGTTTATGTGAGGGCAATCTTACATACTGGTTATGATCTATTTCTTCATCTACTGATGGCTAGATGAGTGTCCTTCCTTGCCGAAAGTCACAATTTTTGAACTTCTCTGTATATCTTTATATATACCTCATTTTTAAAATTTTATTTATTTTAAATGTTTATTTTTGAGAGAGAGATGGAGGGAGAGCAGGAGAGGGGCAGAGAGAGAGGGAGACACAGAATCTAAAGCAGGTTCTAGGTTCTGAGCTGTCACACAGAGACTGACACAGTCCTCGAACTCACAAATCGCAAAATCATGACCTGAACCAAAGTTAGACACTCAACTGACTGAGCCACCCAGGTGCCCCTACAATACTTTAATAAACATGTTACTAGTAATTAAAATTTTCCATCTCTCAGTGGTTGGGAATCAAATTATTGGATTCTAACTACTGTTTGGTTCAATGCAATGACAATATGCATTTACAATCACAATAATTAATAGAAAAAGAAAAATTTTCTATTAAAAAAAAAAGAATGAACTTCATATTTTAACAGGACAATTTAAAGGACAACTTCATTGATTCTTCTCCTCCCTTGCCCACTTGTCCACCTTCCTTCCTTCTCTCTTCTTTCAACAAATATTTGTCCATGCTGTGCCAGATGTTGTACTCAATTTCTGGGTGTACTATCTTCATTGAATATTTTTTTTTTGGTGAGGAAGAGGCTCCATTTACACAATCAGACTATAGAGAAGAAATCTACAATACAGACTCAAAATTCAGAAAAAGGTTTGTTGGATAACCATGAAAGTAAATAAAGAAAGCTTTGTTGAAAATGGAGTTTGGAGGCCCTGAGGGGGACTTCTCATACAGTACCACTCAGACCCCAAACAGAAGAAAGCTTACTTTGCATACCCCAGTAAGAGGAAGGAAAGGATCTCTCCTTTCCCAACAAGAGCCCAGCCAATGAGAAACTGCCACACTCAGCCAATGAGAAGCAATCACCACTTTGAACTCTTTAAATCAGTCCATTCTAGTTTCCTCCTTTCTTCCATAAAAGCACACACTTCTCTGTTCTATGAATTTGACTATTGTTCACTATAATTTTCTTGTGTCAAATTGAAATTCTCTGCTATTCCCAAATAAATTCATTTCGCTTGTAAAATATCTGGCCTTTTTATTTTTTATAAGGTGAACATAAGAGACTATAATATTGAATAACTCAAGAGAAAAAATAGAAAGAGGAAGCAACTATTTGATTGAAAGGATAGATATTTTCAGTAGAGTGATTGGGAAAATGGAAAAGATTGGCTAGGAAATGAAATGGGAGGTGAGGCAATCATAACCTGTACAGAGACAATGTGTTCAGGAAATAAGATTTGAGCTAAAGTTGTGTGTATCGTACTATGGTTTAGATTTTGTGATTACTTGTCTTTAAAGTCAATGGAATATGTACACATGTTAATAGAAATAGTATGGAACAAAAATTTGACAATACTAAAAGAAAGAAAGATTGGGTAAACAAGGGCATAAATGAGATGGAATGGGATCCAAAACCAGGGAGCAGAAGGTAAGAAGAGGTCAGGATGTTCTTTGGGTGGGAATACTCTTTGCTCCCCTCCCCCTCCCATTCAATAAATCAGGAAAAAGAAACAGTAAGAGTGTATGGTGGAGGGACAGGGTAGGAAATTGAGATATTTTCTGTTTTTAAGGTCTTTTTAGTTTTTGTGATACATTAGAAAAAACTAAACAGTAAAGGTTTTTGCATTGTTTATAGAAAAGTATATCTTAAAATGATGCAGTTTTCTTGATTTAAATTGTACATCAATCTTGCCTTTAGGGGCACCTGGGTGACTTAGTAGGTTAAGGGACTGACTCTTCATTTGGGCTCCAATCATGATCTCACAGTTCAGTTCCTGGGATTAAACCCCAAATCAGGCTCTGTGCTGACAGCATGGAACCTGCTTGGGATTCTCTTTATCCCTCTCAATCTGCTCCTCCCCCACTTGTGCTTGCTCCTCTCTCTCTCAAAATGTGAGAAAGTATTTTTGCATACCAATTATCAGATAAGGGATTATTATCCAACATATATAAAGAACTCATACATGTCAATGACAAAACAAAATCATTAAAAAATAGAGGAATTAAATGAATATTATTCCAAAGAATACATCCAAATGGCCAATGTGTACATGAGAAAATGCCCAACATCACTAATTATCAGGGAAATTTACACCAAAACCAGAATGAGGTATCACCTAACACCAGTTAGAATGGCTATCATCAAGGAGACAAGAAATAACAACTGTTGGCAAGGATGTGAAGAAAAGGGAACCTATGTTCACTGTTGGTAGAAATAAAAATTGGTACAATCATTATAGAAAATAGTATGGAGGTTTCTCAAAAATTAAAAATGGAAATACTATATGACTCAGTAATTCTACTTGGTATTTACCCAAAGAAAACAAAAACAATAATTTGAAATGTATGTACCACTATGTTTACTGCAATATTATTTATAATAGTTAAGATATGGAAGCAACCCAAGTATTCATCAACAGGTGAATAAATAAAGAAGATGTAATGTAAATATATACATATATATTTAATATGATAATCAATATATTCAATTGGATATTTCTCATTCATAAAACAGAATGATATCATATCATTTATGGTGGTATGGATGGACCTAGAGGGTTTGCCAAATAAAATAAGCCAGAGAAAAACAAATATCACATGATTTCA
Source organism: Panthera tigris (assembly GCF_018350195.1). Taxonomy (NCBI): domain Eukaryota; kingdom Metazoa; phylum Chordata; class Mammalia; order Carnivora; family Felidae; genus Panthera; species Panthera tigris. The sequence goes on from NC_056660.1 coordinate 214,672,677, forward strand.
CATATGTATGGATCTGAAAAACAACAAAACAAAAGAACAAACAAAACAGAAATAAACTCATAGATACAGAGAACAATCTTCAGTTGCCAGAGGGAAGGGGAGTAAAAGGATAGATAAAATAAAAGAAGGGGATTAAAAGGTACAAACTTTCAGTTATAAAATAAATAAGACATGGTGATGCCATGTACAGCACAGGGAATATAATTAATAATATTTGCAATTTTGTATGGTGACACATAGTGCTAAACTTCTGTGGTTATCACTTCGTAATGTATATAAATAATGAATCACTGTTTTACACCTAAAACTAATGCATGTCAACCACACTTCAATTTAAAAAATAAATAACCATAATACCTGTTTAGTCAGCAAAGCACATTGCCAAAAATAAGGAAACTTTTTTGACAGGTAAGTATTTAACTATACACTCTTACAGAAAGTATTTCAACCTTTACTGAACACAACAGCAATGTTTGCTGAAACTCATTTTCCTCTATTCCCATTTTTCATTTACCAGTGCCATTTTCATAAGTAGCTTAGGAAGATGGGAGATTATATTTCATATATTTACTAGTAAATAATTCTATGCAATAAGAGAAAATAACATCTAATGTGTCACAGTATTGTTGCTGGAGTTCTCAAGATTTAAATGGGATCATAATCCATGGATTCTAATGTAAAATTAACATCTTTATATGTTATATAGCCATCTAGCTTACTGCCCGGGTATGTACTCACACATACATATTTGTGTCTGTTTCTGTGTGTGTACATGAGATTTTGTGTTTCTATGTATGTGGTATATGCATGATGTCATATATGCACAAAAACACATAATGAATACACTCCATGTATTTAAAAATCAAGACACGTATATTTATTTATAAATTATACATGTATTCCAGTGGTACTATATTCACTCCTAATGATGGTTAAATTTCCTTCTAAATAATTATCACTTGACAGAAGCAAAATATGTTTCTGTATTAACAAAAATAGAGGGAGCCCCTGATTTACAAACCCATCTCAACATTCATAATTCATTGGCTTGCACCATTTAAAAAATGGCATGACTATGAAATCAGACTAGATATGCTTTTTAATTCTTGAAAAAATACCTAACTGTGATGAACTAAAATAATTTCCTAACTAAAAGATAATAATCCAAAGAATCTTGGCTACCGATGGTTTCATAGATTTCTTGAATACTAGTTAAAATATCAGAAACACTTAGATGATGTTTTCACAAACTACAGAACTTCTATTTTTCTTCTAAGTTTTTAATTGACTTATTTTGAGAAAGTGAGCACAAGTAGGGGGAGAGAGGGAGAGTGAGAGTGAGACAGAGAGAGAGAGAGAGAGCCCATGGGGGAAGGGTAGAGAGAGAATCCCAGTCAGGCTCTGTGCTGATAACAAGAGGGCTCAAACTCACAAACTGAGATCATGACCTGAGTTGAAATCAAAAGTTGTATGCTTAATTGACTGAGCCACCCAGGTGTCCCATACATACATACATATCTTACCGATGTATATATGTTTATAGATATATCCACATTAAAATAAACGTAAAACATATATACATGCATTTATATTAATATATAGTATATGACACTGCTAAAGATAAAAGTATTTTCTAGATTCAGCTCTGATTATTCCTGTATATAAAAAAAACACTGGCCATTTTAATATGTAAATAACTATTATATAGAAGTAAATATTCATAAATAAAATTTAAATATGTGTTCTGAATAATTTCAAACTTTAGAATGTGTTAATAATTTCTTTTTGAATTCTATTTATTTTTCAGAGAGAGAGAGAGACAGCGTGTGAGCAGCGGAAGAGCAGAGACAGAGGGAGACACAGAATCTGAAACAGGCTCCAGGCTCTGAGCAGTCAGCACAGAGCCTGACACGGGGCTCGAACCCACAAGCTGTGAGATCGTGACCTGAGCCGAAGTCGGACGCTTAACCGACTGAGCCACCCAGGAGCCCCATAGAATGTGTTAATAATTTCTGAATTAGCCACCTGGGTGGCTCAATTGGTTAAATGTCGGACTCTTGATTTCAGCTCAGGTCATGATTTCACGGTCCTGTGATCAAGCTCCATTTTAAGTTCCCCACTAAGGCACTGAGTGTGGAGCCTGCTTGGAATGCTCTCATTCCCTTTCTCTCTTTCTCTCTCAAAATAAAATAAATAAACATTAAAACAATTCCCAACAATCAAGAATATAGACCATTTTGATAAACGTTATATGTGACCTTGAAAATCATCTGTATATATACCACATCTCCTTTATTCATTCGTCAGTTGATGGACTTTTGGGCTCTTCCGTAATTTGGCTACAGTTGATAATGCTTCTATAAACATCTGGGTAAATAGAGCTAGAGTCTATTACGATAATCAAAATAAGTCAGGGAAAGATAAATTCCATACGATTCCACTCATATGTGGAATTTAAGAAAGAAAACAGAGACTCCTGAGAAGAAACTGAGGGTTGCTGGAGGGGAGGTGGGCAGGGGAATGGGTTAAATGGGTGATGGTTATTATGGAAGGCAATTGTTTTAATGATCACTGGGTGTTATATGTAAGTGATAAACACATAAACTCTACACCTAAAACCAACATTACACTATTTGTTAACTAACCAGGATTAAAATAAAAACTTTGTAACAAAAAAAGGAAGGCGTATAAATTGAAGTTTACATTTTAATCACTTTGCCATGCAGATCAACTAACCACTTTTTTATTTCTCTTACTGTTTTCCTGACCCTAATGCAGATTCTCAGCTTTAGCTAAGAGATTTTTACTAATTACTATGAATTTACTTATGAATAATACCTTCCTCTTTGGGACTTCATTCAACAATTGTTCTTTATTTCTTTGGCTGTTTCCAATAAAATAGCACTTTTGTAATTTCTCATGCTTTTTTTTGTTTTGATCAGCAGAAATGATAGCTTGTTGGAGTCTAGGACTCTCAACAGGATATTTGGTACTTACAGTACTCTTAAACCATTTCTACAGTATGTCATATCCTCATTTACCAAGTCCAGTAGGCCAATATGGAGGATTTGTGTTATGCTGTCTAAAATGGCACTGGGCATCACTGTCAATGCTGTCAAAGGATTTTTTTTTTTTTAACATTTATTTATTTTTGAGACAGAGAGAGACAGAGCATGAATGGGAGAGGGGCAGAGAGAGAGCGAGACACAGAATCAGAAGCAGGCTCCAGGCTCTGAGCTGTCAGCACAGAGCCTGACGCGGGGCTCGAACTCACGGACCGCGAGATCGTGACCTGAGCTGAAGTCGGACGCCCAAGCGACTGAGCCACCCAGGCGCCCCTGTCAAAGGATTTTATGTGGAGTGGAGGCCATTGTAGCCTGGCTTGAAGAGGTATATGGACATCACCCATACATCGTTAGAACTTTATTAGAAAAGAGAGTGATCTACCAAAGTTGGAGTACAAAATTTTCTGGTTCTGATCCCACCAGAACTTGTCACTCAACCTTGGGAAAAAAAATCGCTACATTTCTCTGAACTTCAATTTTCTCATTTCCCAAAGTAGGATCACACTTATCCCGGCATGAAGTTTGATGGTTTTGGGATGACTAAATAGGGACCTCCTTGAATAGAGCAGTGGAGCCCCATGGCTTACCCCCACACCACACTGGAGCATACAATCCTAGAATTTTTATGCTTGGCCTTTCTTGTAAGATTACATTTCTTATTGAAATTATACTCTGCTTATGAATAGAATATCCAATTAACATTTTCAGTTAATATTCACTGTTATACTCTCTGGAGCTAATATGAAGAAAATAATAGGGGTGCCTCAGTGGCTCAGTCAGTTAAGCGTCTGACTTGAGCTCAGGTCATGATCTCATGGTTCCTGAGTTCGAGTCCCACGTTAGGCTCTGTGCTGACAGCTCGGAGCCTGGAGCCTGCTTCGGATTGTGTCTCCCTCTCTCTGCCCTGTACCTACTCACACGCTCTCTTTCTCTCTCTTTCAAAGATGAATACACATTAAAAAAAGATTTAAAAAAAGAAAACATATGGTTTCATAAACGAAGGGAAATTATTTTTTATTTAACTTAAAAAATTGTTTTAATGTTTATTTATATTTTGAGGGACAGAGAGCGTGAGTGAGGGAAGGGCAGATAAAGAGGAAGTCACAGATTCTGAAGCAGGAGTCAGGCTCTGAGCTGTCAGCACAGAGCCCAGCATGGGGCTCGAACTCACAAACCCTGAGATCGTGACCTGAGCCGAAGTCAGACGCTTAACTGACGGAACCACCCAGGCACCCCAATTTAACTTTAACATTTATTTCTTATAATTTATCTTGTGAAAATTTAGAAAAAAATTTACAAACCTACAGATAATAAATTTCCTCAAATATCCTTTATTTTTATGTCGAAAATGGAGCTGGTCATTTAAAGTAGAATCAATAAAAAGAGTTTTACTCAGGTCTTTAAAAATGTATAGTTTTTAAATACATATAACAAATAATGCCTTCCACTGTGAATTGATAGCAAATGAATACTGTAATAATTGTAATTACCGCCACACCCAGACAAAAATTAAAAAAAATTGCAAATTTAGAAAAACGCTAAGTATAGTTTTCCGATCTCTTCTTTTTTGGTTTCTGAAGATATAGCTACAATTCTGTGAGTTAGAAATAACTTGAAGGTTACCACCATGTTTTGAAACATCACCGCAACTCACCATAAAGTTTTTGACAAGCACCATTGATGTCCAAATGCCCTAAATCTATTGACAACAAATATTATGAGCACAGAGTAGTTATACACAAAGTAGTAGATCTGCTTTGACTTGCAATGTGGTTACTTCCTGATAAACTTTCTGTAAGTTGAAAATATCTGAAGTCAAAAAGACATTTAAAAATGCATTTAATACATATAACCTACTCAACATCATAGCTTAGCCTACCCTACCTTAAGCCTGTTCAGAACACTTACATTTGCCCACAATTGGGCAAAATCAATTGGTACAAAGCCTATTATATAATAAAGTGTTGAACATCTTACATAATAATTGAACACTGCACTAAAAGTGAAAACTAGAACAGTTGTATCGGTACAGAATAGTTTTAACTGAATCTGGTTTTTGGCCTTATGCTTATGTGGCTGGCTGGAAGCTGTGGCTTCTATCGCTGCCCAGCATCTTGAGAGAGTATTACACTGTCTATCTCTAGCCTTTAAGATCAAAATGCAAAATTCAGAGAATGGCTTCTACTGAATGCTCATTGTCTTTACACCGTTGTTAAGGTGAAAATTTGTAAACTGGGGACCTTCTGTTCTGTGTAAGAAGAGATCGTATACAAAAATTGCTATCTCCAGCTTTATTAAATATTGCAATATGATATGATCTTAGAGTGGCTTTTCTGAGTGCAGTATACAGTATAATGTATTCAGCTCTGTTAGTATATATATGCATTATGGATATAATTAGTGTGTGTGTATGTGTGTGTGTGCACATATAGTGGATTAGAGAAGACTAGTCCTATTCATTTTGTTTTTGAGTATTTGTATGAGATTACAATAAACATGGGATCATATCTAGAGACAGCAGTTCAGCAAATCTGGTCAATGTTTTAGCATTAATTGGTGAGTCAGCTTAGTCATAATGTGAGGGGTGATGAGAAATAGATGGGGCTAATGTTTAGCAAGAGTCTCTGGAAATTTTCAGTTCTTCAGCATCCAGTACATTATGTAGTATTTGTGAGAAAATTATAACCTTATTTAGGGACTTAGTTTTTATTCCTCAATTAAGTTGACGTTATCTTATCAAATAACCAAAACATTACCCCAGGCTATGGGCAGCATTGAGTTCCAGAACAAGAGTGTGAGCCCTCATGAGAAAAGACTAAGACTAATAAAAGTGCACACTAAAATTTAATTTATCAAGTCGCAGACTATTTGGAAAAAGAGTGTGTTAGAACACTGTGGCTCATGTTTTAATAAAAAAAAATCTCAAAATTTAAATGAAATTCATGGTCCTTTGATGGAAAACTCATGTCTAATTCAAGTTACACAACATTCAAATATATTCCATGCCTTCTACATATTATAGTTTCCTAAGTACTACATTTGATGTTATGTTATAAATTGTAAATGTGAATATTTCCTAAATGCATGGACAAGCTAAAAAATATATAAATTTATACTTTACTTGTTACTTTATTCAGATATTTATTAAACCTTATAACTTTGTAAAGAAGTGATTTATCTGCAAAACAATATCTGGGGAATACAAAGGAAAATAAGACATGATCCCAAGACTCTGAATTTAAAGTCTAAAATCTCAGTACCCCATTCCATTTTGGGTGGCTCTGTAAGCACAAATGTCTAAAATAATAACATGTCAAGAAATGTGAAATCTTGTTAATAGATATACGAAGAAAACTTGGATATGATTTTGCTAATCTAAATATCCTAAAATCTAAAATGGAAATCTGAAATAAAAAGATTCAGCACAAATATCAATCTATTTGCCAATAATTCTCTACAATCTTGCCTTTTAACTTTTCACTCTTTTTAATAAAATTAAATACCTTCTTTTTCCTCTGTGTTGATTGACTTTTGCTAGAGACTAACAATTTTTAATTGTATAATATAAAAACATGTCAACTTTATGGGACAAGGAATTGAAACCTAATATCCTACACAGCATATAATGTATCCAAGACAGCTTACAATTTTTAGGTAACAGTCTTGAGATCAGGATTGGAAAATGACATCAATCAGACTGTGACTCTGCCCTCTCGATACCATAGCAGATCTATATGAATACCTGTCACTCAGCTATTTTCAGTAAGGCTCAAATATTTCCATCTAGTGTCACTGTAATTAGGCTCTGCATTAAGGAGAGTGTTCTGTAACCAAGCTGCCCACATTATCAAACATATAGTTATCATCCATTTGAAGGCACTTGTGACAAGATTAGTATTCGTAGTTCAGTGGAATTGTACTCTCTTAATTGGATCTGGAGATTTTTTTTAAAGACTGACATTCTATTTTTGGTCATAATATCTAATATAACTGCCAATATTTCTACCTTAATGTGCTCTGCCTTCACACTTCTATAGGCAATGAGATATTGAAGATGGAAGCCTCTTCTCTACTCTGTTGTACAACTCCATCACCCCATATAGTAGCTACTTTATTGATGATAGTGACTACACCTCATTGTTTTTTGCCAGTATCTGTCATAGAGCATGGCAAAAAGTGAGTTCTTACAAATACTTATAGAATGGAATTGACTCCATAAACTTGGACAATAAACTAACTGTCCACAAATGGAATTGTTTCAATTGGCCTGAGCTGTTTAGCAAAGGCATGGGGAATCTTAAAATCACATTAAGAACACAACATGGATAGACATAGTATATATGAAACTCTTAGCCACCACTGACAGTTTTTAAATTTGCTTATTTAGAAGAGACAACAGTCTATATAAGAAATACAATGGAGTATACACATTTAGTATTGGCAGATTTTACTTCACTGTTTGTTGTGATGCTCATAAGTCACTCACCAAATCTGCAACACATAGTACTTGTTAAATAACCTAAGCCACAAATCTGAATCACGGCCATACATCTATGTTTTCCACTTAGTGAGTGAATTGAGTCAGCCATTTAGTCATCTGTATGTCAACAGAGTTTAGTACCTTTATATGCTGAATGGTCACATCAGGAAGATCTAATGGATTTTTGCAATCTGGCTTTATTCTGCCATACGTTATATTCTGCTGTAATTCTTATTTACCCCCTACCTGAAGTTAGAGCAGCAAAACAGTCTGTACATCATTTTAACTTTTGGAAACACAAATATATTTTTGTCACTGTTAATAAGATGATAAGCGGGGTTTTTAAAAATCATTAAAGTAGTTTAAAAAACCTATTCCATCTTGTGATAAAAATAATTTATTTTAGGAATATTTGAGAAATCTGGTTTTTCCTGGAATCTTAAAATTGATCTATAAATGCAAATTAATGCAAGAAGTTAATTTTAGATGAAGTTTAATCCCTTTTTTTCTGAAAATTATTTCAAAGAACCATGAAACACAAATACCTCAATTAAAAAAATCTAACAAAAACAAAACAAACAAGAAAAAAAATCACAAGAAGTTAAACTTTACAAGACATAAATTTTGCTAATTATAGTCTTGGAACAGTGCTTTAAACTAAATAGATAACAGGTTGTGTATTTTAGTTCAAAGGGAGCAAAAGTGTTTAATTGACTTTAAGGACTTTTCAAATTCAGGACACTAATTTGGGAACTTAGTTTTAAATTCTACAAGATTTAGGAGATTTCAAACTCAGCATACAAGTTTGAAAACCTATGTGTGTGTCTGTACATGTGTGTGTGACAGAAATGGAAAAAGAACATTCTTAATGCAAAGGAAAACTCATTTAGGAAGTACAGATCACACAATTTAAAAGAGTAGAATTATTTAACTGAAAAATCACAATTCAACATGAAATTGTTATGTATTCACCAGTCTGATTGGAACCAAGCCTAGTTAATCCTTTTAAAAAATCCTTAGTGTGTTCTTGGGGCCCCTGGGTGGCTCAGTGGCTTAAGCTTCCAGTTTTGACTCATCATGATCTCCTGGTTTGTGAGTTTGAGCCCTGTGTTGGGCTCTGGGCTGAGAGCTCAGAGCCTGGAGCCTGCTTCAGATTCTGTCTCCTTCTCTCTCTGCGCCATCCCCTCTCCCCCTCCATCTCTCTGTCAAAATTAAATATTAAAAAAAAAAAATCCTTAGTGTGTTCTTAATAGAGTTAGATAAAATATTTAAATGCTTTTATTGATTTATTTGCTTCATAAATACATCAACTTTTTTATTTTTTTATTTTTTTATTTTTTTTTATTTTTTATTTATTTTTGAGACAGAGAGAGACAGAGCATGAACGGGGGAGGGGCAGAGAGAGAGGGAGACACAGAATCGGAAGCAGGCTCCAGGCTCTGAGCCATCAGCCCAGAGCCCGACTCGGGGCTCGAACTCACGGACCGTGAGATCGTGACCTGAGCTGAAGTCGGACGCTTAACCGGCTGAGCCACCCAGGCGCCCCCATCAACTTTTTTTAAAGCAGTAAATTCTACAGTGTATGTAAGCAAAAATATAATTTCGCATGTACCTAAGCTTTGAAAAGTACACAACTTTGGTTCTTCAAAAAGATCAACAAAATTGATAACCTCTGGCGAGACTCATAAAAGAGAAGATTCAAACAAAATCACAATGAAAAAGGGGAGATAACAACCACACCACAGAAATACCAACAATTTTAAGAGATTATGAAAAATTATATGCCCACAAATTGAACAACCTAGTAGAAATAAATAAATTCATAGAAACATATAATCTCCCCAAACTGACTGAATCAGGAAGAAGTAGAAAATCTGAACTGACCAATTACCAATTAAAATTGAATCAGTAATTAAAAAAAAAAAAAACTTCCAATAAAAAAAAGCCTAGGAGTAGATGGCTTCACAGGCTAATTAAACATTTATGTTTTTCAATTAAACATTTTAAAGAAGAGTTAATACCTAGTCTTCTCAAACTATTCTAAAACATATAAGGAAAACTTCCATATATTTTTTAATATAATTTATTGTCAAGTTAGCTAACCTACAGTGTTTGCAGTGTGCTTTTGGTTTTGGGGTATATTCCCATAATTCATCACTTACATACAACACCCAGTGCTCATCCCAACAAGTACCCTCCTCAATGCCCATCACCCATTTTCCTCTCACCCCACCCCCACTCCAACCCTCAGTTTGTTCTCTGTATTTAAGAGTCTCTCATGGTTTTTCTCCCTCCCTCTTTGTTTGTAACTGTGTTTTTTCCCTTGCCTTCCCCTGCGGTCTTCTTTTAAGTTTCTCAAATTCCACATATGAGTGAAAACATATATCTTTCTCTGACTGACTTATTTCACTTAGCATAATACCTTCCAGTTCCATCCACATTGCTGCAAATGGCATGATTTCATTCTTTCTCATTGCCAAGTAGTATTCCATTGTATGTATATAAACCACATCTTTTTTATCCATTCGTCAGTTGATGGACATTTAGGCTGTTTCCATGATTTGGCTATTGTTGAAAGTGCTACTATAAACATTGGGTACATGTGCCCCTATGCATCAGTGCTCCTGTATCCTTTGGCTAAATTCCTAGTAGTGATATTTCTGGGTCATAGGGTAGTTCTATTTTTCATTTTTTGAGGAACCTCCACATTGTTTTCCAGAGCGGTTGCACCAGTTTGCATTCCCAACAGTGCAAGAGGGATCCTGTTTCTCTACATCCTCACCAGCATCTGTAGTTTCCTGTTAATGTTAGTTACTCTGACCGGTGTGAGGTGGTATCTCAGTGTGGTTTTGATTTGTATTTCCCTAACAATGAGTGACTTTGAGCATATTTTCATGTGTCTGTGGGCTATCTGGATGTCTTCTTTGGAAAAGTATCTATCCATGTCTTCTGCCCATTTCTTCACTGGATTATTTGTTTATCGGGTGTTGAGTTTGCTACATTCTTTAGTGATTTTGGATACTAACCCTTTATCAAATATACCATTTGCAAATACCTTTTCCCATTCCATTGGTTGCCTTTTAGTTTTGTTGATTGTTTCCTTTGCAGTGCAGAAGTTTTTTACCTTGATGAGGTCCCAATAGTTCATTTTTGCTTTTAATTCCCTTTCCTACTGAGATGTGCCAACTAAGAAGTTGCTGCAGCTGGGGTCAAAGAGGTTGTTTCCTGTTTTCTCCTCTAGAGTTTTGATGGTTTCCTGCTTACATTTAGGTTTTCCATCCATTTTGAATTTATTTTTGTGGATGGTGTAAAAAAGTGGTCCAGGTTCATTTACAAATGACATCTCTGATAAAGGGTTAGTATTCAAAATATATAAAAAACTGATACTACTCAAAAACAAAACAAAAAAACCCAAATAATCCAATTTAAAAATGGGCAGAAGATATGAACAGACATTTCCTCAAAGAAAACATACAGATGGCCAACAGCAACATGAAAAGAGGCTAAACATCACTCATCATGAGGGAAATGCAAATCATAATTACAATGAGATACCACCTTACACTTGTCAGAATGGCTAAAATCAAGAACATGAGAAACAAGTGTTGGTGAGGATTGGGAGAAAAAGGAACACTTGAGCACTGTTAGTAGCAATGTAAACTGGTGTAGCCACTGTTAGAGTGAAGGTTCCTCAAAAAGTTAAAAATAAAACTACCCTATGATCCAGGAGACACAATAATGGCTATTTACCCCAAAAGACAAACACACTAATTCAATCAGATATATGTACCCTAGTGCTTATACAGCATTATTTAGAATAGTCCAATGATGGAAAGAACCCATTTGTCTATGGATAGATGAGTGAATAAAGAAGATGTCTCTCTCTCTCTCTCTCTCTCTCTCTCTCTCTCACACACACACACACACACACTAGAATATTATCCAGTCATTAAAAATTATGAAATCTTGCCATTTACAACAACATGGATGGAACTACAGAGTATAATACTAAGTGAAATAAATCAGAGAAAGACAAATACCATTTAATTGCACTCATGAGCAAAGGAGAGAGAAAGGTAGAGAAACACCAAGAAACAGACTCTTAACTACAGAAAACTGATGGTTACCAGAAGGGAGGTTTGTAGGGGGAATGGGTGAAATAGGGCACCTGGGTGTCTCAGTTGGTTAAACATCCAGCTGTCGCACAGTTCCTGGGATTGAGCCCTATGTCCGACTCTGCACTGACAGTGTGGGGCCTGCTTGGGATTCTCTCTCTCCCTTTCCCTCTGTCCCTCCCCTGCTCATGCTCTCTCTCTTTCCTCTCAAAATAAACAAACATTAATAAAAAAGAGTACACTTATCATGATAATCAATGTGTAATGCACAGAATAGTTTAATTACTATATTGTACATCTGAAACTAATATAACACTGCATGTTAGCTACACTAGAATTAAAGTTAAAAACTGAAACTAATTAAAAATGAAAAATAAAAAGTAAACAGCTTTGTAATACAAGTGGTGTTGGAAATAGTGCTCTAAAATTTAAAATTGAACGGTGTTTTCTTTGATCGAGGCTTCACTTAATCTTAAAAATATGAGACATATCAGATTTTATACGTGGCTTAAGAAAAAAATTAAGAATAAATTAAAGACAAACTTTAATGGATATAGTCTCTGAAACATAAGAGGATACAAAATCTGTGACTTCAATGAGTGACTAGGTCAAAACATGTGAAGAACTGTGTGGGCAAATATAAAATAACAATAAAAGCCAAGAGTAAAGCCCTACATTGTACAAGTTTAAAGCCATTTGTAAGATTTCCTTGCCTTTAGCTTACCTCAAGAATAATGAACTTCAAAGTGCCCTGTAGGCTCCTTATTTTTGCGGAATTCAAGAACAATGACCAAGAAAAAAAAATGTGTATGATAAATCCCCTCAGAGTTTATCACAACTGAACCTGCAAAATATTCAAACAGCTCCAGTCAGCAGTCCCTAGAGGTACGGGAAGAGGAGTTAATGTTACGAACAAGATCAGTGCCTTCTGTTTTAATTTAAAGTATAGCTTCTGCCTTTGATTTGAGTTAAGCAAATACCCTAAGTTCTAAAAAAAAAAAAAAAAAAAAAAAAAATACTACTCAGAATTAGAGACAGACCAGAGAGAAACAGAGACGAAGGCAGAGGAGACAGAATGAGAAAATAAGAATAAAGGGGTGTAACACTACACTGTTGAGTACGACAGTCATTAGCCACATGAAAGTATTTACGTTCCAATTAATTAAAATTAAATAAATTTAAAAATTTAGTTCCTCAGCTACGCTAGCCTCATTTTGAATGCTCTAACAGCTAGTCGGTATTTGCTAGTTGCTACTATATTTAACAGTGCAGATGGAGAATGTTTCCATTATCTCACAAAATTCTGGTACAAAGGCTGATATACAAAGATGGAGAGAAAGAAACAACAGAGGCAACATATTGAGAGGCTTAAATTCATTGATGAGAGAGTTTGAAGTTTAGAGATAGACATAAGAGAGAATATTTAAAAAATGCTTCAAAAAGTTCTTCTTATAAAATGAAAATAAATTTAAGATAGGGTAGCATATGGAAATAATAGGTACAGAAAGTTATAAAAGCCAACCATCATCTGAGTGGTTTGTAATTAAAAAATAATCCATGACTATCAGTCCAGTTTACTAATATTTATACTTTAAGAAACTAACCAACAAAAAGATCCTAAAAGTCACAGAATTTATAATTTAAGCACAAAAATGGTTTCCAACTACTTTGACTTGAATTTTTAAACATATATAATTAAAATTTTGTTTTTGCTATCCTTTCTCTATGTATGAAGTAGAATTATTGCCTTTCTGGGGCAGAAAGCAAGGAGTGGCAGAAAAACATAAATAGAATATGAGAAAATACCCAAAAAAAGGCATTTAAAATGTATATGTGAATTTTTACAATTTGAGGTTCAAATGACTATTTTTTCTTTAGTCTGAAAAAATAAATATGAATTTTATAAATACATTAATTTTTAAATGAAACATTTTTCAAAGATTAAGGAATGAAAATAATTCATTAAGGAATGAATTCAGGAATGAAAATTTCAATTTTGTATAGGAAAAATGCAGAATCTGAAGAATTCAGTTAAAATTCAAATAAATAATTTACCAAATACAGTTTCAGCAAGACAATTAAAGGGAATTTCTTCATTTTTCAGAAAATATCTATATTAATGATAATTTTTAAAAATTACTTACATTTTATACATTTACATTGACACATTTACAATTTAAATATTACACATTTATTTATTTGGAAACATTAAAAAGGAAAAAATAATAAAAACAGGCTTTTAAATTGCATATAGTCAATATTTAGTGACTATTAATCTGAGTGGAAGAATTTACCTACCTATTCTCAAGGACTACACATAGAGTTTGTATGTTTTCTTTACCATAAAGTCTCCGAAGAAAGGGATTACATGAGGAAAACAAATTCCATGATAATCATAAATGATTTTAGAGGTCACTAAATTATCTTCTTCTTCCTACATACTAGGATTTTTTTTAATGTTTATTTATTTATTTTGAGAGAAAGAGAGAGAGCGAGCATGATCAGGGGAGGAGCAGAGAGAGAATCCTAAGCAGGTTCCACACCGACAGCACAGAGCCCGATGTGGGGCTTGAACTCAAGAACTGTGAGATCATAACCTGAGCCAAAATTAAGAATCAAACGGCTAACCAACTGAGCCACCCAGGCGCCTCAGCCTATACTAGAATTCCAGGTAAACAGCCATTAGGTGTCTGTCAACAATGGGGGGCCAATACCTGTTTCAGCTCTAGCTGTCCTACCGAGGGTTTTGTGTGGAGCATTCTGAAACCATCCATCCTGTGTATGCCTTAGCTCTAGCCATCCCACTGGGACATCCCCTGCATGCAGTGCCCCTGGAGCATCAGGCCTGCACATGCTTTAGCTCCTACTGTCCCACCAGAAAGCCCCCTCCACAGAACACCCTGGCACCCACTGGCCCATTCCTGCTTCATCTCCAGCCAACCAACCATTTTGGCCTAACTGCAGAGTACTCTGGGATCCCAAGCCCACGGCCAGTAAAATTTTAGTAAGCCAACCACAGCTGCCAGGCACACATAGCCCACACAGGGAATGTTCCCACACCAGGTAATTCCTTTAAGACTAGAAGTAGCTGCTCCATCTAATTAATAGAAACAAACACAGAAAGTCGAACAAAATGAAGAGGCAGGAATATGTTCCAAGAGAAAGAACAAGATAAAACTCTAGGAAAGAACTGAACAAAATGAAGATACACAATCTACCTGACAAAGAGTTCAAAGCAATGTTCATAAAGATGAACTTTAGATAAGACTGCACTCATTAAGAATTTCAACAGAAAGAGAATGTAAAAAAAAATCAGTTGAAGAATACAGTAACTGAAATGAAGAATATGCTAAAGGGAATTAACAGCATATTAGAAGATGCAGAATAATGGATCAGAAATCTGGAAGACAGGGTACAGTAAAGCACCAAAGCTGAATAGCGAAAAGAAAAGAAAAAAAAAGAATAAAATAAAAATGAGAATAGATTAAGGAAGCTCTGGGAAAACATCAAGTGAAATAATATTCATATTATAGGATTCCCAGAAGGAAAAGGGAAAGATAAAAGAGTAGAAAACATGTTTGAAGAAAATATGGCTGAAAAATTTCTAAGAAGGAAATAGACATTCAGGTTTAGGAAGTACAGAGAGCCCAAGCAAGATGAACCCAAGGAAATCCACACCAAGAAAAAATAATAAAAATGTCAAAGATAAGCATAGAGAACATTACAAGCAGCAAGAGAATAGAACAGTTACATACGAGAAAAACCCCATAAGACTATCAGCTGTTTTTTCAGCAGAAACTGCAATTCAGAAGAAAGTGGCATGATATATTCAAAATGCTAAAAATACAAGCAAAAAACTACAACCAAGAACATGCTACCTGGCAAGATTATCACTCAGAACTGAAAGTGTGATAAAGTTTCCCGAAGTTAAAGGAGTTCATCACCACTAAACCACCCTTATAAGAATGTTAAAGAGAATTCTTTAAGTGGAAGGAAAATGTCAGAGCTACAAGAAATTATAGAAGAGAAAAAATGCACATAAAATGTACATTGAAGGCAATGAATCAATTATAAGGCCAATATGGAGTTTAAAACACAAAAAAATATAAAAATCAATTATAGCTATAAAAATTAGTCAAGGGATACACAAAATTTAAAATGTAAACTATGACATCAAATACATAAAATACATAGGGAGGAAGTAAAAATGTAGTGCTTTTAGAATGTGTTTTAACATAAGAGACTGTCAACTTAATATGGACTGCTATACATGTAGAATGTTATATATAAACCCAAAGTTAACCAGAATAAAAATGCGTATAATAGATTCACAAAGAATAAATTAATTCAAACATAACATTAAAGAAAACCATCAAACCACGAAGAACAGAAACAAGAAAGAAGAAAGAGACAGAGAAGAACTACAATAACAACTAGAAATTAACAATATAGCAATAAGTATACACCTATCAATTACTTTAAATGCAAATTAAACAAGGTGATAATCAAAAGTCATAGGGTCACCGAATGGATTAACAACAACAAACAAGACCCATCTTTATGCTGTCTACAAGAGACTCACTTCATTCTTAAAGGCACATATGGACTAAAAAAGTGAAGGGATGAGAATATATTTTATGCAAATGGAAGAAGAAAGAAAGAACGACAAAATAGATTTTATTTTTTAATATTTATTTAGTTTTGAGAGACAGAGAGAGAGATAGACAGACAGACAGACAGCATGAGTCGGGGAGGGGCAGAGAGCGATAGAGCCTGACACCAGGCTCAAACCCACAAGCCATGAGATCACAACCTGAGCCCAAGTCGGACGCTTAACTGATTGAGCCACCCAGGTGCCCCAGACAAAATAGATTTTAAAACAAAGACTGTAGCAAAAGACAAAGAAGGTCTTACATAATGAAAAAGGGATCAGCCAACAAGACAGTACAACAATTGTAAATATCTATGAATACAATATAGAGGCACCTAAACACATACAGGAAATACTAAATAACATAAGAAGAGAAATTGATAGTAATACAATAATAGTAGGGAATTTTAACACTCCACTTACATCAATGGATACATTATTCACAAGAAAATCAATGCAGAAACAATGGGTGTGAATGACACATTAGCTAGATGGAATAACAGATACATTTATAACATTTCATCCAAAAACAGAAGACACATTTTTTAAAAGTGCACATATACATTCTCCAAGATAGATCATATGTTATACTGCCAAACAAGACTCAATACATTTAAGAAGCTTGAAATCATATCAACATCTTTGCGAACCCAAACTGTATAAAACTAGAAATCAATTACATGAAAAAAAAAAAAACTGCAAAAGAACACAAATATGTGAAAGCTAAATATATGTTTCTAAACAACAAATGGGTCAAAAAAAGAAATAAAATAATACATGTAGACAAATGAAAATAAAACATGATAGTCAAAAATTTTTGGGACTCAGCAAAACCAGTTCTAAGAGAAAAATTTTTAGCAATAGAAGCCTACTTCAAAGGAGGAGAAATCTCAAATAAACAATCTAACCTTACACCTAAAGGGACTAGAAAACAAACAAACAAGCAAACAAACAAAAAGAAAGAAAATCCCAAGTTAATGTAAAAAAAAAAATAATAATAAAGATTAGAGTGGAATAAATAAAATAGCAGCTAAAAAAATTAGAAAAAAAATCAATGAAACCAAGAGCTTGTTGTCTGAAAAGGTAAACCTTTATCCAGATTCATACGAGAGAGAGAGAGAGAGAGAGAGAGAGAGAGAGAGAGAGAGAATCAGAAATGAAGGAGAGGCAACACAACCACAGAAATACAAATAATTATAAGAAACTACTATGAAATATTATATGCCAACAAATTGGACAATCTAGAAGAAATGCATAAATCTTCCAAAATTGAATCAGGAATAAATAGAAAATCTGAATAAGCTGATTACTATTAATAAAATTGAATTGGTGATAAAAAAAATCTCCCCCCAAAAAACCCCCCCAAAAAAAAAAACCAAAGCCCAGGGCCAGATAGATTCACTGGTGAATTCTACCACATCTTTAAAAAAGAGTCAACACCTATTAAATATTATAAAAATGAAAGAGCTAGTAACTACTAAAAATTAGAACAAGAAGCAAAGCTTCCAAATTCATTCTATGAAGCCAGCATTACCCTGATACCAAAACTAAATACACTATAACAAAAGAAAACTACAGGCCAATATTCCTGATGAACCTACATGCAAAACTCCTCACCTAAATATAGCAAATCAAATACAACAATACGATAAAGTATCATTCACCACTATTAAGTGGGATTTATTCCAGGAACATAGTATGGTTTATTATCCACAATCAACATGATACATCACATTAACACAATGAAGGATGAAAACCACATGATCAGAAAAAGCCTTTGACAAAATTCAACATCCATTTATTAAAAATACTCTCAAGGAAGTGGGTTCAGAGGAAATATACCTCAACATAATAAAGTCCATATATGACAAGCCCACAGCTAACATCATACTCAATGGTGAAAAATGAAAGCTCTTTCTTTAAGATCAGGAGAAAACAAGGATGTCCACTCTTGGCACTTTTATTTAACATAGTACTAAAAGTCCTAGCCCTAGCGATAATACCAGAAAAATAAATAAAAGGGATTTACACTGGTAAAAAAAATAAATAAATAAAACTATCACTCTTTGTGGATGACATGATACTATATATAGAAAACCGTAAGGACTCCATCACAAAACTGTACCAACTAATAAACAAATTCAGTAAAATCACAGGATACAAAATATACAGAAATCTGTTCCATTTCTATAAACTAACAATGGATTACCAAAAAGATAAATTAAGATAACAAATCCATTTAAAATTACACCAAAAAAGAATAAAATATCTGCAATAAATATAACTAGGGAGGTGAAGACCTATACGCTGAAAACTATACAGGTCTAGAGGTAGTTCAGAGTTCACCTTTTCCTTTTGACCCACCCCAAACATCTCCTATTTATCTCAAAAGACTTGTAATATTAGCTTTAGGAAAATAATTTTCTGTATTTGCCTGTGAAGTCTTTAAATTTCACTCTGGTTAACTGGATAACTAAGTATTGTTTCACAATGACCTATGATCATATTTGACCAAGTGCTTTAAAATCTTTTGATTTTCTTGACAAACTTTCCAAAATCTAATTCTAAGGAGAGTCTTTTTGACCTAGAACTAACCTTGGGATTTTGCAGAGTCCCTGAAGCATCTGAAAAGATTTTTTCTCTCTCCTTATAAAAAAGAAGAGATGTTAAACTAATTAGGCTAACTTGGTATGTAAATTTATATGGTAAGCATTGTCAAATAAGAATAGTAAGCTTTCTTTCTGTTGTATTTGTATAGATATAAGTGTTCCAGAAATATGAAATTTCTAAAGTCTGCTTTGTCCTGGTATAGCATTAGTCATGATTCCAGTTATTATCTTAAAATGTATGCATGGAAATAACGAAATTTCCTTGTCAGTTACATTATACTAAATTCCTATCAGATCTTTATAAGTATCATACCAAGTAACAGGTTCTTACTGTTTTATTTTCATGGTTTTACATTATTCCTGCAAAAGTGCTTTATTTTCAAGGAGATTCATGGAAACGATATTGAGGAGTACAGGTTTCTGATAAACTTAAGATGACAAAACTGAACTGGGTAAGAATTTCTTGAACTAGTGGAGAAACTGTATTAAAGCAGAACAAGTGTTAATTATTAGGACCATATGAACTAAGAAGCATGATTATAATTTTATGACTTTTTGGAAACATTGCTGGTTCTATGATGATTTGTTTTTCAAAATTTAAGGAAACTTTTTCTTAGGCTTCCTATAGCTTATAGCAATTTGGTAAAGCACACTTTTTGTAAACAAAGATAAAAACATTCACTTTTCCTCCCTGCCTGATTCCTCTAGAATTTATAAACTTTTGAGTATTCTTTTAATGGCAAAATCATTATTTACCTAAGTTTAGTAAAACCTGTTCTTGTTACAGAACATAACTGGAAATGTTGACTATATTACCAAGGCTTTGATTGGAATGTCATATTTGAGAGAAATGTGCATACACTTAGATGTGACAAGACAGTTCTAAGAAACAAAAGTTGACTTTATGGAGCCAATAAAGCTTCTTGGAAAAACCATGGTATCTTTTTTAAAAGATTTCAGTAAACGAGTCTTAAAAAGAGCTTATATGTTCAATCACTATTCTCACTTTACATTTGTAAATAATCAGGCCAAATTTAATGCATACATTATTTTAATATGATTATCTTTGATGAAAATGGTGATAACTATAGACAGAAAAATGTTTATATCTTTGTAAATATTAAATTCTAATCCTGTTAACATGTCTAATTACATTTTTTTTTTTACATAGCTGGAAGTTGGATTGGATTCTGAAATTTAATTTTTTCAAATATCCGGCTACAACTCTCCAAACTAACATTTCCAATTTTCTCCCACCGTTCTAATTTGGAATCATTAAGAACAAAGACTGCCTTTGAATCTCCTTAGAAATAAATATATCAGGTTGTCTTCATTATCCAAAGGGCAGCCAAACTTCAGGAAGGTGAACCTTGGATATACATCTCACAGCCGAGGAAGTCTCCACTTGACATCTGGTCCTAATGCCGGAGACCTCTAAAACTAGTTGACTGGGAAGAGAAGTAGCTGACCTTGAGATAGACTGCTTTCTCTCAAGATTCCAGATCAAGACTTCACACAGTAGCCAGACATAAAACCTTCTTTTTGCTTTTTTTTCTTACTCTAGCATTGACTTGGAAAGACAATGCTATCATTATCTCCCAGTCCATTGCTAAGGGGAGGGGGTCATCCAAACTTCAAACAACTGTTAAATTTTCAGTGATACTAGTGATTCTGTAGTTGTGCCTATCACAAACTACTTTTGGATTTCCCAAAGACTCAGTTTTTCTGGAACGAACTCAGTTCTCTCTCTATTGTGTCAAACTACCTAACCTAGAGATTCTATTTCCCTGTCTGTGATGAATAACCCCAAACCCAGGGAACTTTGCACCCAGGCTCTACAAAAAGAAAGAGACACAGGCATGGGTGACCAGAATAAAACTATTTGTGTTGTCTACAGACCATTAAAAGTTACTGGCATCCGTGGCTCTTATCTTTCCAGTCTAGAGCCATAGACTCAAATGGAAATTACCAAATTTCAAATTTAGCTTCCTTTGGTAGATCATAGCTCCCTTGGCTAGGAATAGGTGAAAATGACGCTGTGACCAGGAATCTCTCCTTAACTCTTGAAGATATTGCAGAGCTGCTAAAACAACAGCTGCAAGCAAAAATCTTACACTCTTTGGCCAAAGTCATTCTTGATATAGGATAGCGCTTGATTATCTTTTAGCTGAACCAGGAGGTATTGTTCTGTGGCCAACACCGTTCCTATACCAGGATTAACACTTCTGGAGAAAATGAAATTCAGTATCTTCCAAAACTGTAGGATCACTGAGGAAGACACTTGGCTTAAAAAAAAGATAATTCCTTAATGGGGTCTTTCCTTGACTTACTTGAGTTTGATTGATTCGTGTTTTGGGGACCATGGCTCTGGAGTTCACTCCATACATTTTACATATACATATACATATACACATACATATACACATACATATACACATACATATACATATATATACATACATATACATACATATGTATATGTATATGTGTATATATACATGTAAGTATATATATATATGTATAGGTATATACGTATATACATATACACATACATACATATACGTATATATATATACATATAATATATATATGTATATGTAGTTTTTTAACTTATAAAACTCAGCAGTAGTCTCCCTGTTGTGTTTTTTGCTTTTTTTTGTTTTGTACTTGGTGGGTGGTAACATACCCATCTTAAGTATTGAATACTTTAGAGTGAAATAGTTTTTTTCTAAAAATAATTTCTGGCAGACACCCTAATATGGCCTCAAAAGTTTTACATGCATGTTTGCAGCCGGTAATCACCAAGCAAATGATCTCCCTAAGACTGAAATGGTAGAAAAGGTATGAAGAAAATGACTGAAATAAGTTTGTAGATATAAAGTTGTGAATATGAATATCGCAGAATTTAAGCAAAAAAAAAAAAAGCATGAATACCACACAGAGGATCAACAAAAAGCAAAAAGTGCAAGAACTTCAGAGTAGAGGCTGGGAGGGGTGCTAATGCCTTAAATTTTGTTCATGTCTCTCAATCTGAAATTTTGATCAAAAGGAGGAAATTACAACAAGAAAAGGCAATAGGCCTACAGCGGAGTCACTTGTGCTAAACTCTACATCAGCGAATCAAGACTTAATATTTAACCTAATTGCAATTTCAGTCACTCCCAGGAATGTTATTCATCTTACAGTCAATCTGAAATGTTCTGGTCAGTGTTCCTAAGCTACTACACCTGATAAGCCTTTCTATCCCCCAAAGATGAGATAATTCACTCTTTCCTTGTTCCTGTCCCCTTCCACCTATGAATGTCTCCTGTTTTGTTTATCTCTTTGGATTTCTCCTTTCCATTTGCTAGATGGGATGCTGCTTGATTCAGTAGTCATTGGTTAAAGCCAACTGGTCTTTAAGTTTACTCAGATGAATATTTTTAACACATTTATCCAAATATTTCTCAAAAAAATCAGTTCTCATTTAATTCCTAAAACAGAGAGGCAGTAGTAAAAACTGATGTAGAAATAAATACAAACTCTACAATCCAGTTTTCCTTCCGTCACCATGGCAAGCTATTAAAACCTTACTTGTTTGTCATTTCTTTATGTTTAAAATGTGGCTATTATACCAGCATACAGTTTACCTCAGTGTATTGGTTAGGAATTAAATGAGATGAAAGGCATATTTTAAATACATTTGAAATGATAAATGAAGCAAAAGTAGAAGATAGAGAACAGGGTTTTTTTTTTTTTTTTTTTTGCTTTTTTTTGTTTTGTACTTGGTGGGTGGTAACATACCC
This sequence comes from Panthera tigris, assembly GCF_018350195.1. Taxonomy (NCBI): domain Eukaryota; kingdom Metazoa; phylum Chordata; class Mammalia; order Carnivora; family Felidae; genus Panthera; species Panthera tigris. The sequence goes on from NC_056660.1 coordinate 214,695,382, forward strand.
ATCTTAAGTATTGAATACTTTAGAGTGAAATAGTTTTTTTCTAAAAATAATTTCTGGCAGACACCCTAATATGGCCTTATTCTACTGAAGAATTTTCTGAAACTACTTGATTTTGTACAAATATGGCTTTTCTACATCCGGAATCAGATTCTTTCGGGTGTATAACTACTGCATAAAACATTAACTACAAAGGTTATTCCAGCAGCTTCTGAGAACACAATTTAAACTACAGAACCTGCAAAGGTACACATATATCAGACAACTCAATTTTAGCAGAAGGAGCCAAAAGAATTAAGCACCATATTTACATATATTTGGATCCTGGCAACTTTGGCATTATTCCACTACCTTTCATATGATATTGCAATGTCTGCTCCGTGAGGAGACTAGAGGGAAGCTGACACCACCCATTGTCTACTGTACTTTGCTTTATGCAGTCAGATTCTTCATTTTGTTTGACACCAGATATGCAACTCTAAATTATCCCTTCTAATGTTCAAGCCTGAAGGAGTGTAATGAAAACAATAACTTATGTTTTTGTTCTAAGAAGTTGTCTTTTTTTTTATTGCATTCGCCTTTCACCTTCTATTTGTTTCCTAACACAGGCATAAATATGTATGCATGCTTAATAAAGCATTATTTTTAAAAGATTTATGCTAGTTTTTAGACCAACTACTTGGTATTTCAAGAAGGACCAAAGGAGTTGTGTTACTATGCTATATTCTGGAAGTAGCAAAACAACATAATGTTTCAGAAAAAGGAATAAAAAATGAAAGATACAGAGCCTTGGTGAAGATATATTATGAAATATATCAATACCAAAATTACTTATACACACACACACACACACATATATATATATATATACACACATTGTTATACGAGTGTAAAAGAGGATATATATATGTGTATATGTATGTGTATGTATGTATATGTATATATGTATATGTATGTATATATGTATATACATATGTATATATATCCTCTTTTACTCTCATATAACAATAATGCAACATATTTAAGCAAAGACCAATTTTTAAACTTTTTTAAAGCAAGTTGATTTTGTCACTTGTTTTCATTCTTTTAGCTTAAAGCACTGACTGGACACTCTGTTATTATTCCAGTTTTCTATTAAAAAGTCCTAACACACACACACAAAATCATAATGAGAACAAAAATTGTCATCTTGGTAGAACTGACATGTTTCTCTAGTTCTTTATCATTTTTTTTCCCTTTCCCCAGGCTATTTTGGAAACTCTCTATTTTCATTCTCACTTCATGTTTACTTTGGGACTTTTCAGATTAAAATGGGATGACACTGCCTCCAGTGCATAAATTATTGACCAGAGGTGGGAATCAGATACAAGACATGCAAATGAGGATCTTTTTGGGTAACTGAACAAACACTTCCAGATCCCACTGTGCTCTTTAATACTTGCTTTCTGGTATGGTGGAGATATCACCTTACTGATACTGGCTGTTTTCTGCTGTGTGAACTTGAAAATGGAGCAAACAGATATGGGGCAGGTGAGACAAAGCCTATGGGGGGTGGGGAGAAAGGCACAAAAATAGAGTTTGAAAGGATTTATATTTCTGATTTTAGTTCAGCACTTTTTGAGTTTCCTGAATTACTGCAGCATCACTATTATGCCTTACTCAATTTTTGATTAATATAGCTTGAATTGGCATTTTGCCACCTACTATGAGAACAGTTCCTAATAATAAAGTTAAACTTTTTTTTTCAATTTAAGAGAGAAATTAGACTTTATAGGCCATTAATAAAAGGCACTAATGTAATTAGTCTTTACAAATATTTTGCTGCCTGGGGAAGAAAACAGAAAGAAACAAACAAACACCTTCCCTAAGCCCTTCAAGCTGGTTACAAACCTGATAGCTATATTTCTATTGCAGGACACTTTTGTTTAAAACTTGCACATACTCCATTAGATCTTTCATTGTATATCCCTAATGAGGTAACATTTTAAGAAACAAGACAGGATGTGAGTGGGGCTAATAATTGGCATTATATTCTGGGATGTTGGTTCCCCTGAGAAATACTGAAAGTAGAGATAAATACTATCAAACCTTTAAATATCCAAAGAAGATGAAGGGTTTAGATTGATAGTAAAATTAACTGGTAGATAGAGGGAATTAACTAAATCTGGAATAAAGAATATAATAAATGCACGCTATATGGATACAAGAAATAGACTTGGAATTTTGAGACTTACAACTCATCTGGATTCAAGTGCACCAGAAGGCACTGACCAGATATACTTTGAAGTGAATTTGCAGAAAGCTATTGATTTTTTTGCTGTTTTGCTTTTCACTGTCTTGTTCGCATGTCAATTATTTACAATGCACTTTAATAAAACAAACAACCAAAAGGCAAGGCTGGCTTCAAAATAACCAAAAATATAAGGTTGGTTTTAACCTGCTTCAATTTTCATTAACTTCCCCTGGATCAAAATACTGGCAGGTTGGACATCACTCTTCAACATTTCACTGCCCTGAAATGTATGTAATCCCATCACTTTTAAAATACAGTGTGGTAAGAGAATTACTTCTATTCCCTTTATACTGCTATATTCTTTGTATATTAGATCTCTTAATTTATCTTTGTCTAATTTAAATATGTTCTATCAATATTCATCTACCTGGCACATTCACTTAAAATTTTCAAGTTTGTCTACCCTGACATTCAATTCCTTGTCAAGTACATTTTTTAAAATCCCTATATTTGACTGGAATGAGTTTCTTTCACTTTTTTAGAATTATAGTGTAGGGATATTTGTTAAAAATTACTTCCTTTTTTCTTTAAAAATATCTTAATTTTTGAAGAATATTCTTTATAGAATCTTGCATTTCTTAAAGTGCTTTAATGATATAATTCCATGGTCTTCTGGATTTCATTGATTCTGCTGAAAAGTCAGATGTCAGTTTTAATTTAAAATTTTTACATTTAATTTTCTTACCATTTTCTTTTTTTTCAGGTATTTTACTATGATGTTTATATAAGTCATTTTATTTTCATTTACTCTGCTTGGTGTTCATAACACTTTATTAACTTTTGTGTGGTATCTCTTCAGTTTTAGAAAATTTGTGGTGAGTATATCTTTAGATATTCTTTGTACTCTTATTTTCTTCCCCTTTTTTCATTATAAATCAAATTACATGCATGCTAAGTTTTTTCACTACATTGCACTTAACTAATTTTCTATTTGTGTTACTTTATTGCTTATTCTTTGTATTTAAGTTGGAATACTTTCTATTATATAGGCTTAACCTCGTTTGGATTCAGAATAGGAAGGCCAGTGAACTTTAAGATGGGTAAAATTAAATAATCGAAGTGGAATAAAGAGAGAATAAAGAGTGAGAACTGTAAGAAAACAAATCATCTCCAATATGTGCTACAATAGTTAATGGAAAACCTATATATAACTAGCTTCCAAGGAGAGAAGAGATAAGTTAGAGGAACTATTAGAAGAAATAATGAATGGAAAATTTCCAAATTGATAAAAGACACTAATGCATATATACATGAAATACATGAAATCACATATAGCATACCATAAATTATTAAAACAAACAAAAAGTAATTCTTCAATAACAAGGAAAAGGGATTTACTACATAGAGCAGAACAACAAAATGAATGACTAATGACTTCCCATCAGGGAAAATGGAATGTCAGATGGCAAAAGAAAATAAAAATTTTTAGCTACAATTTTATATTCTCTGAAAATATTGCTTGAATTTTGATAGGTCTCAAGGGATATTTCCAGACAAAACTTGAAAGTATTTTTATCCAGTAAATTCACTACCAGAAGTAGTTAAAAGAAGTTCTTTAAGTGGAGGGAAAAATTAACAAATAGCCAGATTTAAAGTATGTAATAAAAACACCAGGAAAGGGATATCTCTAGAGAAATATATGACAGAATTTTTTAGTATTTTTTTATATTTATAATTTTTTTATGTTCACAATTTTATATTTAGAGTTTAGTGATTTTTCTTTTTTTTTAAGGTTTATTTTTGACAGAGAGAGATGGGGGGAGACAGAGTGAGCAGGGGGAGGGGCAGAGAGAGAGAGAGAGAGAGAGAAGGAGACACAGAATCCAAAACACGTTCCAGGATCTGAACTGTGAGCCCAGAGCCCAAGTCCAGGCTCGAACCCACAGACTGCGAGATCATGGCCTAAGCTGATGTTGGATGCTTCACCTACTATGCCACCCAGGCGCCCCCACTCTAGTTATTTCTTTAAAATAAATTATGTTAGTTTTATAATGAAGGGAAAGTAAAACACAAAAATTTTGGTCAAGTATTTGAACAAAGTAAATATACTGTGATATGTTTTTAAAATTCTTATTACAGGGGAAAAAAAAGTTACAGAGAGGGAGGGAGGCAAACCATAAAAGACTCTTAAATACTGAGAACAAACTGAATGTTTATGAGGGGTGGGGGAGAGGGGAAAGTGGGTGATGGGCATTGAGGAGGGCACTTGTTGGGATGAGCACTGGGTGTTGTATGGAAACCAATTTGACAATGAATTATATTAAAAAATAAAATAAAATAAAATTCTCATGACATACAGTAATATTTGCATACTAAAATCACTAGCTTACCAAATCAAAGATATAGTTAAGTCAGTATAGGATATATTTGCCACAAACAGGTGAGTGAAAAATAAAGAAGAACAAATGGTACACACAAAACCAAAAACCAAGATCCAAACATGTCAATTATTCATTTTATATGTTTGAATTAAGATTACCAATAAAACAAATCAGACCAGTCTTTTGATCAACTAAGAACATGTTATACTTGCTCATTAGAGATATATTTTAAATTAACAGATGCAGTGGCTAAAACAAAACACTGAAAAATGACATAGTATCCTAAGACCCAGCTAAAGTAGGTTGTAATGACTATATTAATATCTGAAAAAGTGGATCTCACCTCAAATGCATTACTAGAGTTGAAAAAATATTTTATAAAAAATAAAGGATCAATTATTCAAATCTAATAATCCTAAGTGTGCACCTATTAACAGAGCTACAAGATATATGAAGAAAAATAACAGAGCTAAATATGGAAATATCAAATCTACAATAAATGCTAAATATTTTAATATCACTTTTATTAGTTGATAGAACAAGTATATAAAAATGACTATAGGTACAGATATTTGATCAATACTATCAAGTTAACCTAAGTTCTGTACATCTAACTGACCTCATTAAATAACAAATACAACCTACCACTAAAACATAAATATTCAAATGTCTGTGGAATATTAAGTCATACGGTGGACTATAAAAACAACTCTAAGTATAAATTAATGAGTAAAGCAAAGTATATTTTCTGACCCACGTTTATTTCTAGAACTTGATTCTCATGTATAGATCCATATTTACATATATTGTTAACTTTCTTGTCTGAAAAATTACATATAAGATTTCTTTACTATGGGTCTCCTGAAGATAATTCTGTGTCACAAAAATATTTGCTTTCACTTTATTTTTTAATGTTTGTTATTTATTTTGAGAGAGAGAGGAAGAAAGCGAGCAGGGCAGGGAAAGAGAGAGAGGGAGAGAGAGAATCCCAAGCAGGTTCCACAGTATCAGCACAGAGCCCAATGTGGGGCTTGATCCCATGAACTATGAGGTCATGACCTGAGCTGAAATCCAGTGTTGGACACTTAACTGACTGAGCCAGCCAGGTGCCCCTTGTTTTCACTTTAGATGATAGTTTTATTATGTATAGAATTCCATGCCAGGAAGCATAGAAGAAAAAGAGAGTAGTGAGGAGACCCTCATAACCACAATGTAAGGAGAGAAGAAAAGAGGAAAAATTGGATTGAAAGAGCTTCAGCCTGCAATGCATCTCTGATCAGGTACTGGCCAGGATAATGACATTCCCAGCACAAAGATATTCCATTAGAAGATTTACATATTAGGCAGGAATATCATAACTCCAGTACCCTCACGCCGTTCTGTCATTGGTTGGGCATAAACTGGAAAGTGTGGCTTTGATAAAATGCTTTGGTGGATCCTCAAGTTGTGACAGCTGAAGTCTGTCAACTAACTTTATCCTTTCCAGCACAGATTCTTTCTTGAAGAGAGCTCTGAGTGGAACACTGTCATGGCAGACACAGAAGGAAACTTCGTTATCCTCATATAGAGCATCTTTGATAAGTATGATATTTGTAGTCTGATGACAGAAGATTGAATACTTTCCCTTGGGCTCAGGAGCAAGACTAGACCATCTGTTTTCACCTTTTCTATTCAACATTGTACTAGAAGACTGGAAGAGTGATATATATATATATAATATATATATATATATATGATATATATATATATATCAGATGTGTATGGTGTGTATGTATACATGTGTGTATGTATATGTATGTAAGGGTGTGTATGCATATATATGTTATACTATGTATATAATCTATATTAATATAACATACATATATAATATGAATATGTTATAACTATATATATTATGTCTCATTTTTTATATCAGATTCTCTTTGATAGATGCAGCATTCTCTTAGATCTTTAAGGGTACAAAATGGTATTTTTTTCCCCATAAATAAACTGATTCTCACAAATTGCTTTAGTTTGTTTTTTTATTAGTTGCTTTCCTGGTGATGTTGATCTATTATCTTATGTACACGACGGGTGTACTAAAAAGCATGTTCAACTGAGATTCATGTGGGAATACTTGCCCTCTCTATCCTTTACTATAGATTGACCTTGCTAGTACTTATTGTGGAAATCTCTGATGATAATATTTTTTTCCCATTTGGCTGTACTTCCTTACATATGGTAGAGAAGTTAATGCCCATTTTCTACCTGAAGGGTGAATACCTGTCTCCCAGTTGGAATACCAAATAGTAGAAAAAAATCCTTGAGTATCCCTTAATTCTCATGTGAACAGTATGGTCTTCCAACCTTCCACTTTTCCTCCCAGGCAAAGGAAATTGTGTTTTATACTCTCTAGAGTACAATCCTTCAGTATTCTCTCAAGTAAGGAAGCTACAATCTCCTGCCTGCATGGAGTGGGAGGAAGATACTTATGTATAATTTCTTCTCAATTAGACTTTGAACCAGTCCATCTGCTTTAAAGGTCACCTTCCTTCACCTTTCAGCATTTACTGCCACTAATTACTATGTCTTCTGGAAGTTCTATGGGGATATATTAACTTCGTTCTTAACTTTCCCCACTGCTAAATTAAGATTCTGTCTTTTCAAGCTTCCCACATTTATCCAGAAGACAAATGTTACCTCTTTAATCCTTTTAAACACACTTAGGCTAGCTGTATGTATGCACGTATGTGTAATTTTTCTGTCCTCACACGATCACATACTCTTGGGGTTTACTTTGAGGTTTTAAATCCAATAGTTCAAATTCTGCTGGTGCTTTTGACTGCTGACTATCCCCATGAATGTTTTAATTTCCGATTTTGAGCTAGTGAGCTCATCTTAACCTGGCCTCTTTTGATTTTCCCCATTTATAAATCCTACGTGGACTAATATCTCTCTCCAGAGCAATTTTGCATTTGATTTCTAGGCCACCCAGGGTTTGCACCACACCAGGATCATTTTTTAATTGCTACCTTCTCAGCTTGCGCTATCCCCATATTATAAGTATAGTGTAAATTTATGTTCAAACATGTCAAAGTTGCAAGGCTATTCTTTTGATTTCTTGAGAGAATTTTTGCCCCACGCATTGCGCCATAGCAAAGGCAAGCTTAGTTTTCTCTGGCGACAGATTTAGTTGGTTTCCTTATCACTGACACTAAAGGCCTTTGATGGTGCCTACTCCATAGGAATTTTGTAGTCCTGTAAGTGCTGTACTCTAACCATTACTATTGCAATAAATTCACTGAACGACTGCTGTATCGTCTTATTTACCTCTGTGTCTAGTACTCAGTTCATTCTTTACTTCTGGCATCCAGAATCTCCCCTTCCTTTTTTGCAAACTACTGCACAATATTTTCATAATCATATTTTAGGCAGAGAATCTAGTTTCTCTTTTCCAGGAGAAATAAGCACTTGCAATTGCATGATGTTAGTCCACAATACATTGTAGATAGTATTATAAAGAAACCATCATTTATGTTAAGAAACATACTTCTTAATAGTGATATACATTCATCAAGGTAAAGGACTTAGTCAATAGGACCTTGGTATATGTATACATGTTTCCTTTGTCAGTATCCTTTTTGAAAATCTCAAAGCTGTCCATGCCACTGCATATGTTGTGTTCCGGTCGACGCTTAAGACCTACACTTGCATTGGTTATTGATTTGCTGTACTAAGCCAATGTTTTCTCAGTCCTCAAAATATTCTTTCTTGCATTATAAAATCATCCCATCTGTTACAGGTGGAAATTTTCCTAGGTGTCATAGGGTTTATCTTTTTGCTTGATGTTGTGCTCCTAGTTTATCCTTAAGCAAATACTCTGTAAGGAGCCAGGAAACAGTTGCTGGCTTTTCCTACTTTCATGTGCCTCCTAAAGAATTCAGTATTAGTGGTCTCATTGATTTGTGAGGCTGTCGTTTTCAGTTGATGGTGAGGATGGCTCATGGTGACACTTTGAAGCTACTCAAGAAGCTGAATGTGATATCCCTGGCAAGTCTGTGTTCACAGCAGGAAAGATTTTATGCTCAGCTTTGCTCTACTGACCTTTTGCTCAGTTTATCCTTTTATGCCATAAGCCATGATTCAGAAATAGATGCTGGCTTTCTCTGTGTTTCAAGTATCTACCACTTGCCAAATAATATGCCACATGACAGGGTTGCCTAAGAAGAAACTTCTGTGATTTAATGACATTTATGATTCATGATGGAAATCATTGTATTGTCAGGATTTTTCTTCCAGGTGTATGTTATAAAACACATCAATTTATCAATTATAGTACGTGTGTATGTGTATATGCTTAGAAAATTATAGTGTGTGGATATGTGTATTTACTTCTTTGGTGAATCCGTCTAGTGACATGGTTTTAAATATCTGTATCCTGATATTTAAAAATGTATATTTCAAGCCTCATTCCCTTCCCTAAACACAAGTCACACCAATCCAACTGTCTATTCAATATTTATGCCCTACTTTCCAAGTGTCCAATCAATATGTGATAAAAAGCCCAAATTTTCCACTTTCAAAATGTCCTGGCTTTATCACCATTTTTTTTCTATACCAGTCTTCCCCAGTCCAAACGACCCCAATCCTTTCTGTTGCTCAGGTGAAAAGTATTGAAATTTTTCTTAATTCTTGTCTTTCTCACATAGTTTCTTATCCATTCAGTCATGAACTCTTGTTGGTGTTTCTTCAGAATGTCTAAAATCTAAAAGTCCTCAACACCACCACGACAAGGTATTCATGATTTCTCACCTGAATGAATATACTAGCCTGCTATGTTCTTGCTTTTACTCATTCAGGCTTTCCTCTTAGAGTGTATTAATATTCTAGTCAGAGGAAACTTTCAATAAACCAGATTATATCACTACGTGGCTCAAAACGACTCTGGCTTCTCATAGTATAAAGTAATAGCTGAGAACAATCCTGTGTGTTGAAAGTGCTATCATAACAATTTTAAAAATGGAGAAACTGAAGCACAGAGGTTCAGTTTCTTAATCCATATTAACTGGCTAATAGTGGTTGTATATGTTTTGAGGGGTCTATGCTTTTAACCATGGCAGTCTATGGTCTCTTAGTAGTAAGGTATCTTTAAAGCGCTTAATGTTTTGCACATATTCTCTCCCTTACTTTGCACAGACTTCTCTGTCTTCATACCTCCTTTCAGTCTCCCAGCTTGTTTAGTCAAACTGAACTTGTTGATATTCCCCAAATATTCCAGGCATAATTCTGTCCCAGGTCCTCTGCACTGGCTCTTCCCTTCTGCTAGAACTCTCCACTAGAAATTTATTTGGGTCACATTCTCATCACATGCACTAAAATATTGCCTTATCACTCAGATCTATCCTGACTTCTTCACTGAAAATTTCAGCATCCCCTCCCCTGGGCTTACACTGCTGTGGATCCACTCAATGTTTGTCCATAGACCTATCTCACACTAACACACTATTAAATTTACTTGGTAATTGGGGCACCTGTGTGGCTCAGCTGACTGCAGTCTGACTCTTGATTTCCACTCAGGTCATCATGATCCCAGGATTGTGGGTTTGGGCTCTGGGTTGAACATGGAGTCTGCTTGAAAATCTCTGTCTGTCTGTCTGTCTGTCTGTCTCTTCCTCTCCTTCTGCCCCTCTCCGCTACTCACAATTTCTCAAAATATCTATCTACCAATAAACTTACTTACTAATTAATTGTATTTAATTTATTTTGTTGTCATATACAACAGAGAGGAAAATAAAACTAGTATTTTAGGAAATTAAATAAGTTAAATTTCATATATCTTAATCACTGCCTAATTTATGCGCAGTCTTTTCCTCTGAGTTTGTTGTGAAATATTACTAACAATTCTAAATTGTGATGAGTGAAAATACACTTGAATTGGTAGTGCAGAGTAATGGATAGACTTAAGACTTTCTAAATTTCTAAGGCTGACTTTAAAGACAACATAAACTAAATATAATGAGCATTAGCAATTGACATTTTTATGGTCATTATCAGCATCATGGTTATTTGTCCTTCAAGCAATTTTTACTACATATATATAATCTTCATAAACACATATAAAAGAACTTTAAAATAAGCTATTAATATTTATTGAGTACCTTCTAAATCTAAATATGTTAGCATGGGGTTACACTTAATTATTGCAAATGTTTATGAGGTTCTATTATATCCCATACTTCATAAACAAAGAGTTCAGTTTACAGAGTTTCAGTGTCTCACTCAAGTTTATCTACACAGTAAGTAATTTACCCAGAATATAAGTTCAATAATTCCTTCCAAAAGAGACCGGGGTTGTCAACACCCACTGACATCCCCAAATTTCTTTTCCTATTCTTAATATCGCAAAATGAAAATCCATGTGTATATACCAGTTGACCTAAGGATATTTATTGCTACGGCTAATGTCATTTCACAATGCCTAGGTTTATTAGGAAATTAAACACCTTTTTATTTTTTTTTTTATTTTTTTATTTATTTATTTATTTATTTATTTTTTATTTTTTAATATATGAAATTTACTGTCAAATTGGTTTCCATACAACACCCAGTGCTCATCCCAAAAGGTAAACACCTTTTTAAAATGTTTTAAAGTATTACCCTAGTCTAATATAATTATTCCTTTTTCTGTTGATTTAACTTATTCCCAGGAAATCTAATATGTTTTCATGTGCACAAATATAATTTGTGTCAATAAAGGGGAGACCAAATGTGAGACACACTATGTTGGCCGGTATACACACAATTAAAGAAATATGATTAATTCATTCCCATTCTTACTTATCTACTTGTTATGCCTTGAAGTCCTTTCGAGGGTAAATTCTCTCCAGGTCTGTATATTTTATGGTCTCTGATTTTCAAGGGTATTCTTTGTCAAACTATATCTTAAAGTGGATTGAACTTCGTAAACACAACCACTTTTTGCCTCCACTGCATTTCTTGGATGTTACTGTAAATTAATTTATAATGGAGCTCTTAACTGAACATTCATTATGAATATCTAGACATTTATTATTAGTGTAAGGGACTCTCCATCCTTCCCTTGTAATCTATTAAGATAATTTGCATGTAAATTTATAACTTCTGTGTCAATTTTTCTTAAATAAAATGTGAAGAAAAGATACAGACTTGAGATTTGAGATTAACATGTTTCAACTATTTTTTAAACTTCTTTGCTCAGATTGGACATTATTTGATTTACGGCTGGATATTAAGTTATCAAAAAGGGTGTTGCACTTCAGAAAAAAATTAGTTTAAGTCACATTAATATGTATCTTCTCAAGTGTAAGTGGGTAACATATTGAAATCACTCTTGAAATCTTTACATGAATGAACATAAAAAGAAGCTATAATATCTCCTTAAAGCATAATTTGAGAAAAACAACTGGGTTACAATACGATGGGAGATTGTACAGAGGATTATATTTCAAACTAAATCAATATAAGACAAAGAGCCATGGTTCCTCAAAAATACATTTTTTTTGAATGTGAAAAACAAGGCTATAGGAAAGCTCAAATATCGAATTAACAATATAACTAGCTAACTGCAACCGACATGTTATTTTCTTATCCATAATATGAAGATAATAACAGTTACCTGGCCTTCCCCACAAAGATTTTTGTAACATCAAAAGAGTCAACAAATTTGAAAATATAAATTCTTCTTCGAGAAATCCAACCTCCTATTAACCCACTTATGCTGCCCTTTTTGCTCTGGCTTATACCTATGTTACCTCCTCACATCCAAACACATTAAACGAAGTATGCTCTTGAAATTCTATTATATTATGTACTGTTGCCACGGCCAGTGGTAACCTGTGCTCTTGTTTTCCTCTTGAAACTGTCTTAATTTGTCTCTGTGCTACTCATTTCTGTACCCTATTCTGTATCAGTCAGTGCACAGATAGAACAAAAACAACTTCTGGACATTCCAAGCATGTATTTTTCACAAATTTGTTTGTAAAGCTGAAATTGCAAAGAAGAAAAAAAAAGGGGGGCTCCACAGAAACATGGAAGACATCACTACCCTAACCCAGAGCCCACAACTCTACATTTGTAGCTAGGCATCTAGAGAGTCCCATTGTCAGTATTGCTAGTGGTGTTGGGGCTAACAGTTTTCTGCAGGTCCCCAAATCGGCTCTTGATTCTTCTACCTCCTAATTACAGCAACGAAGTAGAAATAAGCTGGTAAGGGAGTCTAGGAATACAGTTGCTGGATTCCTAGCTCCCTGTGAACCTTGAGAGCTAACGAAAATGAGAACGGAAACTGGAATTAATGGTATGTGTTAGAGTGCCTGTACTGCTTTGCTAGGGCTGTTGTAACAAAGTACTGCAGATAGTGTGGCTTAAACAACAGGAATTTGTTAACAATCTGGCAACTAGAAGTTCAAAATCAAGGTGTTGTCAGGATTATTTTTTTTTTAATTTTTTTTCCTAAGGCTTTGAGGGAAGCATCTGTTCTGGATCTCTATCCTTGATTTGTAGATGTGGCTGTCTTTGCCCTACGTGTCCGCACATTATCCTTTGCTTTATTCAGGTCTTTGCCCTAATTTCCCCTTCTTATAGGGATACAATTCATATTGGATTAGGCTCATCCTAATGACTTTATTTTAATTTAAATATCTAAACACCCTATCAGTCACATTTTGAGATGCTGGGGATTAAGACTTCAGCATATGAATTTTCAGGACATAGTACTCAACCCATAAAGGTGTCCCAAGGTGGCAAGTACATAAATGATTTGTAGCTCATAGGAGAGTTTACCCAGCATGTTTCTTTTTTCCTTTCTCCATAAGGAATCTTGTTTTAGTTCTCTTTTAACTCATCCAGTAGTCAGGTATTTGGTATATCAGCGTCTCAATAAATCAGTCAGGCAGTTGTTAAAGACTCATTGAGCCAAACAGTTAATGTTACATGAAAGAATTCAAAAACTAGAAGTCAGTTTGCACTCTAAATCTATTCAACATTGGTTTCCTATCTAACTATTCCATTCATTTGCTCAATATAAACCTACTTGGGACTCCTCTCTCTCTCTCTCTCTCTCTCTCTCTCTCTCTCTCTGCCCCTCCCACCCCTCTCACTCTCAAAAAAAAAAAAAAAAAAAAAAAAGAGTAGGACACTTACCCTACTAAACCACCCAGGTGCCCACTTACCTTTGGTTTTAAACGGGGATACACAGGGGTCCCTGGGTGGCTCAGTTGGTTAAGTGTCCGATTTCGGCTCAGGTCATGGTCTCATGGTTTGTGGGTTGGAGCCCTGTGTCACGCTCTGTGGTGACAGCTCAGAGGCTGCAGCCTGCTTCGGATTCTGTGTCTCCATCTCTCTCTGCCCCTCCCCCACTTGTGCTCTGTCTCTATCAAAAATAAATAAAATGTGAAAAAAAAATTAAACAGGAATACACAGCAACTCCTACTACATTGCCTGAAAGTTTCATATTTCTTCCCACTCGTCCTCTCTCCTCTCTTCCCCCTGCTTCACCTTCTTATTCTTCCCCTCCTTCCTCACATCAATTTAACAAATTCATAGCAATCACACTTTTGTTGTAATGTGACACATGTGTTGATAAAAATCAATGTGTTATCCAAATAATCATTCCATAAACAGCACAAGGGATTAGGGGGAAAGTGGCACCTACTTGTATATGATTACTTACAACCAGAATTTTGTCATTCATTTTTCATTTATGCTTTGTATAATAGGACTCACATATATGCATCTCATTCTTAATGTCATTAACCCATTCTGAGTCTTTGATGATTTTGTTCTGTTTAATCATTTTTTTCAATATGAATGTTAGTTTAATAATCTTATAAACCTATGTGTTCATTAAATTTCTCATTAATTTGTGTTCTGATTAATGAAATGCTCCTTTTGTAAAGATTTGAGGAAACAATTATATCTGGTGACGAGTTTTTCCTCCTAGACTGTAAGACACGTGGAGAAAACAGGGTTCATTTGTTTTATCCATGTATCATTATCTTTCATATACACATTGGCTGTATCTAAACATGATTCAAAGTATCAATGAATTGAGAGAAAATAGAGGGTGTTTGGTTAAGAGGATTGGCATTGGTGTCAGAAATCCACTTCTGGTTCCTTATCCATCAAAAAATTCAGGCAAACTTGCAACTACGTGGATGGAACTGGAGGGTATTATGCTAAGTGAAATTAGTCAGAGAAAGACAAATATCATATGACTTCACTCATACGAGGACTTTAAGAGACAAAACAGATGAACATAAGGGAAGGGAAACAAAAATAATATAAAAACAGGGAGGGGGACAGAACAGAAGAGACTCATAAATATGGAGAACAAACTGAGGTTGTGGGAGGCGGGATGGGCTAAATGGCTAAGGGCCTCTTAAGAATCTACTCCTGAATTCATTGTTGCAGTATATGCTAATTTAGGTGTAAATTTAAAAACAAATAAAAAATGAAACAAGTTAAAATAAAAAAAATAAATACATAAAAAACTACCACACACACACACACACACACACAAATAAAATTAAATACAGGCCTTCCAATGACATAACTGAAAAAAAAATCAGGCAATTGAGTATTATTTGGGCCTTGATTTTAATGTTTGTTAAATGAGAATAATCATATCAACCTCATAGTCTCTTAGAGAAAATGAAGTTAAAAATATGTAGAGTAGTGATAGCAAAATTCTTAATATCTAGTATAGGCACCCCGTTTTATTCTTTTTAATAGGCATCTATGTCGTTTTGTCCAAATGTTATTTTGTTTCAAATTTGTTTCAAATTTGAAAGCAATACGCAATTACCTCAGTAGAAAAATACATTTTTCATGACTTTATTATTTTTATTAATTTTGAGTTACTTCAGAGCTAAAAAAGATTTGTTACATACATTCCAATTACTCTTTTAAGTTTCAGCTTAAAAAGTATACTTCTCTAGATTTAGAATAAATTCAACAGGTAAAAAAGATACCCTGGTAAAATAAATATCTGTCCCTTTCCTGCTGACCATCCATCCCTCTCTTCTCTTTGACGTCCTAAGGAATAATTTCCTCTGGTTATTTCTTCTCAAAGATTTAACCCACACTTGGTTGCTAATGGTTTAAAAATTACCATAAATCTATGTCACGTTAGGGTTTTATACATTTCAATACCGGAATAAGTATGTTTAGAATTATAACTTGCTGGTAGCAAGGGATACCTAGGAGATATAAATTAGTCCCTCCTTTTCTTTAAATTTTTTTTTTTTAACGTTTATTTTTGAGACAGAGAGAGACAGAGCACGAACAGGGTAGGGGCAGAGAGAGAGGGAGACACAGAATCTGAAACAGGCTCCAGGCTCTGAGCTGTCAGCACAGAGCCCGGGGCTCGAACTCATGGACCGTGAGATCCTGACCTGAGCCTAGGTCGGACGCCTAACTGACCAAGCCACCCAGGCGCCCCTGTCCCTCCTTTTCTTAAAAAGGAGTGTTTGTAATGTCTAATTACGCTCTTTAAAATTAGATGAAACAGTCTGCCCCAGGCAATATAGCTGAAAGGCTTAGTAACTTTCTATACTACAGGCTTTTTAAAAATATAACTGTAAAATAGCATAGTTCCTTAAAACTGAGCTTTTCTTACTTTTACCAACATGACACATAAAATAACTGTGTTAAGTAAATTTAATAAATAAACGACATTTTCAATCCAAGAAAGATAAATGTATTGGTTTAAAATTTTTAAATTGGGTTTAAAAAAACCATTAGAACAGAGAAACGATACACTCACTTGAAATAATATGAGAAATTAAGTAAAAACCTTAATTATTATTAAGGAGGAAACTAACATTTCAACAGTAGAGAATAATGTAAATAGTTTGCTTATCCATGTCTTGTTCCAGGATATACTGACATAAAATAAATAAATATATATATTTAAACTCTGGCACATATATTATATACATATGTATATAATATATATATGTATATAATATATATACATATGTAAAAATACATATGTATATAAAATATATATGTATATAATATATATATAATCTGGCATATATATTTATATATATGTAATATATATATATAAATATATGTATTTAAAATCTGGCATTAAAATCTATGAATTAACATGGGAATTTTGAAAAGAATGATTACTTTTTATCAATGTTATACTTGTTTTTCTTGACATCATTAAAATTAAACAATACCAAACAGAAATGATTTAGTTTTCCTCACTTGAAAATTACATGACAAGTATGGAAATATTTCATTTAAAAAATTCTTTACCATCAAGTTACTCATAGGTTTGTTGTTAGTTTCAATAAAAACAATAAAAAGCTTGTATGCATCAGGTGTTATTTCAGTAATTTGCCAATTGCCAAAATTCTGCCATGCCAAATTTTAAGAAAATTAATAATATTTATGTTGAGAATAATGACTGCATTTCATTTTTATTTATAATGTATAAAATACTGTGAAGACACATTTCATTCTTATTTCGTTTGTCTACATTTTTTTCCTTTTATTTATTTTATTTTATTTTTAAATATGAAATTTATTGTCAGATTGGTTTCCATACAACACCCAGTGCTCATCCCAACAGGTGCCCTCCTCAATACCCATCACCCCCCACCCTCTCCCTCCCACCCCCATCAACCCTCAGTTTATTCTCAGTTTTTAAGGGTCTCTTATGGTTTGTTCCCTCCCTCTTTTTTTTTTCCTCCTTCCCCTCCCCAATGGTCTTCTGTTAAGTTTCTCAGGATCCACATAAGAGTGAAAACATATGAAATCTGTCTTTCTCTGTATGACTTATTTCACTTAACGTAACACTCTCCAGTTCCATCCACATTGTTACAAAAGGCCATATTTCATTCTTTCTCATTGCCATGTAGTATTCTATTGTGTATATAAACCACAATTTCTTTATCCATTCATCAGTTGATGGACATTTAGGCTCTTCCCATAATTTGGCTAGTGTTGAAAGTGCTGCTATAAACATTGGGGTACAAGTGCCCGTATGCATCAGCACTCCTGTATCCCTTGGTAATTTGTCTCCATTTTTAAATTAAAATGTATTTATCCATTTCTAATCATGATGAATTAATAAGGACAAGACTTCCACTTAAGCCTTAAAAATAAATGAAAACCGAAACCTAAATAAAATAACTTGCCAACAGATCAACAAATATTTCAGAAATTAGACACTAAGAAATGCTAAATTTTGATTTATATACATGAGGAAAATAAATGAGATATTTTTGACATTGACTCAGATTTCCTGCTTACATGCTTTTTATTACTATGATGATGATGATGATGATGATGATGATGATGGAATCAGGTATGGGAAATAAAACAGAGTCCAAGAGCCTTATTAAGAAGAGATACTAGAGATTGGGAATCTGAGGAGAATAAATGGCTGAAAGTTACAGAGCTAAGTTCCAGAAAGGAGCGAACCATAAAGAAAAATAAATCCAGAAATATGCATAATGTCCCAATTGATATTTGCTGAGTATGAAACTATGTAAGCATGGAGAATAAATCTAAAAGGCCAGGAAATAAAAAGTGTAAGACTGTAAACTTGAAAACATCCATTAATCACATAGAACGTGAAGATATTTCAGCTATGTACAGGCAAAATAAATATAGTTGACCCTTGAACATTGCAGGTTTGAACTGCATGGGTCCACTTCCACAAGGATTTTTTTTTTTTTTTACAATATAGTACTGTAAATGTATTTTCTCTTTTTCATGATTTTAATAACATGTTCTTTTTTCTATCTGACTTTATTACAAGAATACATTATAAAATTCATATAACATGCCAATATGTTAATCAACCATGTTCTTGATAACTTCTAATAGCTTACTTTTGACTAGAAGCCTTCAGTCTTGGGGGAGAAAAAAGTTACATGTGGATTTTCAATTGTGTGTGGGTTGGCAGCACTAACCCCCACACTGTTCAACGATCAACTTAGTCTTCAGTGACCACTAGGCTCATTAGTGGAGATACCAGAAGTATCTTCCTTCTAATAAAGTTGAACTATCCCTGGAATAAAGGTTGTAGTTTATGCTCCCTGGAAAAACTAGTATCTCACTGACTCACAAATGACTTAACAGCCAGCCAAAGGAACCCAAAACTCCTGATTAATTCTTTAACTCAACTCTTTAACTCTGATTAATTCTTTAACTCAACTGCCCATTATGGAGACCATACTAATCTTATAAATATCATTTAATGTATGCTCATTAGCCATAGCTACCATGGATACTATCATCTCCACTTAGTTCAGTAAGCTCAGTTTCATGGTGTCACTCCCACTGACATTCACTATCTGAAGATAATAGTCACCATATTGTTATTTGAGAATATTAAGACCACATCACTCGCAGCCATTTCCTACTTCTTTGGGATTTCACTTATTTATTTAGATTCATAAAATTGCACCTCTTTTTCTAAAAGAGGTTTTTAATATGAAGCCTATGGAAAAAAGTATAGGAATAGGTCTTTAAGGACGTGCATCAGGATCTAAGGTATGTAGTATTGGAACAGCTTGAATGTATAATTTGTGAACCAGGAGAGATTCTGATTTCCATGTGTTAACTCAATTTTCTAGAAATGACACATTTTGGTGGGTAAATGTAATCATAAACCCAAAGGTAACAGCAAAATAACGTTGAAACTCCTAAAGTTTTTTGGTATTCTGTACAAAAAGAAGAGAGAACGAGATCAGAAGTTTTTAGTGGATGCAGAATATAAGACTTGCTTACTCTAACAATGTTCTCTGGAAGGACCAAAAAGATATTCCCTTTGGCTCATAGAATTTTTTTTTAATGTTTATTTCATTATTTTGAGAAAAAGAGAGGGAGAAAACACGCAAGAGAGTGGGGCAAGAGCTGAGAAAAAGAGAGACAGAGAGAGACTCTCAAGCAGGCTTCATGCTGTCAGCACAGAGCCAGATGCGTGGCTTGATCTCGTGTGAGATCATGACCTGAGTGGAAATCAAGAGTCAGATGCTTAACCCACTGATCCACTCAGGTGCCCCCACTTTGACTCACAGAATGTTTATGTGCCTCGCTGATCATGCTCTCAACAATGGATACAAATGGACAGCCTGCAAAGGTAATATTTGTTTTGCATATGCAGGAAATATCTGTATTTATTGAACAGAAAATGACTGCAATCACCATAATCAATTCCCAGACTTGAGCCGGTTTACATAGTCAAAAACCTTTAAATAAAGTTGAGATCATTTCCTCTTGCAGGAGCATCCTGCTACATAACCAAATGTCACCCTGTAATTTTCCCTTTTAGTAAATCTTAGAAAATCTGGCTGTAAGTGGCAACATGGATGGATCTTGAGGACATTCTAAGTGAAATTAGCCAATCGCAGAAAAAATGCTGCATGATTCATTTTTATGAGGTATCTAAAATAGTCAGTCATAGATGAAGAGAGAATAGGGGTTACTAGGAATTGAGAGGAGATAAAAAATAGGAAGTTTCTATTCAACAGGTATAAAATTTCAGTTATGCAAGATAAGTTCTAGACATCTGCTGTATATCACTGTGCATAATAGTTAATGATACTATATTATGCACTTATTTTTTTTTAATTATGATAAATCTCCTATCAAGTGTCCTTACCACAATAGAAAAAAGGTGGGGGGAGCTGAGACCACTTACCAGGGTAATTGTACATTGGCAAAAGAGAAATAAACTGACTTTTCATGAACTCCTAGCTTTAAACTGAAACTAATATCTGGAGGACAATGTTATTATATTCTGTCCACCAGAGAAGAAGTTTATAAAAATCAGGTAATCAGTAGAACTTCGACTTGGGTTAATTTTACAATTGGTCCAGGTCTTCCCCAAACCTCTTTGTGATTATATCCTCAGTTTTAGGATGTAAGGTTTCATTAGATATAATTAGCAGAAAACCTACACTGGTTTTCATGATCCACGGAATAATGATTTATTCTGTTGGAAAAGCCAAATGGCATCCATTAATACTGCCTCCTACAAAAGTGGTAAGTTAAAAGTTATATTATATTTATAGAGGGACTCCAGAGAACAATGCCACCATGAAAGATTTGAAATATGCAAGGATGGGGATTTTCATCATAGCCATATTCAGTGGGCCTATTTAGCATACACATAAAATATATGGATCGTGGTAAATGATGGTGGCTTTTCATAAACTTATTGAGGTTTATCATTTATCGAATGCTGCATGATAAACCACCCCAAAACTTGTAATTGTTTTATACCAACGGATATGGATCATTAATTTTTTTTTTTGTCTAGTGAGCACCTTTAAGCATGTAAACATCTAAAAGGGTCTATCATTGAGTATGTACTCAATATATATTTTGAATAAACTAATGAGCTATCATTTGTCAATAATGAACTGTTTCCAAACGTATAAAGTGGTTGTCTTTTTACACACCTCTGTTCTTAGACCCTTGACAATACTTTTCTCCTTGAATACTTGCATTTGTTTAATTAATGGTAACATTATTTTAAAGTTAAAATATCTAACTATCACAGCACCAGAGTATTTCATTTACAAAAAAGCTCATTTATACTACACATAGATTTCTATAATATAATACTCTTGGATATGTGGAAAGGGAAAACAATAAAATGAAAATGCTAAATATTCCTAATTTTGTTTTCATTTGTAGAATCAAATGATTTTTTCCTAAGGTTAGTGAACTCTATATTTTCCACTCAAAATCATACTTTGTGCCATCAATAGTGTTAGTGGTACAGCATTAATTTAATAAAATGTGTTATAGTATCTCTGAGGTTTTTTCCCCCAATACATTGATCTCTGTTCCCCCAAGTTTTAAGAAACTTCTTTTTCATCTCATCTAAAGGTGACAATGAAAGGTTTGCAGAATGGAAGAGAAGACCCGTGCTTTCTTCAAATGATTTTTAAATTATTACTGACTGAGACTTCAAAAGACTGAGGGTGACTAGTCATGCTAACAGAAATAATTAGGTTCATCCTTGTGCAGGCTCTGACAACCAGTGTCATTTTAACTACCACCTAGCCAATGACAATTGTACTATGTCACTGAACGTCAAACATGTCTTACCTATATCCACATAAAAATATGGGAAGATGGAGCACCTGGGAAGCTCAGTCAATTAGGCATCCAACTCTTGATTTGGCTCAGGGCATGATATCATGGATTGTGAGTTCAAGCCCTGTAATGGGCTCTGTATGGACAATGCAGAGACTGGTTGGGATTCTCTCTCTCCCTCTCTTTCTCTGCCCCTCCCCTGCTGTGCTCTCTCTCTCTTTCAAAATAAAGAAACAAACTTTAAAAAAATATGAGAAGATAAGGATCTTATAACTGAGGTAATATGTAATTAAAACTTCAGAAGGAAAAATATTAAAAATAACTATTTTATTTTATTTTATTATTTTTTATTGTTTATTTAGTTTTGAGAGAGAGAGATGGAGAGAGACAGAGTGCCAGCCTGGGGGGACAGAGAGAGAGGGAGACACAGAATCTGAAGCAGGCTCCAGGCTCTGAGCTGTCAGCACAGAGTCCGACGCAGGACTCGAACCCACGAACTGTGAGATCATGACCTGAGCCAAAGTCGGACGCTTAACTGCCTGAGCCACCCAGGCGCCCCTAAAAATAATTATTTTAATATTATTTTAAGTATAAATTATTCAAGAGCTTTTTTATTTGCCTTATCTTTAAAATCCATTATTACATGCATAAAATTAATGTATATTATTCAATATATATTTTTTGTATATATATTCATATTTATAGATGTTTGTGTGAGTTTGTATATGTGTATGTATATGTGTAAAATAATTAACTCTATAGAAAATTATGTTTACTTGTCCCATGTTTTCCAATGCCATACTGTGGATCTGGTCAAGAGCATAGGAATAGATCTCTAAGTATGCAGTTTCCTGTAAAAGTTTAATTTTTTATCACCATCAGTGAAATTTTATTTTTGATGCCAGTCTTTTTCTCTAGTCTCATGAAATCAACTTGTTTCCAAAAACTATGAGCTCTGTTCAATATGAAATTCCAACACAGTATATCACTTAAGAACATGATAGATATTCACAAGATGAACATTAAGGGAATGTGATTACCTAGATTTGGTTTGGTGTTACCAGTAGACAGATGGGGAGGTGTTATTAGCATGTGGTCGTGAATGGATTTATTCTATACTCAATGAAAAGACAACTTTGACACAATAATGACAGTTTTCAAGGCCTATTCCTTCAAATTTGCTGTTCTAGCCCATAGGCCATATCTTCTTTTTTTGATACTTATCTGTATAGGTTCATGACTGGTCCCTCTTCTGTTTCTCTAAAAATCTTTTGCTGGTTGGTTCAAGGTCTTCTGAACTTATCTCCTCTGATAAAACCATCTGCAGCTACATATGTAATTCTCTTATAAAATGATCTGAAAACTAGCTGAACAGTACCTCCACAACAAAGGATAAAAGGGTCACGCTGAGATGGGTTGGGACATAGTCTTGCAAGAAACTCCAACCCAAGTTCAGTGAACCACAGTTGGGAGAGATGCTGTAGCACAGAATTTGTCACTGGGAAATGAAGGATTTGTGCTCCACATCAGACAGCCATACATACCCTTGGGAATTGCACCAGAGAAAAGAGACACCAAAGCTCTTGAAAGGAAAACTATAGGGATATAGGGAATAAAAAAAATAAAAATAAAAATAAACACTTCCTTTGAAGAGCTTCCACACAGACCTATTTGCCCATCATCCATAATAAAGAAACAGTCTGAAAGGTTCTTGGAACATATGTGACAGAAACTCATTTATTTATCATTTATTTAAATGTTTATTTTTGAGAGACAGAGAAAGAGAAAGAGAGAGAGCGAGCATGAATGGGGGAGGGGCAGGGAGAGAGAGAGACAGAGGATCTGAAGTGGGCTCTGTGCTGACAGCAGAGAACCCTATGTGGGGCTTCAACTTATGAACCATGAGATCATGACCTAAGCCAAAGTAGGACGATCAACTGACTGACCCATCCAGGTGACCCATGACAGAAATTCACTTTTTAAAGCATCTGATAGTGAGGCAGAAACCTGTTGGGATTTCTCTCTGGGGACAGAGGGGCTGGCAGTCACCAATTTTGCATTGTCCCTCTGTCTTGTTGGAGTGGGCATCATTTTCACACATGCCACTAGGTTGCTAGGCCTAGTGGGAGCATCCTACCACTACACACTGCAGCTGAGGCCTAACCTGCCACAACTGGATGAGTTACCCATCCTTCCTGCCACGGCTGTAGCCAACCCTGCCACAGCCAACAGGCACATAATGCCCTTACAGAGTATACCCCTTGAACACCTGGCTCTGGTAACCAGAAGGGCTGTATTTCTGGGCCTCATGGGTCTGAAACAATTAGAGAGAGAATCCTTGGCAGGCTACCAACTACCACTCGCACAAAGAATAAAGTGAAAAAACTCCCCAGTCTTCATGTGAAAAAGTCCCTTTCTTTTCTTGAAGCTTCATCCCAAGGACAAGGCTTTAGGTTTGCCACACATTCAGAGGCTACAGAAGTGCCCCCAAAGGAACATGGGCAAGGAGACACAGCACACTCCCTTAGCCTCACTACAATTTGCTGATACCTCCAAGAAAGGATCTTATATGGATGTATAAGGCTATAATTGTATCAGTTCTCATACACAGGACACTTCCAGATCTACTGGTCTGGAAATAAGACAATTTTATAAATTGGAGACCTACCAGACTGTATATTCATTTACCTTAAGCTGCTACCTGAAAATCTGGCTAACAATTAGCCTGAAATTAGGCACATCTAAAGATCCTTCCTCCTGGAACACTGACAAGTTTTGGCACACCCTTAACAATGGGAAAGTATCAAGAATAAATCAAGCTACTTAGAAAATCATGAAGGTCCAAGAAATATCAAAAGCTAGGGCAGGGTTTCCTTCTCCTACAGAAGTCCACTCCTTCAAGACCAGAAGAAATAGCTATTTTGCATCTTACACAGCAAGCACAGAGACTCAGGCAAAAGAAGACAAAGGAGTGTATTCCAAATTAAGGCACAAGAAAAATCCTCAGAAAACAATGTAATGAAACAGAGAAAGGTAATGTACCTGATAAAGGGTTCAAAGTAGTGTCATGAAGAAGCTCACTGAACTCAGGGGAATGGATGTACATAGTGAGATTCTCAAAAAAGAGAATACATAAGAAAACCAGAGTTCACAGAGCTGAAGAATACCAATGGTTGAACTTAAAAATATGCTAAAGGGGTTCAACAGCAGAATAGCAAAAGTAGATCAGATCAATAAGCTGGAAGATAAAGCAATAAAATTCACCTAGACATCAGCAAAAAGAAAAATAATTTTAAAAAGTGAAGATAGCTTACAGGGACTATGGGACAATATCAAGCATAACATCTGCATAATAGGGGGTCCCAGGAGGAGAAGACCGAGAAGGAGGTAGAAAAATTACTTAAAGAACTACTTGCTGAAAATTTTCTTAACATGTGAGAGAAACAGACGTCAGGTCCAGGAAGCAAAGAGAATTCCACATAAGATAAACCCAAAAAGATCCACACCAAGACACATTATAATTAAAATGTCAAAAGGTAAAGATAAAAAGAAAATATTGAAAGTAGTAAGAGAAAAACAATAATTACTTTCAATGTAAATGAGCTGAATTCTCCAATCACAATACCAAGTGACTAAATAGATTACAACAACAACAAAACAAACAAACAAAACCAAAAAGACCCCTTCTATATGCTGCCTACAAGAGTCACTTCAGATCTAAGGACATACAAAGACTAAAAATGAAAGGATGGGAAAAAATATTCCATGAAAATGGGAGGGACATAAAGTTAGTGTAGCTATACTTCTATCAGAAAAACAAACAAAAACAACAATGAAACATACAAAAATGAATTACACAATAATAAAGAGGTAAATCTAACAAGAAGATGTAACATTTATAAACAAGTATGCATCCAGTATAGGAGAACCTAAATATACAGAGCAAATATTAACAAACCTAAAAGAAGATAACTACAGCAAAACAATAATAGGACCCTTTAACAATGCACTTATATCAGTGAATAGCTTATTCAGAGAGAAAATTCAATAAAGAAAATTTGGCCTTAAACAACATATTAGACCAGATGGACTTAGATATAGAGAGCAATCCACCCAAAAACAGAATTCACAATATCTTCTTCTATGCATGTAAGATTATCCAGTATAGACCATATGTTAGGATACAAAACAAATTTCAGCATATATAAGAAGACTAAAATTATATCATTCATCTTCTCTGAACATATTGGTATAAAAGGAGAAATCAAGTACAGGAAAAAAAAAACTGGAAAAATCACAAACATGAGATTAAACAACCTGCTCCTTCATAATCACTGGGTCAATGAATAAATCAAAGGAGAAATAAAAACAATCTGTAGACAAATGAAAATGGGCATAGGACATTTATAAATCTATTGGATGCAGCAAAAGCAGTTTTAAGAGGAAAGTTATAGGCTACAGGTGTACCTCAAGAAACAAAACTATCTCAACAATCTAGCTCTACTAGAAAACTAGTTCTACTAGGAACTAGAAAAAACAAAGCCCAAAGATAATGCAAGGAAATAAAAATTAAAGAAAAATAAATAAAACTAACAAGACAATAGCAAAGGTCATTGAAACTAAGAAGTGATTCTTCAAAAAGATAAAATTATAAAATCTTTGTTTTGTGTCAAGTTTTTATTTAAACTCAGGTTGGCTAACATATAATGTAATATTGGTTTCGGGTGTAGAATTTAGTGATTATCACTTACAAATAACACCAGTGCTGGTCACAAGTGCCCCCTTTAATACCCATCACCCATTTAATCCATTCCCTCACCCACCTCCCCTCCATGAAGTCTCAGTTTATTCTCTATAGTTAAGAGTCTCCTAAATTTTGCCTCCTGTTTTATATTTTTTCTTCTTCCCCTATGTTTGTCTGTTTTATTTCTTAAATTCCACATATGAGTGAAATCATGTGTTATTTATCTTTCTCTGTCTGATATTTCACTTAGCATAATATAATCTAGCCCCATCCAGGTCATTGCAAATAGAAGGATTTTATTCTTTTTGATGGCTGAATAATATTCCATTATATGTATTTATGTGTGTGTGTGTGTGTGTACATATATATATATATATATATATATATATATATATATATATTTAAGGCCAGATTTTCTTTATTGAATTTTCTCTATAAATAAATAAATACACACACACACACACACCTTTTTAATAAATGTTTATTTATTTTGAGGGAGAGCAGAGAGAGGGAGAGAGAGAGCCCAACCAGGTTCCTCACTGTCAGCACAGCCCCTTATGGGAGTCTTAATCTCACAAACCATGAGATCATGACATGAGCCAAAATCAAGAGTGAGACGTTTAACCGACTGAGCCACCAGGGTGCCCCTAGACCACTTCTTTATTCACTCATCAGTTGATGGACAATTGAGCTGTTTCCATCATTGACTATTGTTTATAATGCTCCCATAAACATTGGGGTGCATGTGCCCCTTCGAATCAATATTTTTGTAACCGTTATGCAAATGCCTAGTAATGCAATTGGCTGCATCATAGCATAGCTCTATTTTTAACTTTGTGAGGAACCTCCATTCTGTTTTCCACAGTGGCTGCACCTTTTTGCATTCTCACCAACAGTGTTAAGAGGGTTTCCCTTTCCCCACATCCTTACCAACTTATGTTGTTTCCTGTGTTGTTACTTTTAGCCATTCTGACAGGGGTGAGGTGGTATCTCATTGTGGTTTTGGTTTCTATCTCCCTGATGATGAGTGATGTCGAGCATCTTTTCATGTGTCTGTTAGCTATCTGCAGCTCTTCTTGGAAAAATGTCTACTCATGTCTTCTGCCCATTTTGTCACTAGATTATGTGTTTTCCTGGGCAAATAGTGTGGTTTATAGATTTTTGGATGCTAACCCTTTATCAGATATGTTATTTGCAAGTGTATGTTCCCATTCTGTAGGTTGTCTTTTAGTTTTGTTGATTGTTTCTGTCACTGTGCAGAAGCTTCTTATCTTGATAAGGTCCTGTTAATTTATTTTTGCTTTTGTTTCTGTAGCCTCCTCCAGAGACATATCTAGTAAGAAGTTGCTGTGGCTGATGTCAAAGAGGTTGCTGGCTATGTTGTCCTGTAGGATTTTGATGGTTTCCTGTTCCTGTCTCACATTTTGGTCTTTTATCCATTTTGAATTTATTTTTGTGTATGGTGTAAGAAAGTAGTCCAGTTTCATTCTTCTGTATGTTCCTGTCCAGTTTTCCCTACCATTTGTTGAAAAGAGTTTTTTTCATTGCATATTCTTTCCTGCTTTGTCAAAGATTAATTGCTCATATGTTGTGGGTTCTTTTGTGTGTTTTCTATTCTGTCTCATTGATCTATGTATCATACTGTCTTGATAACTACAGTTTTGTTATATAGCTGGAAGTTTGGAATTATAATGCCTCCAGCTTTGCTTTTATTTTGCAAGATTGCTTTGGCTAGTCAGGCTTTTTTGCGGTTCCATACAAATTTTAGGATTGTTCCAGATCTGTGGAAAAATGCTGTTGGTATTTGGATAGGGATTGCATTAAATGTGTAGCTTTCTTTGAGTAGTATAGACATTTTAGCAATATTTGTTCTTCGAATCTATAAACATGGAATGTTTTTCCATTTCTTTGTGTCTTCTACAATTTCTTTCATAAGTGTTCTATGGTTTTCAGAGTACTTCCTTGGTTGGGTTGATTCTCATGTATCTTATGGTTTTTGGTGCAATTTTAAGCAGAATCGATTCCTTGATTTCTCTTTATGCTGCTTCATTTTTGGTGTTTAGAAATGTAAATTTCTGTACGTTGGTTTTGTATCCTGTAACTTTACTGGATTCTTGTGTCAGTTCTAGTAATTTGGGGGAGGAGTCTTTGGTTTTCTACGTGGAGTATCGTGTTGTCTGCCTGCCAAATTTGTGTGGAGACATCTGCTGCTAATCTGTCTTCCCTTGTAGGTTAGATATTTCTTTTCCCCTCCTGCTTTCAGAATTCTTTCTTTATCTCTGTATTATGCAAATTTTACTACCATACACCTTGGTGTTGGCCTTCTTTTGTTGATTTTGGATGGAATTCTCTGCACCTCTTGGATTTGGATGTCTGTTTCCTTCCCCAGTTTAGGGATGTTTTCAGCAATAATTTGCTCAAATAAATCTTCTGCCCCCTTTTCCCTCTTCTTCTTCTTCGTACAAATGTTATTACACTTTATGGAGTACTGAATTCTCTTTGTCTATATCAGGATCCAGTATTTTTCTTCCTTCTTTTCAACTCCATTATTTTCCATAATTTATCTTTATATCACTAACTTGTTACTTTGCTTCTTCCAACCTTCTGGTTATTAATGTAGTCAGTGTCACATCTTGGTTATAGCATTTCTTCACTTTGGAATGATTAGTTTTTAGGTCTTTTATCTCTGTGGTAAAGAACTGTTTGGTGTCTTCTATGTTTTTCTCAAACCCAGCTAATATCCATATGATTGTTGTTTTAACTTCTGGTTGAAGCTTATTACTTATATCTCTTTCAATTAGGTCCTTGGCCATGACCTCTTCTTGTACTTTCTTTTGGGATGAATTCCTCCATCTTGGCATTTTGTCTAGGCTTCTGTCTTCTGTGTGTTAGGAAAGCCTGTTATGTTTTTCTGCTCGTGAGAGTAATGCTTATATACTGTCCAGGGTATGGTGTTCAGGAAGTGTTTCTGGTTCTGCACTTTGCTGTTGTGTTATGGTTGCTCATTTCCTCAGGTCAGACCTTTGCAGAATTTCTCCTTGTTTGCTGAGGGTAGTGTTTGGACCTTGCCCAGTATGTGGAAAGTTTTAACTATGTGTGTTTTGGTCTGCTTGTTAAAGACTCTGGATTCTACTTCCCCTTGAGCTGAAGCTTTGCAGCACTCTATGGCTAGTAGACTTGGGGTGGGATAGGGATGGAGTTGTGCTGGTCTTCTGGGGGAGTGGCCCGTTGCTGCTCTCTCAGGCACATTGGCCCTAGTTCAGAAGAAGCTGAAGAGCACAGGGGGATGGGGTTTGGTGTCAGTGGCTCAAGCCTCCACTGTGTGGTGCACTGAAGTCCCTCCATACTGATGAGCAGGGTAAAGTTAATGTCAGCCAGGTTTCTCTCATCCATGGAGACAGGAGTTCCCATTTGCTACTCTTTAGGAAGCCCTCACAGAAGAGCAAACAATCTCCTCTAATTTGTTCCAGGCATCCCCCAGATCCCTACCTTCACCCTGTCAATGTCTGAGTCCTCTCCCCACCCGGCCATGAAGTGTTCCTGTGTTTTGTCTAAGGTGCATTGGCTGTGTTTCAAAATTCCAAATTTTAGGGACCCAGCACAGTATGTGACCATGCTGATCCTTTGGGGAGAAGTCTCACTGTTTTGTGACTGGTGGTAGTTTGTTTGTTTGTTTGTTTGTTTTTTATTTATTTATTTTTTACTTTTGCTTATTTATTTTGGTGTGGCAAAAAGCTGGTATCTAGATTAGCTGCCCTCAGCTGGAGCTTCTGTTACTATGCCACCTCTCCCAAATGCATTCCAAGAAGGGGAACGGTCTCTCCTAGTGCTACCCAGGGGATCCTTGGACCATGCTGTCTGTGCTTCTGGGCCTGTGCCCTCCTTTCTCTATAGGAGCACTGAGACACCCATCAGGCTCCACCCTGGTGTTGATGCAGCCTTCTGCAACTTCAACCTTAGGGCCCCACTGCTTGTAAAAATATGCAACTATCAGCCCCTCTCGTTTTTTCCAATAACGGTTTGGGGTAAGTGTTTTCCTTGTGCGATGATCTGCACCTCCCTCCCTCCCTCCCTCTCTCTCTCTCTTTCTCTATCTCTCTCTCTCTCCTCTCTTGACAATCAGTGCTCTCTCCCCTCCACAGCACCCGTGATTCTCTTCTCCTCTAAATCACATCTCTGTAATTCCTGCCTTCCATGACATGGCCTCTTTTCTTCTTCTAGTTGTACAGCTTGTGTTCTTAGTCCTGGATTGATTTCCTGAGTATTCAGAATGATTTGATATTTGTCTAGCTGTGTTTGAGGGTTGAGGTGAGCATAGTGTCCTCCTATTACTTTACTATCTTAACTCCACCCTAAAGTTGATACATTTAGCTAGATCACCAAGAAAAAATGGCTCTAATAAAATAAGAAATGAAAGAAGTTACAACTGATACCACAGAAATACAAAGGTTTATGAAAGATTAGTATGAATAATTGTATGCCAACAAATTGGACAATCTGGAGGAAATGGATAAATACCTAGTAACACACATTCTTCCAAGACTGAAATCATGAAGAAATAGAAAATGTAAATAGAGGGGTGCCTGGGTTGTTCAGTCAGTTAAGTGTCCGACTTCAGCTCAGGTCACGATCTCATGGACCATGAGTTCAAGCCCCGCGTTGGACTCTGTGCTGACAGCTCAGAGCCTGGAGCCTGTTTCAGATTCTGTGTCTCCCTCTCTCTCTCACCCTCCCCCCGTTCATGTTCTGTCTCTGTCTCAAAAATAAATCAATGTTAAAAAAAGTAAAAAAATGAAGAAGAAAGTGTAAATAGATTTATTACTAGAAAACTGAAGTAGTTATCACAAATATCCCAGCAAATAAAAGTTCAGGACCAGATACCTTCACTTTTATTCTACCAGATATTCAAAGAGATTTAATACCCCTCTTCCCAAGCTCTTCCAAAAACTGAAGAGGAACAAAAGCTTCCATACTGGTTTTATGAGTCCAGCATTACCTTAGTGCCTATACCACACTAGGAAACAGCAAAAATACAGGTCAATATTAATAATTTATAGATGCAAAAATCTTATTCATGATAAGACCTCACCAAAGTGAGTGTACTGGAAACATACCTCAAAATAATAAGTTACATTTACAGCAAGCCCACATCTGATACCACGTGGAATAGTAAAAGCTGAAAATTTCCTTTATTATCAGGAATAGGACAAGGATGGTCACTTTTGCCACTTTTGTTCAACGTAGTATTGGAAGTCTTAGCCACCGCAATTAGGCAAGAAAAATAAAGCCATCTAAATCAGGAAGGGGGGATTAAAATTTTCACTATTTGCAGATGATGTTTCACCAAGGATGTGAAAAACCTATACATGGAAAACTGTAAGACACTGATGGAATAAATTGAAGACGACACAAATAAATGGAAAGATATTCCATGCTGATGGATTAGAGGAATTAACATTTTTCAAAATGTCCATACAACCTAAAGGAATCTACAACTTGAGTACAATCCTTATCACAGTTCCAGTGGCATTTTCCACAGAACTAGAATAAATAATTATAAAATCTATGGAATCACAAAATACCCTGAATAGACAAAATGATGTTGAGAAAGAACAAATTTGGAGGTATCACGCTTCCTGATTTCAAACTATAATACAAAGCTATAGTAATCAAAATAACATGGGGTTGCCATACAAGCTGACACATAGATCAATAGAACAGAATAGAAA
Source organism: Panthera tigris (assembly GCF_018350195.1). Taxonomy (NCBI): domain Eukaryota; kingdom Metazoa; phylum Chordata; class Mammalia; order Carnivora; family Felidae; genus Panthera; species Panthera tigris. The sequence continues at coordinate 214,727,557 of NC_056660.1, forward strand.
GACCAGAAATAAACTGACACATATATAATAAATTAGGATACAGTATATAATGGGGACACACACATATGGTAAATTAATTTACACCGCAAGACACAAAACTATACAATGGGGAAAGGACAGTCTCCTGAGTAAATGGTGTTGGAAAAACAATAGCCATATGCAAAAGAAGGTAATTAGACCAATGCCTTACACACATAAATTAACTTAAAGTGTATTAAAGACTTCAATGTAAAATCTGGATCCATAAAATTCCTACAAAAAATCACAGGCTGTAAACTCATTGAAATTGGTCTTGATGATTTTTTTTTTAGATCAGAGTCTGAAGACAAGGAAAACAACAGCAAAAATAAACAAACAGGGCTACCCCAAACTCCAAAGTTCCACACAGCAAAGGAAACCATAGACAAAATGAAAAGGTGACCTATTGAAGTAGAGAAGATACTTCCCCTGCTAATATAAGAGGTTAACATCTCAAGTATATAAAGAACTAATCCAACTCAACAACAAGTCAAGCAACTGGATTTAAAACAACAAAAAACATGCTGAATATCTGAATAGGCATTTTTCCAAAGAAGACATACAAAAGGCCAACAGGTACATAAAAGTATTTCAAAATCATTAATTATGAGGGAAATGCCAATCAAAACCACAGTGAGACATTACTTGACACTTGTCAAAATAGATATTATCAAAAAGGCAAGAAAAAATAAGTGTTGGAAAGGATGTGGCAAAAGGGAATCCTTATACTCTGTTGGCAAGACATTGTAAATTGGCACAGTCACTATGGAAAACAGCATGGAGATCTCTCAAAAAAATCAAAAAACATTCTACCAAATGATCCAGCAACTGCCCTTTTGGGTATTTATCCAAAGAATACAAAAATACTAATTCAAAAAGATAACTGCACCCTTATATTCATTGCGGTTTATTTACAATGGCCAAGATATAGAAACCATGTAAGTGTCCATCAACAGACGGATGGATAAAGAAAATGTAGTATATGTATACACAATGGAATATTACTCAGCCATAAAGATGAATGAAAACATGCCATTTGTGACAACATGAATGAATCTTTAGGATATTATGCTAAATGAAATGTCAGATAAAGAGAATTACCGTATGATTTCATACAAATGTGAAATCTAAAAAAACAAAATAAAATAAACTCATAGATACAGAGAACAGATTGGTGGGAAAGGGGGAACAGGGGAAAAGGGAGTTGGGAAATGAGTAAAATGGGTTAAGGGCTCAATTGTATAATTATAGACGGTAAGTAGAATTATGTTGGTGATCACTTTGTAATCTATACAAATATCAAACTATGTGATACATGTGAAACTTACGTTCTCTACCAATTTTACCTAAAAAAGTGACACCCCTCATTTATTAATTTCTACTTTAATTTCCAATAAATACACCTTATTTCTCTCTTCTGTATATTTTATCCAATAAGTAAATAGTGGCCCCATGAATTTGAGTGTTGTGAATATGAGTTATGACCAGCTCTCCATATGCAGTTCACATTACTTTTCTGAGCTCTACCTTCACAGATCAAACTCACTGCAGACACGCATCTAGATCTTGTTGAAGAGCTTTTTTCTCCATATAAGTTTAATTATTGCGTTTCATATTTTCAGGTCTGAATGTTGTAAATGCTATTTCGACAAAATCTGATAATATTAGACATTTTTCCGTGATTAAGTGGCTATGCTTATCTACAGAAAGGTCAATCGTGGTGAACCGACTTAGGAAATTGGCAGCTTAGACAACGTCGTCACTGCATAGTGTGCTAATGCGGCTGCTTTCAAAGTCATATGGTCTAATGATGTCACCAAGACTTCTGATTATATCATTCATAGAGAGCTATAAAATCAAGTATGATATTAATAGATTTAAGGAGGAACCTCCCAAAGGAGGCGTTTAATGCTGCAAAATAACTTTGACATATAATTCTCCTTTCCTGTTATTGGGCTACTGATACATACATAAATTTGAAAAATGTTCATGTTTAATAATTCCTAATTACGGAGTATTTTATGCATGGGTTAAAATCATAGATATTCTTCCATCTGTTAAAAAATCATTCTCTGTAAAGTAAAATTTCATTCCTGTTATGATGTTTTTTCACTGCCCGCAAGGTTATCATTACTGTGATCAACTCATTCAGAAATTAGACATCTGATCCCCAAGAATCTGTCCGCTATGGAGAGAATACATTGGTGTGTAATTGGGTATTTGCGTGTGTTGTGAAGGTGGGAGATAAAGACAACTGGAAAGATCCCTTTGTGTGGACTGAAACTCCTTTTACAAGTAACGAATTTTGCAACTAGATGCATATTTGATTTGAAAATCAAATATGAATAGTTTTGGTGGGAAAGAATGGTCACATTGTTGAAAAGCATAGTTTATTTTAAGCACACATATGTATGCAAATATATTCATATATACATATATACTTCTCTTTCTGTTGTGGTATGTGAACTACCTATAGGGTCAGGGCTTTTAAGTAAGATGCTTTCCTGCTATAGTCAGTAGTTTCTCAAACCTGATACATGTGTTCACCTATCAATCTGGGAAAAACAGCAGTCATATTTTCCAAGAGTGTTTTTGATTTTTAAAGAAACTTCTTTCAAGTATGCATTCTCTTAATTCATAGATAGATAGAATACCTTTTCATTCTCAGTGAAATACTGAATTTATAGAAAGGCTTAGAAGGTCACGGGAGGTCAGATTTAATGGTCTCCTTTATTATATAGAAGGGAATGGGTGAGGACGTTCAGGACACATTGGTTCTTATTCACATTCTAATTTTATCTTAAAATTCCATGAAATCTGTGTTCATTACTGAGCATTCTCATTGCTCTAAAGAGGACAGTGTTTGAAGGGGAAACCTGCTCTACAAAGATGCCCTAACATTTCTACATAGTTCATCTCTGCACCTGGAGTGATAGATCACTTTTTTTAAACAGTGTCCACAGAACATAATCTGAGAAGCTCTCTTGCGGTTTGCATTAATAGGATATGGCCTCCATACCTAGAGGTTACTGGTCTGTTGTGTAGTAGTTAATAGCTAACTGTAGAATGCTTATTTAATTTTTCAATTTAAATGCCTAGATAATGCTGGGGGCAGTGCAGATATACAAACAACTTGTTCTTGGCCTTAAGAGGTGTTATTATTGCTTGGGATGAGCAATTATTCAAGATTTCCCCTGGAGAAGTGCAATGTGACAGATGCCACACAGGCTCTATTTAGAAGCAGGCTGCCAGATGGTCAGAACCTGCATGGTGGAATGAGGACAATATGAAGAGACCTGGGGCAAAACAGTTTTTCTGTAGCAATCTGGTAGCAGAAGCATTTGGAAATCTGAGGGACTAGTTCTCAAGGTTTTGGCGGGAGGGGGGTGGGGGTGGGGGGACAAGTTCCATAGAAGTACATGAAAATTAGCTCAATAGTAATGGAAACTAGACCAATTTCACAATTCAGTGGTTTCCTGATTATCGTCTTCTATGGCCCAATAGGTTGGCTCTCTTTACTTCATCATGATACAGTATTGAAGTTACGGTCAAATTTTCGATTTGCTTTAAAACAGTTAATTGTTAGTCTAGAGCCACAGGCAAGAAAAGGAGTTGCATATTGCTCGGGCCACAGTTTCAGCAGGTTTTTCAGCAGGTTTTTCAGCTGCCCCTGTTACCAAAATATTTTGTGCTTTTCACAGTTTCCATGTGTGGTCTGCAGTTTACGGTGCTCAGGACCACCTTTCTTTGTCCAACCAGTATATCATTGGTGGATGAATGCACAAAGGAGTATGACCTACTGAATGTTCCAGGAAAGGAAAGCAATGTTCTCTGCCAGCCTCCTTTTTGTGTTATATGGGAGAAGCAGATTATAATGTTGGGCAAACAGTCATTCAAGGGAAGCATCAGAGACTACCCATCCCAGCAAGTGTATACAATTCACTTCAAGCATAACACGTCTGACATTTTAAATGTAAGGAATGTTCATTTGCTAGATTATAGCACTAACCTTTATTTAGACCTTTAAGTTAAATGTATTTTAATATAATTCAAATATAATAAAATGCACCTGTGTCAATGCCATGCTATTGGAGGGGCTCGGAACAAGTCTCTCTGAAATATTTTGCTTTGGTATGAAACTTACATTGACCTAAAGCAAACAAAACTCAGCAGATTTAGGAAAAGTTCTTTACCTCTCCCCTCAACTACCCAAGTTGACACTGGAAAGGGGACCTGTCCCCAGAAGAGAGCTTTTTACCAGAGATTCTTTTTTATCTAAGAAACTTACCTGTATAGCAGGGTAAACGTTTACTTTTCAACCTCCTCTCACCTACCTGAGAATGGCCTTCCACCCTTTTGTATCCCAGACCCCAACCCCTTTTCTTAGCTCAAGATGTTACCTAAGCTTCATTTACCTAGTTGCCCTGTGGGTTTCATATTTCATATGTCCCTGTATGTATGTAATTTGTTTTTCTGTTAATCTGTCTATGTCAACTTAATCATTAAGCCAGCTACAAACCTAAGAAGAAGGAAGGAGAAATTTTTCTGGCCCTGCACTGTTTTTATAACTACCCACTTTCAAGATTTAAAACAAAACTATAGTAAAGTATCTGCTGACGTTTAAATTCTTGTTCAAAATAGTTTTGGCTATTCTAGGAAAACTGCATTTCCAATAAATTGTAAAGTTTGCCTATAAAGTTTAGAAAAAAAAATTTTCCGGGTTTTGAGTGGTACTAAAATGAAGCTATGTCTTCCAATCTATACAGTTAGTTCAATAATCTGCTTACTTAAGTTTTATTTTTAAAGAAACAACTTATAGCAGTATTTTGCTAAATTCATTCCTAGAAATTGTTGGTTTTGATACTATTGTAAATGCTACATTTAAATTTCATTTCAATTTAATTTATATTCAAATATTTTGTTCATGGTATTGAAAAATAAAATTCCTCTTGACATATTAACCTTGTGTTTTGAAACTTGTCAAGATCAGTGTTTTACAATATTATATACATTTAGATTTATTTCAGATTTTTTATTTTTTATTATCATTTTTTTATGTTTGTTTATTTTGAAAGAGACATACAGAGCATGAGCAGGAGAGGGGCAGAGAGAGAGGGAGACACAGAAACTGAAGCAAGCTCCAGGCTCTGAGCTGTCGGTGCAGAGCCCGATGCGGAGCTCTAACTTAGGAACTGCAAGATCATGACGTGAGCAGAAATTGGATGTTCAATGGACAAAGCCACCCAGGTGCCCCTATGTCAGGTTGCTTTAAAAACAAAGATTCTTATATATTTTGGAGATAGTTTTAAAGGGGGACATTTTTGCCCTGTTGCAAATCTTAGCGTAAAAAGTGTGGTATTTCACTATTAAATATGATATTAGTTCTAGGTGTTTCACAAATGACTTATGAATTTGAAAATAATGTTTCTTCTATTCCTAATTAAGGGATTTTTAAAAATCATAAATAGCTTTTGAGTATTACAAATGTTTTCTTTGTGTCTATTGAAATGACCATAGAAGTTATATTTCTGTTGATAATATAGTGAATCCTTTCTCTGTAAATGTTGAAAAAATATTGCATCCCTGGGTATAAAATTCAATTTAATTCTATATTGTCGCATATAATGTGAATGTTTTAGTTTTTTTTGTATCTGTGCTAAAAAGCAGTATTGGTAATTTTCTTGTAATGTCTATGTCAGACTTGGATATCAGAGATAAACTGGCCTCAAAAATGAGCTGGTAGATATTCTCTCCTCATTTAGAATTCATAAAATCTGTCAATATATTTTCTTTATAGAGAAGGTTTGTGGGTAAAAATTAAATATCCTTAATAAATAGATATAAGGTTAATCAGATATATCATTAAAAAAATAAAGTTTATTCATTTGAAGAGAGACAGAGAGCAGGTGAGGAGCAGAGAGAGAGAGAGAGAGAGAGAGGAGAGGGAATCTCAAGCAGGCTCTGCACTGTTAGCACAGAGTCTGACATGGGGCTCAAACTCAAGAACAATGAGATCATGACCTGAGCTGAAAGCGAGTTGTACATTCAACCAACTGAGCCACCCAGGTGTCCCTCCATTTCTTTTTAATCTGTTTTGGTACATTATTTTTCTAAAGTTTATGAAATTGTTTCTCAAATTTTACAAATGTGTCTATTAAATATAAGTTGTCCAATTTATTGATTTAAAGTTGTTTATAAATTCTCATTATTCCTCTTTTGATGTCTGAAGTGTCTGTAATGATGTCCTCTCATCCATTCCTGCTATTGGTTGAGAGACCGAAAGAACTTGTTTACCTAATAGTCTTGTAAGAAGTTTGCCAACTTTGTTTTTCAAATAACTTTTGCTTTTGTTTTCTCTTTTTTAGAAATATTTTCTACTTCTATTCCATTCGACTGATTTTATCATTGTTTCTTTTTTTCTTTTTGTATTTACTATGGATTAAATTGTTCTTTTAAAATTTTTCTTAGTGTAGAAACATCTATCATTGCTTTTCTTAAATGTTTCCTTTTTCCAAATATAGGAATTTGTTGGTAAAAAATTTCCCTGTAAGCAATGTTTAACCTTGTCTCACAAATTCAGATAGGCTGTATTTTCATTATTCAACTTGAAATACTATATAATTTCTCTGGTTATTTTTATTTCATTTTTTGAGGGATGTGGGTAGAGTGCACACATGCACGCAGGCACATGAGTGAGCCAGGAAGGGGCAGAGGGAGAGGGCGAGAGAGAATCTTAAGCAGGCTCCACGCCTGGTGTGGAAGCCCCACTCAGGGCTCCATATCAGGATTGTGAGGTCATGACATGAGAGAAAATCCATAGTCTGAGGCTTAACCAGCTGGGCCACCCAGGGGCCCCCTGGTGCTTTAGTTTTTGATTCATTGTTTGTATGTGTGTGTGTTAATATCAAATATTTAATGATTCACCAGATATATTGGAGTTATTGATATGCAATTTAACTAAATTGTGATTAGAGCATAGGCTTTGTTATATGTCAATCATTTAAAGCTTAATAAGTTTTATTATTTGGCCCAAAACTAGTCTATCTTGGTGAATGTTAGTCTGCACTATGAAAAAAAAAGATAAGTATATTCTGTAGTGGTTATTTGTATTGTTCTGTAAACACAAATTTGACCAGTGTTGTTGATAGCTCTTCTCATACCTTGTATATTTTTACTGAAAATCATTTATTCTGTTTTATCAGTTACTGAAAAAAACATTTTTACAATCTTCACACATCATCATGGACCTGTTTTATCTCTTAGTTCTGTCCATTTTGCTTTTGGAAATATTAAATGTTGAAACATTCTTTTTTAGGCACATACTTAATATTTTTATGTTAAAATTGAGAAAAAAAGTATGCACAGAATATCTCATGAAATATTACCTTAGAATTAAGAACACTTCAGATGTGTTAAGTCTATTTGGCCTGTGTCAGGTTTCTAAAGTAATTTTTGATTTGGAGGCTACCTATTTTGAAAATATAGTAAAACACATTTTCATATTCAGAGAATTTTGTTGCTTAATTCATATTTTCTTGATTGTAAAAGGTGTTAAAAAAGGTTTTTTATCAAGGAAAATAATCTAGCCATTATGGTTGCTCTCAATATAACAAAAATCCTTCCTTGGAAAGTAACTTGATGGTATTAATCAATTTCAACTCTGTCACTTTCTTTTTTTTTTTTTTTTCAACTTTTTTTTTTTTTTTTTTTTTTTGGGACTCAACTCTGTCACTTTCTATGTGCATGATCTTGACCTCATTTATTTGTACTTCAGATTCCTGTTCTATAAATTTGGCTTGTTGAGATAATTGAATGAGTTCAACCATGTAAATGTATTTTTAAAAATGGCAGTTACATATTAAGATCCCATACCTAAGGAATGATCATTAGTTTTATAAATGTAATGATTACTGTTTTATACTATTTCGTTTATGTCTGTTACATAAAAATAGACGCAGTTTTCTTTTAATGTTTATCTACTTTGAAAAAGAGAGAGAATGAGCACACAAGTAGGGGGAGGGGCAGAGGGATGAGGAGAGAGAGAATCCCAAGCAGGCTCCATGCTGTCAGCCCAGAGGCCAATGTGGGACTCGAACCCATGAACCACAAGATCATGACCTGTTCCAAAATCAAGAGTCTGTCCCTTAACCAACTGAGCCACCCAGGTGCTCCTAGAGGTAGGCTCTGCGAAATGAGCACAGAGCTGAATGCAGGACTCAAACCATGAACTGTGAGATCATGACCTGAGCCGAAATCAAGAGTCAGATACTTAACCAACTGAGCCACCCAGGTGCCCCTAGATGCAGGTATTTTATTGAGATGGTATGATTTAATAAAAAAAAAAAAAAAAAAAAAAAAAAAAAAAAAAAAAGAAAGAAAGAAAGAAAGAAAAAGAAAAACCTCATTCCATTGTAGAATCTCTCAACTGATGCATATTTATAAAAACTGATGTTCTTTGATAATATTAAGGCTAATATTTTACATGACAAACATGACAAATATTTTACATGACAATTAGATCTAAGTAATATCAGTAGACAACACTTCTAGTAATACCATTCACTTGAAGCAGGCTAAAGGTATAGCTTTAAAAATATACTTTCATATTTTAGTCACCAATTCCTTTTTTGGACAGTCTGGGCATAAGTGTTTATAGGCTCTTCTTTAATGCTTGGCTGTAAAGTTTAAAAAGAAATTGCCCAATGGGTAGAAGCCCAAGAATTTACTAAGTAATTAGAGTTGATAATCAACATAAATCAAAGATCCTGCCTAATTGATGTCTGCATTACTTTCTGCTTAGTTTTATACTAAGACTTACTTAAAATGGAGTCTTAATTACTGATAGATAAAATGATGGAGATACTATTATAAATATACTATCTGTCAAGGTTATCTGTATACCTGTTATCTCCTTATTTATCCGTCTGGATATATTGATTCTGTTTCTATTTTTCTATCACCTATCTATGAGAGAGAGATCAGTATACTCATGCATATATATGTATATATAAAGGGAGAAGTTTACCTAGAGATTGTATATTTAGAGATAGATAATCTCTATAAATCTAGAGAGCATATCTATATCACAGTATCTATATCTGGAGGGAAAGGTTTATATTTATTCTCCTCTTCTATTTATTCATGGGGGTGGGGTAGAGAGGGAGATACAGACAGAAAAAATGTATTAGTAGTTCCTGAACTTGTTCTCAGATAGCAATACATGAAGAAAACAAAATTGTTATATCTACTCTGTAGAATACACACCATTCATCTAGTTTCAGTGACCTGATTTACAATCCAAATGTCATGACAAATATAGTCTCTCTTGAACTTTGTGGAGAATCTCAACCTTGTGCGTAAGAGCAAATAACAGAAAATATAACCTTTAATAGATCCTTTGGGAGCATTATTTAATTCTGTTATTGGCAAATCTTTATTTCTAGTGATAATTACAAATAAGACAAAATAAAATTAGCTATCTTAATGTCTTTTGAGAGTCATTTCCTTCTCTATCCAACTTTTTTGTAATCATATTAATAACAAAAATGTAGAAAATAAAAATATCAACTGGAAAAAAGACTGGATTCAGAAAAGATTTGTAAAAAATATGCTGCAAGTTAAACCTAAATCCAATGTTCCCTTTATTTAAGGGTTCCACAAATAAATTTTGGGAAGAAATTTCGGAAAACAGAATTTTGAAATCTTAGCTATGTGGGAAGATTCATGTAGAGTGAACTGAAGCTTCATGTTAAGTAGGGTGACTAGAGTAAGGAAAATATGTCCTGTTTCAGTAATCTATAAACATTCTGCCCGTGTCATTATGAGATTATTGACAATATTCTTTTGGGAAACATATGGTTTACTGAGTTATAACAATATTAATACCACCTGTGTCCCTAATTAGAACACTTCAATTTAGTTACTCTTAAGTATCAAAATCATGTTCAATACTCATTACCAGGGCTAAGTTAATCACATAATAATGAGTAATACCAAGATGTCAAAATCACTTAGAATTACTGAGGCTAATTGCACATTAAAAGGATATAATATACACACCATGGCCCACTAAAGCACAATTAGGTACATTTTACTACTTTTCCCCACAATGTATCCCCAGTTCCAGGCCCAATGCCTGGAATCCCCTAGGCACATGGTAAGTATTAAAAAAAAAAAAAAAAAAAAAAAACTTGTATGTAAATAAATGACTGAATGTAGTAGGAACTTTCCCATATGCAAAAAGCAATGTAGTCAGAGAACCACTGAACAAGACAGGTGGGAAATTAAAGAATATACTGAATTCATATTTCAGAAAAAATAAGCTATTTTCTTTACTTCTGCTCCTAGGTTTTTTGTAATTTTGTTGGAAAGAACAAATCCACTTAATCCAGCGTAGACACTAAAGGCAATGAATGACCCCTACATTGCTGAGTGATTCTGAGGTATAGAAATACGAGTACTCCTCAACCCTGTGCACGAGAATCACCCAGAAAGGAGTAGAAATGAGAACACCATTGCCAGTTCTTCATCCCCACATCATTTGGTTATTTATTTTTGGGTGTGTCTCAGACATGAGGATTTTTAAAAGTACCTCAACCTCAGATTGTTTAGCAATGTAGGTAGGGTGAGAAGTAAGAGCCAGATGGAGAAAGAATTTCTAACCAGTAGAGGGAATAGTATAAACCAAAAAATATAAACATGAACTATTAGAAGTAGTGAGGTATCATGGTGCAAGAGGGACACAGTATTTGGAGATGAAGCTGAAAAAGAAATGCAAAGGAATTTGTATTAAGCTGTTAGAGGCTACGATCTTACTGTAGAAAATAGGTAGGGATGTGCGGATTTCCAGTGGAGGAATGGCAGAGTCATTAGGTTGAACTTCTTACAGAGATGTGGCTATATCCAAAGAGAATCATTCAGGATTCTTATAAGAGATGATGAGAACTTGAATAAGAATAAAGAAGGTGATAAAAGGATACCAATATATGTGTATCTATTTGTGTTTTTATTAAGTTGATAAATTCAATTTGGAGGAGCTGGTTTCTAATTTGAATAAATGATAATATAAACAGCTAATGCTATTTCCTAATATTAATGCTAATTTGCTAATGCCAAATCTCAGAGGCAATAAATGGTCAAGCTCCAGAGTTTATAAATCCAAAGCGTAGGTTGACATTATCTTATTTTAATGTTTATTTTTGAGACAGAGAAAGAGAGAGTGGGAGAGAGGCAGAGAGAGAGAGAATCCCAAGCAGGCTCCATGCCACGGGCACAGAGCCCAATGTGGAGCTTGAACTCACAAACCAGGAGATTGTGACCTGAGCTGAAATCAAGAGCTAGACACCTAACTGACTAAGCCACCCAGGCACCTGACCATTATCTTTTTTTACTTTAAAAAATTATCTCCTTTAGTTAAGGAAAGTAAGGTGGGAACAATATAGAAGAAAGAAGCAATCACAGGTACATTAATTTTCCATGCTGCATAGCAACTTAACACACACTTAGTGGCTTAAAGAAAAATATTACTTCACAGTTCATATGCAGAAGTCTCTTCTCCAAGTTGGCAGGATTGGGTCTGGCGTGGCCAAAAATTAAGGTGTACTCAGTTGGGCTCTTATCTAAACGATCTGAGAAAGAATCAGATTCCAAGTTCATTCCTCCTGTTGATGTAGATTGGTTTCTTGTGACTGTATGCTTCAGGTCCCTGTTTCCTTGCCATCAGCTAGAAGCCCTCTCTCTGTTGCTTCCTGGGTTCTTTTTTCATGTGTCTTTCCTCCTCCCACCACCCATATAGAAGCTAGCAATATGTGCCAACTGCTTCTTGTGCTTCAAATCTGTTTGACACCCGCTACTTCATCTCTGACTTCCTTTTCTGCTACCAAACAGAGAACAGTCTCTTCTTTCAAGGACCCATTAGACCAGGCCAACATAATCTATATTTTAAGATTGGCTTTAGAAGTTAATTACATCTGCAAAATCTCATCATGGTAGTAGGAGATTCGTATTTAGTTCAATAACCAGGGGGCAAGAATCTTGGGGGTGGGTGGAGACTATTTATAAAATTATGTCCAGCAGAGGAAGATACAATTATATATACAGACATACACACAGAGTGAAGGTTCATCAGCTTTTGGCCAGTGATACAAATAATTAGAGTAAATAAGTTTGTGTAAGAGGATATTCAGAAAATCAGAAGAGAGGCCTGAGCCAACTTATGGGTAATAAAGTCACGGAAGGAGGAAAAGAAAACTCAAGGCAAAATAGCTGATCAAGGAGAGCATGTTTATCTCCTCTCTGGAAGCAAAGGTGGAAAACAATTTTTAAAGGTTAAATGAATTTTCTATGTGAAATGATGAAAAGAGATTAAATAAGATTTCACAAAAAAATGCTGGATTTGGCCATTAATTATCCAAGTGATAGCTGGATGTAAAAGACATAATGAAGTTCACAAGTTGAACATCAGAAAGTCAAGAACATAGAAGTGACAGGATCAGAAGTGGATTGATTTTTGACAAACTTGGATGAGAAGACAGCCTAAGAGCAGCATTTAGAAAACATTTAGGACAAAGAAAAAATCTATTAATTTTTAAGTTTTATTATAAAAGATTTGAAAATATTTGTGAGGGGAATTATTGATAGAACAAGTTCTTGGAGGAAATGTGAGAAAAGATGGGCGAGACCAATACCGAGTCTAATCTCAAATGAGGGCCTGATTTTATGCACTGTATTAGTATTTCTCCCTTTTGAATGATTCTTTAAGAAGTCTAAAGACTCCGTCATCCCCCATTCACCCAGTTCTAGGCAATCAAAACAGATTCCCTTAGTGCATTAATTGTTTGGGGAAAAAAAGGAAACATAACAAGTCATACCAAATTGGGAGTTAAATCTGTCATAACTTAAAAGTGGTTGGGGCACCTGGGTGGCTCAGTTAGTTAAATGTCTGACTTCAGCTCAAGTCATGCTCTCTCAGTTTGTGGGTTCAAGCCCCACATGGGTTGGGTGTTGACACTCAGAGCCTGGAGTCTGTTTCAGATTCTGTATCTCCCTCTCTCTCTGCCCCTCTCCACGTTCTCTCTGTCTTTCAAAAATAAACATTTTTTTTAAAGTGGTAAATAATGTGGCACCTGGGTGGCTCAGTCGGTTAAGTGTCTAACTTCTGCTTGGGTTATTATCTCACGGTTCATGAGTTTGAGACCCACATCAGACTCTGCACTGACAGTGCAGAGGCTGCGTCGGATTCTTGCTCTTCCCCTCCCTCTCTCTTTCTCAAAATAAACAAACTTTACAAATGGTAAATACTGTACATATCTAAATAAGGTATTTCAAAAGTTATAAAGTTTAACATGATAATTTTAATGTAGTGCCTAGATGTCTCAGTCAGTTGGGCATCTGACTCTTGACTATGGCCCAGGTCATAATCTTAGTTTTTGAGTTCAAGCCCCGTTTCAGGCACCACACGGTCAGTGCAGAGCCTGCGTAAGATTCTTTCTCTCTCTTCTCTCTGTCCCTCCCCAACTTGTTCTCTCCCTCTCCCTCTTCCTCCCTCCCCCAACCCATTCTCTCTCTGCCCCTCCCCACTTGTGCATGCTCTCGCTCTCTTTCAAAGTAAATAAATAAATTGAATAAGAACACGGTAATTTTCAGAAGCTCTAGAAATGGAATTGTTGGAACGCTAGAGGAGAAAAAAAAAACATGTTACTTTTCATCTTGTGTTGTTAGGTCACTCTTTTATGAAAATGTTTATATGAATTTTTACAAATAGAAAAATAACTCAAAAATTTGATAGAAAAGCATTAAGTTATATGCACACCACTGAGTTCTTTGAAAAATTATTTGAATGAGTATGTTATTTTCTTATGTTAGTAATATAATTATCTCTGTGGTAAATTTGAGTTACCATGTTCTCAGCAGGCCATCTTTGCTGCAACTCTTATCACTGGGCATTGAAACACAATGAGGTATCCCAGTAATATATCTCTATTTTCATATAATTTCCCCTCCCTAGTGCAAATTAGTAGCAGCAAATATATTTTCTCATAAGAGTGAATCACTGCTGCTTATTTATGATGGAAGAACTCAAAATGTGACGAGGAGGTAGCCATAGCTCGAGGTTAAGCGAAACTCTGTTTCTTGGTAGGAGCACTCTCTCTCTTGGGAACCACAATCTTTAGTTCACGAGAACCTAAAGTTACAAGCATGGGAAGTGCAAATTGTCCATGTGAGTTAATGGAAATTACAGTGGGAGGACCAACTCCTACTTCAGCCTTAAGTTCCCAAATTCTTGTGCTCACAGAGCTACATGAAGGCCGTCAGTTCAAAGTTCATGTGTCATCTTAAGGACAGCAGTCCAACCCGTGGTTTTTTTCATAATCCTTGGTTGTATTTTAAGATCATTCCAAAGTTCTATTAAGCTTTCAGCTTCCAGACAATATACAGGGCCAGAGGAATTCATAGACATGTACCATTGGCATACCTCATTTACCCTTGATCTGAGATAGTATCAGGCAGGATGCTATGATGTTAGTCAAATGCTTGGAGTCCTAAGTCGGTGGTGTTGCCTAAGGCTCTGTGTTGGTCTGTGACTGGCAGGTCTAACATACAATAGAAGTCTCATGTATTGACTCCATCTCTGTCACCATATCTCATCCATTTCAAGTGCTATTGTGCATCCACTAGGGTGACTGAAGGCAGGAAATAGCTGATCTCCACTAAGAAAGACCACCTATGTAATTTTCCCAACCGGTAGCCCATGTGACTGTGGTCATTGCCTTTGGAAGCAATAACTGAGTGATATCCCCAGACCTTCTCCATGGCTGTCCCAAATGCACGATTTCCATTTTACCATGGATTGGTGGTATTTTCAATCAGTGTGATAGACTCACCGGTTCTGACTATACAGTTCACGTGTACCTGTGGCCTCCTAGTCACTTGCAGCTGTACTGTCAAGTGTTTAGTATTTACTATGGCATTTAGTAGTCTTGAAGCTACTTTCAGATAGCAATTCTCAATTGCAGATGGCAGGACCTAACTCTGGAACCCTAGGTGCCTAGAGTTGCCACTGTAACTCTCACATTAACACTTGTAAGAAACTCTACACTGCACTCCTATTTAACACGGCTACTTCCATGGGATTGGATAATTCAAGTGATCCAATAGATAAGACCATGTATGCTGAAGCCTGAACATGCTACAGATCCTTTGTCCTGGCCCTATAGTTAACTGAGAGACCAAATCACTTGATGAATGGGCCCAATCTCTATTCTAAAATGTGCTATGGGCTCTCTCAAATTTAAGAGAACTGTAAATAAAGAGGCTTGTAAGTGCCTTTTGTTTATAGTTTTGTGTTTGTTAGTTTTGGTAAAAGATATGAAGTACTATGTCTTTACCTTGGATATTTCCTCATGCCCCACATAACCTCCCACCAAAAATCACCCAAGGTAATAGCCCTCTTTGTAAACTTTGTCTCCCAAGTTCTCACATACATGTATTTTATTAAGGCATCCAGGCTATCATGTGTTATCAGGTCCAATTCATATCACATCATCAACAGAATGGACTCATGATTATCTGTGGATGTCTATATAATCAAAGTCCATTTGTGCCATGGAGAGTAATGTGTCCCTAGGACATGGTCATAAATATAAATTACTGTCCATAGCAGGTGGTTATGAAATACTCCCGTTTTCCCTTCTCAAAAGGGATTCGAGAGAACATGTTTGCAAATCATCATCGGTATACCATGTGCTAGTAGGTGTACTGAACCTGTCTATTTAATCATACTACCTATGCCAGAACAACAGTTCTTGTGCCTAAGGTTTGTTTACATTTATAGTAGCCAGATAGCTCCAGAATTCATTTAATAGCATTCCCTATATTTCTTAAGTGTTTGAGGTATTTTTTAAGTTGGCTCTACCAAATACTGTATCATAATTCCCATTGCTTATTGAGCCTTAGTAACTGAGGCACTTCAGCAAGCTAAGGATTTGTAATACTCCATTTACTACCAGCAATGCAGTCATTTCTACCACTTGTGCAACAACTTATCTGATTCCAACTTTCAGGATCTACTTCCTAAGACCTATTTTGTTTCCAACTCTTTTGATTTGGGTTTTCCTGTAAGCAGACATGGGTCAACAAAGATTTGAGGTCAGTTTATTTCTTTAGGAGCTTTCCCAACAAAACATTGGTAGGAGGGTGGGGAAGGGACAATGGGGAGGGGAAAAACAAAGCAATAAAGTGCGATTAAACCAGTTACTGTGTATACCTGGAGGGCAGTATCTCTGAGGTATTCTGGGAACAATCTAGATATGCCTCAGTTCTTTCTACTAAGGGGTAAGAATTATGTGGTATTTATGCTCTAGCACTCTGGCTTGCCCTGACTTGGACCAGTGCTCTCCTTAGCCCAGAAAAACACCTTTAAGCAAAGAACACAGGTATATTCCATATGAAACCTTCATTCTGTAAAAGCATGGACCTCATGAGGTTAGTTTATACTACTAACACAGAACATAGGAGTTTGTTCAGAGACTGATCAAGGTTTAAGATTTGTGGGATAAAAAAAATACCATTTGTATAAAAAAGAAAATGAAAGGCAGAAAGAATTGGAAAATTAGGGAAAGAGATTAAGTGATTAGATGGTATGATGTGGATGAAAGGACAGGAGTAGTGGAATGAATAGAGTTTATAAATAGAGTTACCGTGTAAGTCAAATAGAAAAATAGGTACTTCGGGGTCCCAAGTTAACTTGACACACTAGCTTTACACAGGTCTACAAATTGCATTAGGAAATTGATAGAGACGTACAACCTAACTTGTATAATGATCATCATTGTTACTCATGAGATGGCTGAGGAAGCCATACACACTGGAGACATCAGGTTCATGCTTAGCAGGCAGAGGCGGATTTCTAAGACCATTAATCGTGGATTTTGGAAGACCATTTTCATTTAATTATTGGTCTAGATTAGTGGGGTTTTTTTTGTATCTTTAAATTGTTTTGCTTTAAATCAACATTTCAGAAAACACGGTATTAAAAAACAAAAATCCAGGAGGGAAGTAGTCAGATACTAGATTAATGGGTGCTAACTTTCATAGAAATGTATGAAATCACCAAAGAAGAGAAGGCTGAGTGAGTCAAAAGGCATGTGCTTATTCTTTTGATCTGTATCCTCAGGCAAGAGGCAATGTTGTAATGCCTTGTATAGCTGTTCCATCATATATCTATTCTATTCTTATATATTTCCAATGAAAGGGAACAAGTGACCTAACCATCACTGGAAGAATTTGATGTGTAGGTCACATACCAAAAAATTTATGAAAATAGACATGAAACTGAAGGAGAAATTGAAACATGTTAGGCGACTTTAAAAAGTTCATTTAGACAATTGCATAGGATATGGGCCTACCAGAGTGAATGCATTTAATGATACAGAATTAGCAAAGGTTGTATATGCCGTTAGGAAGGAAAAGAAACAAAACCATGAACCCAGAGAGGCATACAAGTTAAAGGAATACATAGTGGTTGGGCAGATATCTTCTAATGGGGAATACACTGAATAGGTAGCCTGGGGTCAGAACACAAATGGCTTTGAAAGTATGCGGCTTAGATTCACTCTGCAAGAAATGAGGAGTAACGGACTGCTTTTAAATAGAGGAGTGGCATGAATAGAAATAAGAATATTTGGGTTTAAGAGAAGGAGATGGCAAGACGCAAGGAGATCACATGCACATCCCAAGATTATTTGGCAGTGGAATAAACAGAGGAGAGAGGAGTCAGAATGGGATAAGAGAAAATATTTTAGAATAGTTGTTTTGAACCGGCCCTTTCGTTATGCTCTTTCAAACTATGAAATTAAGTCCACCAGAAACATCATGAATGTTATCCCATCCCTAGTTTCTATTTCATCTCTGACCCATGTAGCCATGTGAAAATGGATCCTGATTAAACTGTTATTCAGCCAGAGACCCAGCAATACCAGAATGCTAAATTCTTGTTTTGATCCAGTATCCCTACTAGACTCCAAAAGGCATATCCCAAGAGGGCAAAAGCCAAGCTTCCTAATTGATCTTAGAACTTACCTGAGGATTCATACCAGTACGTATGACTTTTCAATGTGGAGTAAGTGGAGCAGATAATGTAGCTTAAAAGCCTGTCACTGGCCTCTTCCTCCACGAAAGACCCGAAACTTGAGCATCCCTGCATTGGTCGTCACACTAGTATAAGAGGTGTTTAAATATTCACAAAAAAATGTGAAATGTTGATAGATTTTGGGTCCCCATGGTAGATCCCTCACTGCAAAACCTACTTCAATGCAAGCACCTCAAAAGGATAAGACACTTCAGAGAGAATAAAAAGGAACAAGTGACAACTGTAGCTCCTTAAGGAAGAAACAGAATTTTTATTTTAGAAAATTCCATGTATATAGCTCTTTAATAAAAGCTTCTGACGTTGTTAGAATGTAGTAACTGAGTTTAAGTGTTCAGGCACATGCTTATTTGAGTCAATTAGACAGTCATCTTATGAACTATGCCCTGAGTTTGCAAGAGCTTTTATCTGTGAATGATTTGTCAAACATTTAGGAGAACAGCAACTACAAATGTTATTTTAAGATCTCCAAGAAATTTAACTTCTGTATACTGCAATATGCTAACTCAATGGACACACGAGGCAAAGTCTATCTTGGGTTTAGACATTCTAAACTTGCTAGATTCTCACATACCCGAAGATTTTTATTATATTTGCTTTTGTGTTTCCTGTTTCAGATTTGCATTTGGAAATCACAAGATTAGTGTGCCAAAATAAAGTGTCACTATTTTTTCTCAAAGTACACAGAAATATTTTTGAGCATTTCATGTGATTAATACACTGGAGATTAGATGTTCGAATATTTGTTCTAGAAAGAGAATAAATTCTCTAAGGATTCTAAGAAATTAAAATTTTCTTTCAATAATATGGACTTTAAAAGTCTGTTGCTTCCCTCTTTCCTAGACCCAGTTTAATCAGACTATTTTACTTTTGCCTGTATGTACATCTTTGTATATGTATGTGTATGTATTCTTCAGAACTCTGATAGCACACTTAATATTTTTGTCCATGCTATAAGCGGAATTATGGCATATATGATGTTATATTGGACACAAAATGTTTTTTGTCTTAAAATTTAAACATAAAATAGAAGCTATGGGTAGAGACAGAAGCTAAATATGTTTATTTAATTGAAAAGAATTCAGCAAGCTTCTATTAGAAAATTTATATTGTAATATCCCAGGAAATACAAGAAGTTAAACAAAACAGACAAAGCCATCAGCAGTATTTTTTAATATTGTTGCTCAAAACTGATCTAGTTAAAGACAATAAAATAGAGGTGGTCAAAGAAAATTAATTACTAACATGCAATGAAAAGAAGAATTAAAGCAATAAGATAATTAAATGTTGGCATTTTGCCCATGGGAAAAATTTGAAGTACTTAATTAAGTAAAAAAAAAAAATGGCAACTTAAAATGTTGGCAACATATAAATTATATGCTTGAGCGCATTTCATCAATGCAAGTGAGGTATATTTTTTATGTGTAATTCTAGTATGCAGATTAAACTTTATTTGTATCTTATACTATCTAAATAAACCTCCCTTTACTCTCCATTAATGTAAATTGCCTTAAAAAGACATCAGCTTTGACAATTTTAGTTAAAGTGGGTCACACCTGTGTTCAAGGCTCACTGGCTGGCACCATTCTTTAGTATGAAGTGGAAGATTCTGTAAGTTAATAACCGATAGTTAGTAGAATTGCTGGAGATTGTGATCCAAGACTGTGATTATCCTGTTTTCTGGAAGTCTGTTGGTAAACAGAATATCAACAAAAATAATTTACTCAGGTTTTTCCCCCCAAGGGACTAAAGTAGGAGTTTACGACCACAACCCAAACCAAAATCAAATTCTAAACTAAATATGACAACTTCTGACTTTATAATATAATCATAGGCTACTGACATGGTGTAACTACCATTTGTCTAATAAAAAAGTAATTCAGTAACATTTTATTATGTTCACATTTTCTTTTTGAACATTATGTACGTTCCAGGAACCTTTGCCAACTCTTTCCCTAATGCATGAGGTTGAATAACTAACTTTAAAGAGAATAAATTTATGCCAGGAAACTACTAAAATTTTCTGTCCTGATTCCTGATTTATTCATTTTCAATAAAACAGTGCAGTCCCCCAATCCTGGTGTATTTATTCAATCCTCTTAGTTTCTCTGGTTTCTTTTTGCATGCACTCACATTCTCAGGATTAATGACACTACAAACAATGAGATGAAAACTAGTTAGCAAATTTCATCTACTAGGCAGGCTAAGGCTATACAGAAGGCTGTATTTTTTATTTTTTTTTATTTTTTAGGTAAGATGATAAGAGAAGATACCTCTGAAGAGGTTGGAGTTTAAGAGACAGGTCACTCAAGATGAAGAAGGACACAACGGCAAAGTTTTAGAGCAGACTTTCTGGCAGCATGAAGAAGAAACGCACAGACCCCAGTGACACAATATGCCTGTTTAAGGAGTAGCAAAATAGACTGTGGGTCTGGAGAAGAGTAACCAAGTAGGAGGGTTAATAGAGGAGAAGCCAGGTTATATAGGGTGTGGTGGACAATGGGAAAGACTTAAACTTTTATTCCCAGTGCGCTGTGAGGTTGGGGGGTTGTCTTAGGAGGAAAATAGCATGATCCAGTTGGGATTTTAAAAGACACCCCTGTTGTGTGAACAACGGATTGTAAGGAAACAGAAGTGGCAGCAGGGAGAAAATTAGGAACTTACTGCTCAGTGTGCATGAGAGCTGCTCTGGTTAGTAAGGGTGCTGGTATAAGGGATGTGGAGAAAGATCTGGATGGAAGATTGTGAAATTCAAAGTGACAAGATTTGCCAATAGATGACACTGAAAAGTGAGAAAAAGACTACCTTCGAGTTTTGGGATGTGAGTGGCTTGAGAAAGGACAATGCCATTTATGGAGTTAGGAAATGCTAGGAAAGCAGTATAGGTAGGTTAAGTTCATGATGCTTCAACATCCAAGACAGTCAGATGTAGGATTCTGGAGTCCAGGGAGGAGATTTCCACATGGGTGTTTAGGGATATCAACATATCTGGGGTAGACTGAGGAGACACTGGAACAAGAGGCTTAAATGGAGAAAAGAAAAAAAGAGGTGACAATTAATTCTGAGAGATGCTGAACTCAACAGATTGGGATCTTAAAGATGGGAAGGGCTTATGAAGGAAGGATGAAAATGAAATCTTCAGGAGATAGAAGAATCAGGAGCATTTGGTATTCTAAGGAATGAAGGCTTTCAATCTTCATTTCATCCTTACAACTACTTTGTAGAAGATTATAGCTATTTTTATATTTTATTAAAAAACACTGAGGATTCAGGAAGATATTTGGCATTTCAATTATTATAAAATTAGTTAATAATAACAATGTAACTAGAACAATGCATTTTCTCAGGCCTAGACCAAAGCACCCTGAACTAAAAAGAAAAAAAAAGTCTTAAAATAAAGTTTAAACCCTATGATAGATTTTTAAGGAGAGAAAATTATTTGAGCTATCAGCAGACCTTAGTAAAAGCTTACATTTATAGCCTTTGAACAACGTACTTAAGTTTTATAGATGATCTATGCCTTTCCCAAAAGAGAGAAGGAAACCTACAGCTCATCATTCTTTTCATTCCAGGGTCAATATGTTTGAATCATTGCACTATGAAAAGTGGCCGTTCTATAATATACATCAGTATAATTAAGAGTAGACAAAAGTAGGATTACTCATTTCATGGATCAAATTCCACAGGGGGCTAGAAAATAGAGATAGTAATGCTAAACATTTTTAAAAGTATGGAGAGGTCAATAGATTATCCAAGAAATAAACCTATTTGAGAGAAATCAAAAGTATATTTAAACTACCAAATATGAACTAAAAAAATATTATGAAATGTAACATTTTTTACCATAATTAATTTCTCTTAAAACATCAATATGATGAAAAATAGCTATTATAGTTTTTTTTTGCTATTATAGTTTTATATTAATCTTTAAAATAAAAAAAAATGCTTATTTTTGAGAGAGAGTGTGTCAGAGCATAAGTGGGGGAGGGGCAGAGAGAGAGGGAGACAGAATCTGAAGCAGGCTCCAGGCCCTGAGCTGTCAGTACAGAGACCGACACATGGCTCGAACTCACAAACCATGAGATCATGAACTGAGCTGAAGTCGGACGCTTAACTGACTGAGCCATGCAGGTGCCTGAGAATTATTTAAATTATTTAAAATTTAAGCAGAATTTTTTAACGTGAAAAATGGGATAATTAGAAAAGTAAGTCACTCACTACCATTTATTATACCTGCAAATCCGATAGGTTAGTTTTATATTATTTTATATTATTATGCCTAGGTTTACATTTTTAAAATATAATTGATAGTGATTCTATAAATATGATATTTACCACCACCATTATTTCAACATTTATACATTCCTGAATTTGTCTTAGATGGTCTTCATTTTGTTAATAAAATAAAAATGTTGCATGTACTTCTTTTCTGCAGCTTTAGAATTTCTATACATTCTTCAACAGTTGTAGAACTGGGTTCATTTCCCTTATGCACTGAATGGTATATATAAGAAACTCAATTCTAGTGTAGGAGTTTTTTTTTCCCCTCCTGCTGAAAGGTTTTGTTTTGAAAGTCAAAAAATAAGCTCTAGGTATTCTAGAGTTTTAGTATCTGAATCATTTTCTTGGTGCAAAGTGCCTTTTCCCCCACTGTAAATGAAAATTCCCCTAATTAGAGGTAAATATTCTAGTAGCAAAGTTTTAATCCTTTTTGAATTCTAACACATTAATTTTATAATTCATAAGTACTGATAATCCTTATGCTGTATTGATATTTATGGGTTTTGCTAGCTGATTTAAAAGTGTTACTCAATCCTGAATTCTCTATTTTCTATTAAGATGTCCTGGGTAAAACTTTTGGAATTCTGTTCTATGTAGGTCAGAGTGAATTAGGTTATAGAATACCCCTTTAAGATATAAAAGGCGCAGAGCACCTGGGTAGCTCAGCTGGTTATGCGTCAGACTTCGGCTGATGTCATGATCTCACCATTCTGGAGTTGGAGCCCCAAGTCGGGCTCTGTGCTGACAGCTTGGAGCCTGGAGACTGCTTCAGCTTCTATATCTCCCTCTCTCTCTGCCCCACCCCCACTCACTCTCTCTTAAAATAAAAAATGAAACATTAAACAAGTTTTGGTCAATATGGTCACTACTAAACATAGTATATACTAGTGATCAATAAATAACATGTTAAACTTCAAAGTTTGTGGCAAAACAAACAACAAAAGCCCCAC
Organism: Panthera tigris; assembly: GCF_018350195.1. Taxonomy (NCBI): domain Eukaryota; kingdom Metazoa; phylum Chordata; class Mammalia; order Carnivora; family Felidae; genus Panthera; species Panthera tigris. The sequence goes on from NC_056660.1 coordinate 214,750,951, forward strand.
AGGACTTTCTGGTTAGAATTGCAGTAGTTTCCAAGAATAACTAATTTCTCCATATACATGTTAGATATATAAGTCAGTCAACAACTGAATTCTACCCAAGGTGTCATTTTTGGAAAAATGAAAAATAAATGATTACACTTATTTTGCTGTATTTTAAGACTGAGTTTGTGTAAGTTCTGTGTGAAAATGCAGGTCCATGCATACTAATATTGGGGAAAGGCAAGAGATAATTAAACCCTGGAAGGAAACAACTGAGGTAAATTCTTTCTGGTGACCATGGGCTCCAGATTCTGGAGTTGAATGAGTGAGTAGGACAGTTTCATGGTATGAAGAAATTCTCACAGGTTCATCTTTAACTAATGTGGAGTAAAAATGGAATGCATGTAATATTCCTTCTCTTTCTTCTGTGAATTAGTTACTTCCTTTAGGGTCTTTTTTGCATTGTTTCTGTATTTGTTTGGGTCATCTTTATTCTTCCGTTTGTTCTGATGACCCTACATCCTTAAATAAACATTAAAAATTTTTTTTAAAAAGATTAATTTCTGAGACAGAGAGACAGAGCATGAGTGGGGAAGGGGCAGAGAGAGAGGGAGAACATAATTAGAAGTGAACTCCAGGCTCTGAGTTGTCAGCACAGAGCCCGACGTGGGGCTCGAACTCACAAACCATGAGATCATGACCTGAGCCGAAGTCGGTTGCTCAACTGACTGAGCTACCCAGGCGCCCCAAACATCCTTTAATCTTGATTGTATTTTCATATTTAAAGATAAAGGAGCAATTTGATTAATGTTAATAATCTCTTTCCTGGGTATAATGGAGTGCTACCCTAGGTGAATAGGAAGGAGTATAGACTTGAAGGCTTCCTCCTAGTGTTCACAGACAGGCTGCCCACACAGATACAAGAAAGAATTTTATTCCAAATGTACAACCCTCACTCCTGGGAACCCAAGTTCCTACTACTTAGATTGGTCAGGTTAATTTGAAAGTATCTTATAGATTCAACTACTCTTGCTATTATGGGCACCAGCCACTATTGCTGTATATAGTGAAGATATGTAATATCTGAACTTAAACGAAGGCTGAACTTAAATGAAGAACTTCCTGCAGATATTTTATTAATGTCTTAAGGATACTGTGAATAAAGTTGTTTAAATTTCCTTTTCAGACTGTTTATTGGTAGTATATAGAACTATTTTTATACTGATTTTATATCATACAGTGTTCAAATTGTTTCAGTTCTTAGTTTTATTGTGAATCCCTTTGGATTTTCTAGATTATCATGCAAATTGCAAATAAAGACAGGGTTACTTCTTTCTAAAACAGATTAGAATATTAGTTCTTAATTTCTTTCATTTTAATTTCCTTCCTTATTGCACTTGCTCAAACTTCTAGGAAAATGTAGATTAGAAGTGGGGAGAATCTTAATAGTAAAAATGAGTGATTTTCTTTCAAATGAGATGTAAATTAAGTTTTTTGTAGATTCCTTTTAGTAAGTTGAGAAGTTGGCTTTTAGTCTTTTTTTGGTTAGAATATTTATCATTAATGTATGTGAAATTTGTAACTTTTGTGCATCTACTGAAATGATCATGTGGCTTTCTTCCTTTATTAGTATGAAGTATTATATTGATTCAGATGTTACATCAAATTTGCATTCCTGGGATAATCGTGCTTGAGCATGCTGTTTTTTAACCTTTTATAACTTGCTGAATTTGGTTTGTCCTTATTTTTGAGCATATATGTTCCCATACTTGAGAGACATTGGCAAGTTTTATGTTATTTCTTTATCTAGCATTGGTACTGGATTAATACTGGCTTGAAGGAATGAGTTGGAAGATATTTCCTACTTCTATTTTCTGAAAGAATGTGTGAAGGATTTATGTCCTATGGATGTTTTTGGTAGACTCAACAGAAAAACCCTCTTGTCTCAGTTTTTTTAAGGGAACAATTCCTCTGAAAAGACACCAAAAATATTTGAAGATCTCCTGTAAAGGATATATGGATCCCATCATATCATAGAGGATAAGCAGAGATACAGACTTGCCAAATAGCTCACAATGAGTTTTGTGAGGAATCTCACAAATAGAGAGCTTTCCCTGAGGGGCAAGTGGTTTGTGCTCTTTATCAGGCACCCCGATCCTTGAGACATGCACTGGAAGATAAGCCCCCAAGACATTTGGCTTTGAAAACCAATGGAGTTTATGTCCAGGAGACCCATTGGGCTGTAGGGAATGGAGATTTTGCTCTTAAAGTGCTTACATGCAGACTCACCCAGGGAGCTAGCACAAAAGCAATAGTTTGAGAAGTACCTAGACTATATATGAAGGAGATTCATCTGCTGGAGGGGAGGAAGCCTGCTGAGATGTTATGAGGGGAAGAAGGTACTGGTGGGCACTGGTGTGTGTCAATTTTGTTTTCTCCCTGTAACTTACTAGTGCCAGCAGACACAGCCTGTCCCAAGCTCACTAGAAGCCCTGCTAATTAAGAGGGCATGCCCTCTTGCTCTTGCTGCAACAGCCCACATAGGTGACACCTCTTCAGTGCCTGGCTCTGGTGGCCAGTTAGTCTTGAGTTTCTGAGTTCCACTGATCTGAAACCATCAGAGAGACCATTCTTGGCCAGCACCCACCTCCAAGGCACTGCACAGACAGACTGAAGCACACCCCCATCTTGCTATTAAAAGACCTAAAACTTCAGCCTGAGAGGCAGCCTTCAGGTTTACAACACATTTAAAGGCTATGGAAGTGCTCTCAGGAGACATGAGTTAGGGGATGCTATCTTTGTGATCTACTTTGGCCTCTTTACAGCTTTCCAGTACCTTCCAGAAAGGAGCTCATACGCTAACATGGAGCCCCAAATTTTGGCCAGATGTTGCCAAGGGGACATTTCCAGATGTGCTTTAGAGGCCAACAAGATTTATTATTATGGTCACATAGGGTTATATATGCTTGGATACTTTAAAAGCTGCTGCCTGAGGTTCAGGCTTTCAATCAGCCTCAAACCAGGTACTGATTGAGATCCTACAGTAGATACTAAAAAAGATAGTATGAAAGGAATCTAAGAATTACACTAAAGACAGTCATGAAACCAAAGATAAAAATTTCAAAATAGGCAGAAAACAATTACAATGGAAGTACATACCTATATATTCCTTTAAATGTAAGTGGACTAATTTCTCCAATCAAAGGACAGATTGGCTGAATAGATTAAAAAAAAAAAAAAGAATACTAATGTATATGCTTCCTACAAGAGACTCATTTCAAATGGAAGGACACACAAAGATTTAAAGAGATTTAAAAGGAAGTTTGATGACAATAGAAAGTTGGGGTATCCATATTTATGTTGAACAAATTAGATTTTAAATAGATAGTACTAAAAGGCAAAGAAAGACGTTACATGAGAAAGGGGTCAGTCCAACAAGAAGATCTAATATTTGTGAATATTTAATGTGCCCAGCATATAAGAAGAAAAATATTTAAAGAAAATATAGAAGACAATAATACAATAGCCAGGGAAATCAATACTGTTCTTATATTATTAAGTAACACAAGGAAACAGACTTAAAAACCACATTAGACCAGATGAGCTTTGTGTACACACACACACACACACACACACACACACACACACAGAATGTTCCATCCAAAAGTGGCAGAACACACATTCCTCTCAAGGGCACATGAAACCTTCTCCAGGATAGATCATATGTTAGGCCACAAAACAAGTCTCAATAAATTTAAGATTGGAAAAGATGCTTGAAAGAATTTCAACCACAAGAGTATAAAACTAGATATCAATAACAAGAAAACTGGAAAAACAACAAGTATGTTGAGAATAAACATTCCGAACAACCAATAGGTCAAAGAAATCCAAGGAGAAATAAAAACGTACCTTGAGAAAAATGAAAATGAGAATACAAGATAACTAAATCCATGGGATAAAGCCAAAACAGCTCTAAAGGGAAAAGTTCATAGTAGCACAGGCTTACATCAAAGAATGAGAATCTCTAACAGCCTAGCCTCACAACTACAGGAACTTAAAGAACAAGAAAAGGCAAAGTTTAGTAGAATGATAAAGATCAGAGTGGAAATAAATGAAATAGTGACTAAAAATGAAATAGAAAAGATAAAAATAAGAACTGGTTCTTTGTGAAAGGTAGAATTGATAAACCTTTAGCAAATACTAAGCAAACTCAAATGAAAGAAATGAAATAGGAAAAGTCACAACTAATACTACCAAAAAAAAGCATCATGAAAGAGTATGAATAATTGTATGCCAAAGAAAATTGGACAACTTAAAAGAGATGGATAAATTCTTCAAAACACAAAATCATCTAGACTAAATCAGGAATGAATATAAATTGGAATACACCAATCACTGGCAAGGAAATTGAATCAATAATCAAAAACCTCTCAAATAAAAGTCCAGGGACAGACAAGCTTCGCTGATTAATTCTACCACCAAACATCCAAAGAAAAGTTAATACTCAAATATTTCCAAAAAACTGCAAAGGAGGAACCACTTCCAAAGTCCTTTTGCAAAGCCAGAATTACCCTGATCTCTAAATCTGACAAGGACACCACACACACACACACACACACACACACACACACACACACCTGATGAATATAGATACAAAATCTTCAACTAAATATAAGTGAGCCAAATTCAACAATTATACACCATAATCAAATGGGATTTACTATAGGATACAAAGGGTGGTTCAATATTTACAAAATCAACATGATATATCACATCAAAACAAAGGATAAAGATCATGTGATCATTTCAACTGATGCAGAAAAATTACTTGGCAAAGTATAACATCCATTTACAGTGAAAACTTTTAACAAAGTGGATATAGAGAGAATATACCCCAATATAATAAAAGTCATATATGACAAGTCCACAGCAAATGTCATACTCAGGTAATGAAATACTGAAAACTTTTTTCCTAAGATCAGGAAGAAAACATGGATGTTCACTAGCCCACTTTTATTCAACATAGTAGTAGCAACCCTAGAGCAATTAGACAGGAAAAAGAAATAAAAGACATCCAAATTGGTAAAGAAGAAGTAAAACTCACTATTTGCAGATGGCATATATATCATCTGCCATCATATGTATCATATGCCAAAAAATATATATAGAAAATCTTCACCAAAATCCTGTTAGAATAGACAAATTCAGCAAAGTTTCAGGGTACAAAAATCAATATATAAATATCTGCATGTTTCTATACACTAATAAGTAAGACAACAATTCCATTTACAACTGCATCAAAAAGAATATCTAGTAATACGTTTAACCAAAAGAGTGATGACATATACTCTGAAAATAAGATACCAATGAAAGAAATCGAAGAGACCAATGGAAATATACTTTGTGCTTATGGATCCAAATTCTAGTTGTTAAAATGTCCATATTACCCAAAACAGTCTGCAGATTTAATGCAATCCTTGTCAAAATTTCAATGGCATGTCACAGAACTAAAACAAATAGTCCTAAGATTTGCAGGGGATCACAAAAGATGCCAAACAGCCAAAGCCATTTTGAGAAAGAATAAAGCTGGAGGCATCATGCTCCCTGATTTCAAACTATACTACAAAGCTGTAATAAAAACAGTATGGTTTTGGCATAAACACAGTCACATAGATACATAAAACAGAATAGGTCCAGAAATAAACCCATGTATATGTGGTCAGTTGACTTACAACAAAGGAGACTAGGTTCTACAATGGGGAAAGGCCAGTCTCTTTAATAAATAGTGCTGAGAAAACAGCACAATATGATCTAGCAATTCCGCTCTTGGATATTTGTCCAAAGAAAACAAACACCAATTTGAAAAGATATATGCACCCTTATGTTCATTGCAGCATATTACAATAGCTAAGATATGGAAAAAAACCTAAGAGCCCATCTATGAATGAAAGGATAAAACATTCACCCTTTAGAAAGGATGCAATCTTGCAGTTTGTGTCAAAATGGATGGACCTTGGGGCACCGGGGTGGCTCAGTCAGTTAAGCGTCCAACTTTGGCTCAGGTCATGATCTTGTGGTTAGTGGGTTTGAGCTCCATCTTGGGCCTTTTGCTGAGAGCTCAGAGCCTGAAGCTTGCTTCAGATTCTGTGTTTCCCTCTCTCTATTCCTCTCCCGCTCACATGCTGTCTCAAATCTAAATAAAGATTTTTAAAAATTAAGGTCCAAAATGGATGGACCTTGAGGAGATTATGCTAAGTGAAATCCAGAGAAAAATATCCTGTGATCTCAAAATATCATATCTAATTTATATGTGGAATATAAAGAAAAAAAACAAGCTCATAGAGAACAGATTGGTAGTTGCTAGAGGTGGGGAAGAGGGTGGGAAAATGGATGCAGGGAGGTCAAAAGTTACAAACTTCTAGGTATAAAATAAGTCCTGGGGATGTAATATTCAGCATGGTGACTACTGTTAATAATACTGTTTTACATGGTTGAAAGTTGCCAAGAAAGTAGACCTTAAAAGTTCTCCTCACAAGGAAAATAATTTTTGCAAGTATGTAAGGTGATGGATATTAGCCAGACTTATTGTGATCATTTCAAAATGTTTTCAAATATCATATATTTATGTTGTACACATGGAAGTTTTATGATATATCATTTATATACCAATTTAAAAATTTAAATAGAAAATATAAGTGTTGGAGAGGGCTTCTCTGATGGCCTCTTAACAAGCTATCTTACTTTTTAAACAAAACATAGAACCAGTTCAACTGATTTCCATATATGTTATGCCATACATTTTAGGATTTTTTAACATAACATACATATATTGGCTCATTGTTTCCCCTAAGAGGTCTAAAGGCCAGATAGGAAAAACATCCAGTCTTCTTTGAGAAATCACCTCAGTCCACATGAAGTGACTATATTTTAACACCTCCTTTCCCTGGGACTTGTCTTCAGTAGGTAGACATTAGTGTTCTCCAGGGAAATAATATTTACCTTCCCCTCATTCTTACTTCTATTCCCTACTATAAATATAGGGAATTTTCCTCATGTTTTTGATGTACAACTAGCATAATCTTTCCAGAACACAAAGATCAAGCTCTCAATGAGGGCCAAAGGCTATCAGGGAAAGAAAATGTTTCAAGGAAAACATTAGTTTAGAGGTATTTCAAAATATTCTCCTTCCCTTATTAAGAATTCTTATGTTGAAAAAAAACCTAATAATTGTATGAAACAAAACTTTCCATTATTGAGAGATTATTCTTAGCCATGCTCTAATAAAAATGATTTACATTTTAATTTCCATTTTCATATAAAATACTATTAAGCGTTCTTGGTAATTTGTAGCAAAATATAGTGTTTTTATGTCATTATGGGATATCCAAGCAAATTTTATGTATCTATTCACTATCAACAATAAAAGTTACTGTGGATACACACACACACACACACACACACACACACACACACAGCCATGACCAAGAATTGTTTCCAGGAGTTAATGGTCAGATGCTTTAAGTAGTGATAGTGAAGGTAGAATTCAAAAGGAAGGTTTATACTAGGTCACAAAGTATTTTGAATATTTGGCTAAGAGTAATGAATTTTTAAGATATTTTTTCTGTATTATTTTGAAAATTTAGAGCTAAATTTAACTATCTGTATTGTAATTCTTTCTCATGTACTGGGATTATAGTAAGATTTCTTGAGTTAGAAACAAAAGGATGGAATTATGTCTAATATGCTAGGATTCGTACAGAACCTCAATCTTAAAGATTACAGTGCTCAGGGGCTCCTGGGTGGCTCAGTCGGTTGAGCGGCCAACTTCGGCTCAGGTCATGATCTCGCGGTCCGTGAGTTCGAGCCCTACGTCGGGCTCTGTGCTGACAGCTCAGAGCCTGGAGCCTGCTTCAGATTCTGTGTCTCCCTCTCTCTGACCCTCCCCCGTTCATGCTCTGTCTCTCTCTGTCTCAAAAATAAATAAACGTTAAAAAAAATTTAAAGATTACAGTGCTCACAAACTGAGAGAATCATAGGCCAAGAATTGCTTTAGAAGAGTGGTTTCTAGAAAGCGTTAGAGAAAAATAAAAATAGGTCCAATGAATTAGGTGTTGAAGGTGATCAAGTCAGCAAGTCTCATGGGTGGTTTGAAGAAATGGGAAAGGGTTTTTTTTTTTCTCTTATTTACCTTTAAGTAAATGGATAGTTTGCTTATTATGGCAGAGAAGCCTTGAATATATTTGTATAATGAAAGAATGGAGTAATATATATATTATATATATATGATAGAATAAAGAAAGGTGAAAAGAAAACTGGTAAAAAATACTTTGTGTGCTTCTATGGTAATTTTTACAACTGTAATCAAAAGACTATTATATTATATTTTGACGTTTGTTTACCCTACTAGAATATAAACTGCATTATATCTATCTTGTGAACTTTTATATTCTCATTGTCTAGCAGAGTAGCGCTCAATAAATACTTGAAGAAATTCATACAAGGTTTGTAAAGAAATACAGAGAAAGGACTAAGAGCCATCAAATGAATGGCTGTTAATCTTAGACAAAACAGAATACCCACCCTTCCACTAAAACTCCAGACCAGGATACTCTCAAAATTTGGGATTATGGTTGATTTACCTACATGTTAGGCATTTCAAAGCTGACTGCTCTATTTTCACTGTAACTTTGAATATAAAAACTACTGAGGAAGACTGAGAGTTGCAGAAGTAATGTAATTTAGTGATGCAATATAATTTTTAAAGCAGATATAAGCAGTATGCAGTGAAGTCCAACTAAAATATGTGCCATTCAAATCCGATTGTGCCAATATTAAGGGAGTTCTTAGACATTGTTCTAGGCTTTCATAAGTTATATTGGTTTGCTAAGTATCTACTACACTGAATTGTAACAATCTACTCACGTAACTCTTCCAGAATGGATTAGATGTTCCTCTGAAGCAGAAACTATTTTATAATCTTTATAGATTATAAAGAAAAATCTATCATGCTAAAAAACACTTAGGAAATGCCCACCCAGTGAACATTTATAATCACTTAACAAAGTAGGAAGAAGCACAAGTAATACTTTGAAGTTTGATAGTTACTAGAGGATATTCAAATGACCCCAAACATCTAAGGTGAACACCAATACAACATCTTCAAGTCTTCTAGTTGTTTCAGCCTCAACAGTGGAATGCATAAATTAGGTAATTAGTATGTATTTCCCACTGACATTTTTGAGGTATGGGCAAAAAAATCTTCATATATTATATATGTGAGGTATGCTGAATTCCTAGCCCATTAAAAATAATAATTATAGTTTATTCTTGCGGAAACTTAGATTCAAGTGTGACTTTGAAATTGGCTTTTATCACAAGCTAATGGGGAAGAATAAGTAAAAAATTTATAGAAATACATGTCCAAATCAGGTGATAAGAAGTATAACTAGCACTTCCTGAGTCTTTACTATGTTGAAGTCACTATGATAATCCCCTCGTGACTTACTCCATAGAAGTCTCTCAAGACTCTGAACTGGGTCTAGGTATGACCTAGAAGTCTTTTCATTCTATTGGGAGCAGCGTCTACCCAAGACATTTTCTTGGCATCACGGATAACAGAAGCATCAGAGAATAAATAAACCCATGGGAATATATACATGCTCTGGTTTCATCACATCTGCTGATACTTCATTGGCTGAATTTTATTACCTGGTCAAGCCCAAATTGTGGGCTATACACTATGCACAAATGTATACATTGGCCAAAGGAATGTTTTTACAGTGGGAGAAAAGAGTGACTATTTACTGACCAATCTATTACACGCTGGAATGCATTTAAGTACGTAATACTGGACCAGACAGGGAATGCTTTATAATCCTGGCTAAAGAAAACACAAGTGACTTCATAATTCAGTTATTTTCAATTATAATGTGGTATCAGGCAGAGTCCTGCAGGGAACAGATGGCATATGAAAATTTTGTAATTTAGGAAAAGTTTAAAGAAGAGAAAATTTACAAGGTATAGCGAGGATGCAGAAAAACTACAAAGGACGGTGAAACAGCTTGGCACTGGCAAAAGCAGGGCTCTGTTAACACCATTCATTCTCAAGAGACAAGTAGGGGAGACGTGACATCAGCATATTGGTGAACTATAGCAGAGTAATTGACCAAAAGGAGGCAATGCTTTTGGATGTAGGCATTCATCAGCCTGTGTAAGGTAGCATAGGTAGGAAATTTGGGCAGAAATACACACGGAGAAGGCCACGCAGAAATGAAGGCAGGGATCTGAGTGCTACAGCAGAAGGCAAGCAAAGTAAAAGATTATTAGCCAACTTCCAGAAGCTAGGAGAGAGGCATGGGTTAGATTCTCTGTCGCAACCCCAGAAGGAACCAAGTCTGTTGGCACCTTGATCTTTGATTTCTAGTCCCCAGAACTTCAATAAACTTCTTTTTGTTTAAGCCCATTTCAAGTACTTTGGCAGCCCCATGGAACTAATGCATCATGTAGTGAAAATATCACCAATCTGTAGTTGGGAAAGCTCGTCTTGAATGCCGGCTGTGCTTCCTAGGTTTGGAGGCTGAAGCAAATGATTCAAGTTTTAAGTCTCCACGCTTCACCTGCAGCTGAATGACCTAACATTTGACGGGGGTTGGCTCAGACTAGGGCTAAATGTCTTTGTTATTTTTAATTTTTTAAGAAGATTTTATTTTTAAGTAATCTCTACACCCACCGTGGGGTTCGAACTCACAACCTGGAGATGAAGCACACTCCACCGACTGAGCCAGCCAGGCACGTCAGTCTTTGTTATTTTATTTTACTTCTCAATTGATGAATAATTTTCTGAGGTTAGGAAAGCAGAGCAAAAAGTTTTTCAAAAGTACTGCCAGAACTAAGCACAGAGGAGCCAGGGTCACCTTAGCAGGTGAGGTAAACCTGGGATTTCAAAATCTTGCTCCTTTGAATTTACTCCTTTATTTCCATTTTCCACAGATTGTGCGAGGCTTTACCCAGTTTACAGAACCTTAAAACTGTTTATGTATTTCCACTCTAAAGTAGCTTATTTCACTGAAACCCAACACCATCTCACCTTAAACATAGATAACATGTGCATTGTTTTCATCACAACCATCTTACATGAGGATGAAATCTCTAAATTATCTAAGTAGAAACACTTTTCTGTTAAGAAAGCATAAGCAGTGACCCAGAAAACTTCTATTTCCCCTATAAAGCTCTGTTTTTTCATCACTGCCATGTGCTTTTAATATCATTTCATGTTAATGTTGGTGCTTGGTAAAGTAATATGAAAGATAGTATAACACTTTATGGAACACAGTAATTTATAAAAGGAGAGGTTTTAAAATAATAAACTAACAATTTTATGGCACTCTTATGTTTTTCCAGCCCTTGCAAAGAGCTGAGGGAAAATAAACATGGATATTTTTAATGTCTGAGTGAATGCCAGTTTGACCAGGTTCCATACAAGGCAGTGTGCCATATATTATTACTTGTTTTTAAAGTTACACTGAGGCACCTGGATGGCTCAGTCAGTTAAGTGTCTGACTTCAGCCCAGGTCACGATCTCACAGTCTGTGGGTTTGAGACCAGACTCAGGCTCTGTGCTGACAGCTCAAAGCCTGAAACCTGCTTCAGATTCTGTGTCTCCCTCTCTCTTAAAAATAAATTAACATTAAAAAGAATTCAATAAAATTTAAAAAGTTACACTAAACATGAAAACTTAACAAATGAAAAAATAAAAATAAACTTGAGAGAGTAATTACCTATTAAGAGTAATGCAGGTGGGAAATGATGGTTAAGGACAAATGGTGGACTGCTTTGTTACTTTTCTTCTTTACCCCATGAAAACTATTTTAAAGGTAGTTAATATCAGCTTAAGAATTTTGACAATTTTATTTTATGATTAGTCAGTCATATTAGTATCTGCATTCATAGATTGGGTGAACTGAATGCTTTCAATAAAATTGCTAAAATTTATCTGCTGAACTAAAGATAGATACAGAGAGTTCCTTGGACAGAAGGTATATTCTTTTAAGTAATAATTTTAACCTCCTTAATCCTAAGTTAATTAACAGCTTCTTAAAATAATCATATCAGTCCTTTAATGCACAGATCAAATAGAAGTTTATAAGAGCTTGGATATAATCACCAAAAAGATGAATGGAGATGAAAGCAATTTCAGCTGTAGGAGATAAAGAGAAAGATTCCTTTCCATTTCCTCCTTTGGCCTTGGACTACCAGCAGAGACCATATGATCTCTCATATGGAAATTGCTGGCTTTGGCTACTTTGAATTCTATTTATTTACAAATACGAAGTTTTCCAAGATTTTTATTAGGCACTGAAGTCAAAAGATGAATAGAGCATGAGTTGATTTCATCCTATAATTTGTAGAGGGGGAAAGCGATAGCTTGGGGTGGGTAGGGAGCAAAAATACAATGATAACGTCCAATAAATACATTTCAAAAACAGGGTTTTGGTGGGGCGCCTGGGTGGCGCAGTCGGTTAAGCGTCCGACTTCAGCCAGGTCACGATCTCGCGGTCCGTGAGTTCGAGCCCCACGTCAGGCTCTGGGCTGATGGCTCGAGCCTGGAGCCTGTTTCCGATTCTGTGTCTCCCTCTCTCTCTGCCCCTCCCCCATTCATGCTCTGTCTCTCTCTGTCCCAAAAATAAATAAAAAACGTTGAAAAAAAAATTAAAAAAAAAAAAAAAAAAAAACCAAAACAGGGTTTTGGAAAGGGAGCATCATAGGGGCATGAGAATGTCTAGATGGGAAATAGAATGGTAACAGAAAGACCAGTAACAGAAAACAAAAAAAACCAAAACAGGGTTTTGGAAAGGGAGCATCATAGGGGCATGAGAATGTCTAGATGGGAAATAGAATGGTAACAGAAAGACCAGTAACAGAAAGACCAGCTATAAGGTTATTACAATAGTCCAGGTGAGAAATGATTAGAATAACCTAAGATTTTAGCAAAGATGACAATAAGAATAAAACCATATTCAAGAGGCTTGGGGACGAGGTGGACATGGCAGAAGAGAGATAGTTATCAGTAAAGGATATTCCCTATGTTTTAAATTCAATGGCTGGGTAAATAATGAAGACATAAACAAGGATTAGAAGTACACATTAGATTAGATGGCAAAACTGGTTGGGAGAGAAAGCAATTTGCTCTATGAGTTTCAGAAACCAGTTGAATACCCAAGACCAATAAGAAATTGATCTTCAGCTTTAAAAGAAACATGCCTGGAGATGAAGTAGTAGAATTTATGGAGTGGGTAAATTTTGAAAAGGACATATTTAAAGATGTCTTTTTTTTAACTTGTAAGGAAATACTTGAATTATGTTAGGCACTTAAAAAAAAAGATCAGAAAACAAATTTGGTCAGCTCTCCAGTTTTGAAAGCTGTTTGGCAGAGTTGCAGTGATACTCTCTTCTCTTTCTAAGAGCTCCATAACGGAGTTGATTTTCCCCCCATGAATTCCCCACTATTCAATACACAGAAAATAAAAGCAAAAGGCGTAAACAAAGACATAAAAAAATTTTTGTTTAATCTCATGGTATTAACTTTCTATTGCAGCTGTAACAAATTACCACACAATTGGTACATTCAAGCAACAAAAAGTTATCTTCTTACCATTCTGTAGATTACAGGGTTTCCTGGGCTAAAATCAAGGCGTTGGCAAGCCTCATTTCTTCTGCGGGTTCCAGGGGAGAAGCTTCCTATGCCATGGATTGAGCGCTGCTCAAGTCACTTTACCCTGACCTTTTTTTTTTTTTTTTTTTTTCCTCCTGCTTCCGCTTTTAAGGACATTCGTGATTACATTAGGCACACCTGGATCATCTCCCTATTTTATGGTTAGATGACTAGGAACCTGAACTCCATCTCTAACTTTCATGTAATGTAACATTTCACCTGTTCTGGGACTTGGGACATGGAAATCGTTTGGGGGGTCATTAGTCTGTCTTCCATATTGACAAATCTAGCTCAATGAAATTATTTTGTCATTCTGATTAGATAAATATTCTCTATATTAATGCTTAGGGTCTAATTACACTTTTACACGGGGTTCTGGGTAGAAGTGGGCTTGAGGCTGTGTGGTTTACTTTACCTTGAATTTTATGGGTGGAGAGTAGGTGTCCTAGATCCCAGCTGAAACCACTAAATACTTCTTGCTTTCAGAAGCAGCTCCAAAAGACTGGAGATCGTTGATGTATAATTAGTCCCACCTGGCTTCAGCTGAGCTCGCTATCACCAAAGCCTATAGTCTATAGCTCCTTATGCTACATCAAAGTTTCCAATCATAGTGATTGTTTTGTTTTGATTGTTTAGCTTTTGCCATTCATTGCTGCTCTTGGGAGTTTGTCCCTACATAGGATATAAAGAAAGTGCTAGAGCCACTAGATAACATACAAGACAAGTGGACACAATAGTACTGCTTCCAGCTCATCTGACTAGTCTCCATTGCCCAACATACCATCTCTCCACACTGGATCTATCCTCCATGATATCTTCCACTCAGGCTTCTGAAAATGCAGTTTCAGACTTCTCCGTTCATTTGAGGCTTCTCCTAAAACTCCAACTCCCACCTTGTAGTTTGGTTTTGAGGCAGGAAAAATATGAAAACTGACCTTTCATATCTTTACTACCTTGAACTTCTCTAGGTAAGAAAGGGGAGTTATCTTTCTCATTTTTCTCCTTGCTACATCCTCCTTTTACCTTATGGCAACAAATATCGTGGAGGGGTTATTGGAAAGATCTGTATTATGTAAGGGGTATTGAAAAGGTCTGCATCATGTAAGAAACTCTAGGATCTCAGTTCCCCCATGTGTCTCATGATCTAGGAGTTAAAGTATAATTTTTAACTAATGATTGCAGATGATGAAATATTATTTCAATACCCCAAAATATTCACCTTGTGGTATACAAATGTTAAATAGTTCTTTCTATTGTTTAAAAGTGATTCAATCTTTACTCTCTTATTCCTAGTCTACTAATATATCTATGTATCTATCTATCTATAGATGATAGATATAGATAGACTTTTTTTAAAATTTCAAGACATTTGCACTTTACTAAAGAGGCAAATGACAATTTTTTAAAATTTCATATGCCACAACATAATAGTTATAATCACTCAGTAACTCTTTCCTGAATTATACTATTAAAATTCAGAAACTTCAGAAAATGGAAATCGTATGCCTCTTCCTTTCCAAAGGGGATTGAAAATCATACTACAAGGTACATAATATAAAAACATTGTTAAAAAGAAAGCCGTATGTATTGACACAGTTTTTATTGCTTTTAATTTGGCATGAAATTATTTGCTTTATAATAAGTGTAGCATTTTTCACTAGTAAGTATACTTTCTGCCACTGTGATGAGTTTCTACTACTTGAAGAAATGTTTTAGAGATCTCAACCTATTCCTCCCTTAAAGTCCTTTGATGTGCAATGAATAGCTGATTCACAAGTATTTCCCTTTTATCATAATATCTTAGGCTTTGAGATGGAGTACCACTCTAAAACAAAATCATAGAATATTTGCTGACAAGATTTTGTTTGTTTTATTTTGCTTAAATGTGAAACTGGAGTCAAATAGTGTTAATTTTCCAGACCTTTTTTTTTCTTCTCATTATATTATTGATTTGAGTAATTTTAAATATCTAAGGCTTTTTAGTTATTTTAAAATGATATATTGACTCCAGAGTTTTTGTTATATTTGAGAAATATAGATATCCATTGGTAAGAAAACAATATAAAACGTGTGCCTGGGTGGCTCAGTCAGTTAAGCATCTTACTCTTGGCTTAGGCTCAGGTCATGATCTCACAGTTCCTGAAATTGAAGCCCCATGCTTGGGGCTCTGCTCTGACAGTGCAGACCCTGTTTGGGATTCTCCCTCTCTCCTCTCTCTGCCCCTTCCCCACTCTCTCTCTCCCTCTCAAAATAAAGAAATAAAACATTAAAAAAAGAAAATGAACTGCATAGAATAAAATGTGAATAAAGTACAAATATATGATATTAGAATGTAAATATTACATGTTAAAATTGAAAATTTTTATGCTAATAGTTTTTAAAACATATTAAGTGAATAAATTCCCTGAATAATCTAATTCAACTAAGCTGTAAAGAACTAGGAAACTTAAATAGACATTTAACTGCAGAGAATCTGAATCAGTAACTTCTGACTATTCTGCACAAAATTCAAATAGCTTTAGAATAGTTTTTTCTAAACATTTATTGAGAGATAAATTCAATCCCATACATATCCTTGCAGAAAATTGCAGAAACAAAAAATGTTTAGCTTCTAAAAATGAAATATAGGGGTGCCTGGGTGGCTCAGTCTGTTAAGCCTTTGACTTCAGCTCAGGTCCTGATCTCATGGTTTGTGGGTTTGAGCCTCATGTTGGGCTCTGTGAAGACAGCTCAGAGGCTAGAGCCTGCTTCAGATTCTGTGTCTCCCTCTCTCTACCCCTTCCCTGCTCACACTCTGTCTCTTTCTCTCAAAAATAAAATAAACATTAAAAAAATTAAACATGAAATGGAGTAAAACAAAAAAGGTAAAGATAATGCAAAAAGATGTATTAAAAGATAATATTATATAATGAACCATTCGGGTTTTTTTTTCCCTAGAGATTCTAATTTAAGAGCAGAAAATTGATCAATATGATTTTACACATTAACAGATTAAAGAAAGGAAACTGTGTGGTTGTGGCAATACATGCAAAAATAGTGGCCAATACATTGTGTCATTGAATGATTGGAAAGTGTTAAAAAAACTAAAATAGAATGCCATATACTACAAATAATATATAAAATATATTATATCAAATCTAGCAAAATGATATCTTTTGGAAAAATAAAAGTTTATTTAAAATATTAAATAAGTCCTATAATATTTTATAGATATGTTAAAGATGTCAAATGTGACTATACTTTTTAAACTAATCTTTATATTTAATACAATTGAAATCTCAGTCCAAACAGAATTATACTCATGCATATGTCATAATCAAATTTGTGATGAGCTTATATTTTCTTGGGGATACAGTAGCCTAAGAAATGGGAATGCAAAAATAATTATCATTACCTGGAAAGGAGGCAAATACTTATCTCACAACATAAACAATTGATATAGATGTATCATTGACTAAAATGTGACAGAAATTTATATATTTCTTGGAAGATTAAGAGAATAACTTTATGGCTTTGGATAGGGAAGGATTTCTTGAACAAAAGTCACAAATTATAAAAAAGAAGGAAATTATAGATGAATTCAGTAAATTTAAGTACCTCTGTTCATCCGCAGACACCCTAAATAAAATAAACAGTAGAAAATATTTTCCACAAATATAACCCACAAAAAATCCAGAGGGAATATTCATGGTACATAAGTGAGTAAGTAAATGTGTGTATGTGCACATATCAGTAAGAAAAAGACCACTAACACAATTTTAAAATAACAGAAATATAAGAACAGGGATTTTATAGGAGATAAAACATGAATAATAAAGGGACATTAGAAAGCAGAGAAGTGTGAATCAAAATCACAGTGAGCAGTTTGGTAAACACTTTGAAGTTGGGCAGAACCAATTGTTGGCAAAGAGAGGGAACAAGGGACACCTTCATTAACTGCTTAGCAACTGTTTGTCTTATTGCAAATTGATGCGGCCACTTTGAAAATGATTTGGCATTACTTAATACAGTTGACACATACATATTTTTAGGCCCAGCAATCCCACTACTTGGTATACACTCCAGAGACAATCTTGTACATGTGCTTCTGCGGACAGGAAATCAGAATTTTCCTAGCCGCCTTGTTTGTAAGAGGAAAACACTGGAAAACACCCAAATGTCCATCATCAGCTGAATAGACTGCAGCTACATGCATCAAATTGAACGAATCTCAAAAGCATAAAGTTGAATGAGAATAACAAGCACAAAAAGAATATACAATAATTTCATTTATATAAATTGAAAATGTAGGCAAAGACAATTATATATAATTATATATTTTACATATATATATAAAATTATCATCGCCTATATAAAAGATTATACCTAATAAAACTATATATAATTATGTATATAATTAAAATGTAGGCAAAGACTAACTATATATATATATGTATATATATATACACAGTTGTATACATATATACACAATTACTACATTGAGAGTAAAACCCTAAAGAAAGAAATTTAATAACCTATAATTCAGGATAAATGGATACTATGCCTACTGAATGAAGTCGACAAGGAACAAACAGGGGCTTTTAAAGTATTAAGCTGACTTGTGAATATATCATTTGTTTTACCATTATGCTTTATTGAACATACAACTTATATACAGCAGGGGTATGTATATTTCACAATTTAGAAATGGAAAAAGAAAGTAGTGTTAATGATTTATGCACAAACAACAGTGATAAGAGAGCTCTTTAAAAGGGCAGAGAGCTTGGAATTAGAGAAAATCAGGGTTGAAAAGGTATTCCCTCACTCTCTAGGTTTGTGACCTGGACATTTTTAAAAAGGCTATAATACAATTTATTCCATAGGGCTGCCATAAGAACTAAATGAAATAATGAATGCAAAATGCCCAGCAGAATGCCTGGCACATAGATGCTCAAATTGAGCAACAGGATGAAGGAAATTAAGTCTCCTTTACTGACAGCAGTTTCAGCAGAAGAGAAGTTTGTGTTCACTGCAGCAAGTACATTGTGGGAGAAATTGTCAAATTGTGAGTGAAAAATGCAATGGAGTAACAGCTTCCAATAAATAACGTTGTAAGAAAGCAGAGCTTCATGTACTCAGGCATGCATATACATAGGCAGTGGGAAGCAGCGGAGAAGTCGCTCTCTTCAGTCTTCACTGAGACTCTTTCCCCCTTCGATGATCTGTCATTGTATGCAGAACACAGTGGCAGATTTATCCCCACGATTCAGGTTGCTCAGTAATGGTTCAGGTGAAAGCATTTCAGTAGTGCCATAAAATGGGAACTCATAAATGACGGAGTCTATTATTGGGTGACAAGCTCCAGCCCGGTGACTTTGTTTGTGACTTTGTATAGACTCTGCAGAAATGGTCCGTTGTCATGAGCTTCAGGGGAAAAAAAAAAAGTAATGAAAATACTGGTCAGCACATCTAACCACCTGATGTTATTAAAAAAACATCTCATAAAGGGGCGCCTGGGTGGCGCAGTCGGTTAAGCGTCCGACTTCAGCCAGGTCACGATCTCACGGTCCGTGAGTTCGAGCCCCGCGTCAGGCTCTGGGCTGACGGCTCGGAGCCTGGAGCCTGTTTCCGATTCTGTGTCTCCCTCTCTCTCTGCCCCTCCCCCGTTCATGCTCTGTCTCTCTCTGTCCCAAAAATAAAATAAACGTTGAAAAAAAAAAAATTAAAAAAAAAAAAAAAAAAAACATCTCATATGGACTGAAGGCTAAATGATTTAAAATAAGTGGCATGGTAGTGAGCAATTATATGTACGGATGCAACTCATAAGCATGGCCAGGGTTGGGTGGTTTCCTTAATAGTGCAAATTAGCTGTTCCTTCCATATTCAGAATAAAGTCGCTGATTCTTCACTCTGTTTTTCTTTTGTATTATAGTTAGAATTATGATTAATGGTGTACTTCCTTATAATTAAATGATTGGCCAAAAAAAGGTACGTGCCAATAACAAAAACCTATGGCTAATATTTCCTGTAGGAATTGCTTTGGAATGGGAAGGGGAATAAACAGTGCTTTGGATCATATAATAGTGCCTCATACAATGTACCCTTCAGTGGTCAATCGTAATGGAACCTGGTACTTCATAGATTAATACATTTAAATTTGTATTACTTTGTCGTCGTTGTTGTTGTTGTTGGAGAAATAATGATGCCAGTTTCTATCTAATCTCAGTATTGCAAAGAACATTAGAATCCAGAATCAAACTTTATGTACTTTAATTCCATTCCTGTTAATATTTCATATGATTTCTCCTTGATGCTAATCTCAAGTGAAATATATAGCATTCTTTGTATCATATTTTCTGAGATAGGCAAACAAAGAGCTGTGCCTCAATTTTAACTGCAATATTTACTTCTAATTCTATTTCATAGTTTGAAATAGAATATCCTATTCTATTTCCCATAATTATTTTACATATTTTTTTCTGTCACGTGTTAGTTATTCAGTGAAGGTAAAATCAGAAGTCTAGAGTATGGGTCCATAAACCTTTAAACTGTTACATATCTGCCTTGGTAACCCAGAAATAATGCTCACCATATAACAGGGTTTGTGTATACATTTTTATATCTGTTGAATCATCTTTAAATAATGGGGTATAAATACAACATGGAGAAAAAAAACTAATTGTGGAGAATTTTAAAAGAATTGGATAAAGAAGGATTTTCTAGGATTAACAATGGATATAGCTGTACTTTATTTCTGTTTCAGTTTTGTCACATTTAGATCTAAGCCAAGATATAACAAGATAAGCAGATTTTGAGTTAAGTATCTCAGAATTTGAGGAAAACTTAAAAAAATTCAAACACACAACTCAAAAGTGATAAAAAATAGAGGTTTTACATAGTCTTTTATCTGTTGAAGAATTAAATATCTGATTAAATAAATTCCCACAACAAGAATAATGTCTTTTTCTGGTGAGTTATTTGAAACGTTCAGTGACAAAAAGAACATGAATGTTATACAAACTCTCCCAAGATCTGAAAAAAGAATAAATACTTGCTAACCTCAGGTCAATCTCTCTCATAAATGGGTATGCCTAATCCTAAATATAATATTTTGAATAATATATATGAATAACCATTCATTGTGAACACAAAAGATTTAGTCCATGAATAAAAAGTTTCTTTGAAATTCAAAATTTGATGAATATAATTTCACCTTGATGACAAAATCAGGAGAAAACTTATGTGATCATAAAATGAAACACCAATAGAAACATTACAATAAATTTATTCACCAATGTTAATAAAAACAAATGAGTGACAGAAGAGAATTTTCATAACCTGATAAAGGATATTTACAAAATCTAGAAAAAAATCATACAAATTAAGAAAAAGTTTTCTTTCCAAACAAAGACAAAGAGGCTCCTACCACTATTTCTAGTGAACTTGTTTGTAGTACTTGTGGATGGTAAAATAGAATATAAAAACAAAAGTAAGCAATAAAACTATTATTCAGAAATATAATATTGAAGAAAAATATGGATGAGGTACTGATATACTATTAGATTCATAAAGTAGACTTATCAAAGCTCTTGAATATAAGGCTGATGTGTAAACATCAATTGAATATCTATATGCCAGAAACAAAGCATAAGGAAAGAAAATGATATAATTGACAGTGAAATTGAGAAACATAAATATGCTAATATTAAATGTACAGGTTCTCTATACTAGTGACTGTAATGCATATTGATATACATTTGAAAAGACCTAAATAAATGGAGAACAAAATCATATCCCTGCAATTAATGATTCAATATTGTTAAGTTTTAATATGCTTACATTTTTCTAAACATTCAGTTCAATCATACATAAAATGACACTCGGGTTCTTTCTGTGGATATTGTAAAATATATGTAAAACATATGTTAAAATATATATTAAATAATACAAAGGCAGTAATTATAAAGAATTAAAACATTGGCAGATTATTCCAGTGGCTATTACATTTATTGGAAAATAAATCAGAAAGATATACTTTGGATTGAAGGTAAGCAAAGAAATAAATGGTACAGGACAGGGAGCCCAGAAACAGACTCACACATATGTGGAAATTTATATATGACAGTAGGGAAAGGGTGATCTATTCAACAAATATTATTGTGTCAATTAGTTAAACACACACACATTATACTTATTATTTATATGTATTATAAATACATATAATATTATATACTAATTAGTACATATAAATAATAAAAAATTATATACTAATTAGTACATATAAATAAGTATAATGTGTATACTTTATATACTAATAAGTGTATATTACTTAAGTATAAAATAGTATATATATAAAATATATACTCAATATATATAACATTATATATTATATAAAGTATGTACTAATATATATAAATAATGATATGCATATACATATATACATACATATACATGTATATTTTATGTTTTAATACTTTATATACTAATATTCTATAATTCACATACATATACATATGTATATGTTTATTAGTTAAGAGAGCAAACATTCAAAGCACAGAGTAAGAAACAGTATTTGCGAAACATATAAATGGCAAAGGTTGATATCTAGAATAATATATAAAGCCCTACAAATCCCATAAGCAAAATGGACGAGATGCTTGATGAAGCACTTAAATAAAATGGATATCTAAATGGCTAATAAATGTATAAAAGTGTTCCCATTAATCATGAGGGAAATACAAGACATACAATCATGAGGAAACCAGTCTAAATAGATAATGTTACACATCCACCAGGTTGCTAAAATTAAAAGGTCTGACAGTAGCTCATCTATTGCTTAGAAATATAGAATGTGGTAGGAAAAAATGGAAAGTTGGCATTGTCTATTGTTGGTACCCCTGATCCAACAACTCCATTCAATTGTATGTATCAAACAGAAATGTATGCATGTGTTCATTAAGAGCTAAAACCAAAATGAAAACGAGAGCATTATCTGTACTTGCTCTAAACTGGAAACAAACCAAATGGTTCTCGACAATATAAATGAGTAGATCAATTGTGATATATTTCTATAATAGAAAACTATAAATAAATGTTAATGAATGAAATACAAACATCCCTGATGAACCTCATCACAATAAAGTTGTGCCTTCTTTAGGCATCACAATAAAGTAATGCCTAAAGAAGGCATCACTAGAACCCACATTTATAAATAATACCCTACATGCACACACACACACACACACACACACACACACATACACCCCTAACAAAACTATCTTATGCTATTAGAAATAAGAATGATGGTTATTTGGAGTCATGGGATCAGGAAAGGTATATTGAAGTACTGTTGTGTGACCTGTGTATGTATTACTAAACTGTTCTCATTGTGTGAAAATTAATCGAAGAATACACATAATTTGTGCATTTTTGCATGTGCAGTTGGCTCTTGTGCAACATGGGTTTGAACTACATGTGTCCATTTATATGCAAAATTTTTTCAATAAGTACACTGGAACACTTCTTGGAGATTTGTGAGAATTTGGAAAAAAAAATCACAAACTACGTAGCCTAAAAATATTGAACAAGGAAAGAAAACAGATGTCATGAATGCATGAAATATATGCAGATACTAGTCTATGTTATCATGTACCAAACATCAACTATCCACAAATCTATTACAAGAAGTTAAAGTTTATGGAAAATTACCCACACAAACACAGACCACACATGGCACTCTTCTCAATGGAGAGGAACGTAAACAAATGTAAAGATGCAGGATTAAATAACTGCATAAAATTAACTCTAGTAATACTGTACAACTGTAATAATTTTGTAGCCATGCCCTGTTGCTATTGCAGTGAACTCAAGTGTTGCAAGTATCGGCTTAAACTGCCATGTGATACTAACTATGTTTCTGTGAGCAGTCTGTCTCTGGGGTCAAGTTTGTATTGCAGTAAAAAGTGGTCTCTCCTGGCTCATGTGTATTCTTCAACCTGTTTAGTACAACATTGTAAACCTTGAATGACCCCATGATAGCTATCGGAGGTGCTACTGGTGATGCTGGACGTGCCCCCTAGAAGCAGAGAAAAGTCAGACCTTTCAAGAAATTGTTGAATTGTGAATTGATATGTAGCCTAGATTGTGGTCTGCAACTGCTACAGCCCATCATTTCAAAATAAATGAATTCAGCATAAGGCACAGTGTTTAGAAGGGGAAAGGGAATCTGTGAAGCCGTCACTGAAGCTATGATGACAGGTGTGAAAACTTTGCACTTTTTGTGAAATACCTTTTTGTCTCCTACTGAAAATGCACCTTTCTATGGATGCAAGGTTGCTATAAGAAAGGCGTAACTATAGACTCCAATATGATTTAAGAAAAGCAAATTAATATATGGCATCTTAAATGAAGGTGAATAATCTAAAGCTGGAGAATTTAATGCCAGCAAAGGGTGATTTGCTTTTAGAAGGACGTTTGGCTTTAAAAATGTCAAGGTAACGGGAGAAGCAACTTCTGCCAACCAAGAAGTGGTAGACAAATTCCAAGAAGCCATTAGGAAAATCAAGGAGAAAGCATATCCGCCTGAAGAGGTTTTTAATGAAGATGAAAGTGCTTATTCTGGAGAAAAAAAAAATGTCAAAAAGTACATTTATTAGTAAGGAAATAAAAAGGGCTCCAGGAATTAAGACAGGAAGTAATAGGCTAAACCTACTGTTTTGTGCAAATGTAATTGGATTTATGATCAGAACTTCCCTTATTTATATAACTACTAATCCCTGAGCCTTGAAGGAAAAAATAAAATAAAATAAAATAAACAGCAACTGGTACTATTTTGATTGTACAGCAAGAAGATCTGGACAATGAGGACCTTTTTTTTTCTGGATTGTTTCTATTGATGTTTTGTTTCTGAAGTCAGGAAGTACCTGCCCAGTAAGGCACTGTCTTTTTAATTTATTCTGATACTGAACAATGCCCCTGATGACCAAGAACTCCATCAGTTCAACACAAAAGGTATCAAAATGTTCTACCTGCTCCCTAGTACATCTCTAAGTCAGCCTCCAGGCTGGAGGTCATAAGTGCCTGAAAGTCTCATTACGTTTGGTGCTCCATGAAAAAAATTGTCAACACTGTGGAAGAGAATCCCAGTAGAACATCATGGAGTCTGCAGGATTACACCATTGAAGATCTCTTTGTTCTTGGAGAAAACTTCTTGAGGCTCCAAACAATAAATTTCTGCTGGAGAACACTGAGTGTGGATGTTGTGCAGTATTTCATAAATCTACAACAGAACCAATGAAGGAAATTATGAAAGCGGTTTTGGATGTGGCACAAAAAATGGGGAGTGAAGTGTTTGCAGATAGAGATCTTGGAGAAATTCAAAAGTTAATAGATACCACACCAGCAAAATTGGCAGAAAACGACCTCATGGAGGTGAGTGCTCCTGAAGCGGTGCCAGATGGTGAGGAAAAAGACAGAGAAGAAGCCGTGCCAGAAAAACCACTGAAGTAAGACAATCTAGCAGAAGTGTTCAGATTATTCACAAGCCCTTTGGCTTCTTTTACAACACGGATCCTTCTGATCCAGGAACCGAAACTAAAGTAACTGCTGAAAGAGGATTGGTATCACATAGAAACATTTTTAGATGAATGAAAAAGAAAAAAAAAACCTGTTAGAAATTATGAGGTATTTATAAAAGAAATATACCACGTGTGCCGGCTGCTCCTGCCCCCCTTCTCCTTCCTCCACCTCTTCTGCCTCTGCCACCACTGAGACAGCAAGATCAATGTCCCCCCTTCCTCCTCCTCTTCAGCCTATTCAACATAAAGAGTATGAGGATCAAGACCTTCATAATGACCCATTCTACTTATTGAAGAGTAAATAATTATCGTATTGTAAGCTAATAAATGTATCTGTTGTGTACATATGTGTCTGTGTGAAAATCTAATATACCACAAGAACTGTGGGAGACATTTTCATGTCATCATTGCCTAAGTATTCATCGTGTGCAACACACTTATGGAAGAGCATAGTCTATCCTTACGTGAGCATAAGGTGAGCGATTTTTAATACAAAATAAATGCTGTGCCATTTTTTTTTACTGTTTGATAACTTTGCTTTTGAAATTATATTACCATAGAGTATGCCTCTCTCTATTTAATTGGAGAAAACTCATAGTAACCTACCATCCAAACCTACTTTAGAAAAAGTAACAGTGTTACCAATACTATATTATGAATTTAACTACTACTGTATGTTGTAACGTTTTTTATAATGGACCAAATAAACAATCTAACCTTATACCTAAAGGAACTACAAAAGAACAAACAATGCCCAATGTTAATAGAAGGAATAAAATAATAGCAATTGGAATAGAAATAAATGACATAGAGACTAAAAAATTGGAAAAAAAAATCAATGAAACCAAAAGCTGGTTCTTTGAAAGGTAAACAAAATTTATAAACTCTTAGCCAGATTCATCAAGAAAAAAGAAAAAGGACCCAAATAAATGCAATCAGAAATGAGTAACAACTGACACAGTAAAATAATCATTCATCACAATCAAGTGGTATTTATTCTGGGAAAGCAAAGATGGTTGAATAATTCACAAATCAATCAATGTAATACACCACATCAACAGAACAAGGATGAAAATCATGATCATCTCAACAGATGCAGAAAAATCTTTTGCACAGCAAAGGAAACCATCAGCAAAATGAAAAGGCAACCAACTAAGTGGGAGAAGATATTTACACATGACATATCTGATATAAGGAGTTAATATTCAAAATATATAAAGAACTTATACAATTCAACATCAAAAGAACAAACAACCTAATAAAAAAATGGGCAGAGGAACTGAGCATACATTTTTCCAAAGAAGTTATACAAATGGCCAACAGACACATGAAAAGATGCTCAACATCACTAATCATCAGGAAAAGGCAGTAAAACCACAATTAGAAATACCTTATAACTATTAGAATGGCCAAAATAAAATTTCAAAAAATACAACAAATAACGAGTTTTGGTGAAGATGTAAAGAAAAAGTGTTGGTAGGAACGTAAACTGATATAGTCACTGTGGAAAACAGTATAGAGATTCCTCAAAAAACTAAAAATAGAAATATCATATGATCCAATATTTCCGCTATGGGGCATTTACCCAAAGACAACAAAAAAATACTAATTTAAAAAGATATATTCACTTCTATGATTATTGCAACATTATTTATAATAACCAATATATGGAAGCAGTTAAGTGTCTATCAATAGACAAATGGATAAGGAAGAAGTGGTATAGACACACACACACACACACACACACAAACACACACACACAGAGGAATATTATACAGCCATTGATAAGGATGAGAGAGTGCTATTTTTGACAACATAGGTGGACTTAAGACAGTATGATGCTAAGCGAAATAAGTCTTACTTAGAAAGACAAATATCCCATGATTTCACTCATTATGTGGAATCTAAAAAAAAAAAAAAAACAAAAAAACACAAACACACACTAATAAACAAAAAGCAGAATCAGACCTATAAATACAGAGAAAAAACTAATGGTTGCCAGAGGGGAGGGAGTGTGGGTTGAAAAAAATGGGTGAAGGTGAGTTGGAGATACAGGCTTCTAATTATGGAAAGAGTAAGTCACAGGAATAAAAGGCACAGCGTAAGAAATATAGCCAATGATATTCTCACAGCATTGTATGGTGACAGATGGTAGCTACATAATATATAAATTTGTGCAATCACTACATTGTATCCCTGAAACTAATGTAACATTATATGTCAACTACACTCAATAAAAATCGTTTAATTATAACCATCCATTGGTGTATAGGCTAGGCTACCATGAAGCAATCATATTACTGCTTCTTTATGATCAATGCATGAGCTGTTGTACCTGTAAATAAATACGAATTTCTTGTTCACATTATCTTTTCGTTTTTACATTAGTAACAGGTATCTCATCTACAGTGTTTTGTATCATAGAAGACAATATTGATGTAGATACTGACAGATGATTCATCTTGTAAACAGATGACACAAACTTATAGTATTGATAAATATAGCACAGCTCTATATGTATTTTCTTTTATGTTTTTTTAAATGTTTATTTACTTTGAGAGAGAGATATAGAGGGAATGAGTGAAGGAGAAAGAGAGAGAACATGGGGGGAGGGCAGAGAGAGAGAAGGAAAGAGAGAATCCAGCGCAGTGCAGAGCCAGATGAGGGGCTGGATCCCACAAACTGAGATCATGACCTGAGCCTAAATCAAGACTTGGACAATTAACCAATTGAGCCACCCAGCTGCCCTCTGCCTTATGATTTTCTTAATAATTCTTTTTCTTTCCCAGCTTACTTTATTATAAGAATAAGTACATAATACATATAATATACGGTATATGTATTAATCAATTTGTTATGTTATCAATAAGGCTTCTGGTCAACAGTAGGCTATTAGTAGTTACGTTTTGGGGGAGTCAAAGTTATGCTGGATTTTCAATCGTGCAGGAAGTCAGTGATCCAGACCCTCATTTTGTTCAAATACCAACTGTATATTTCAATTAAAAAATATTTCAAGGGGCACCTGGGTGGCTCCGTCGGTTAAGCATCTGACTTTAGCTCAGGTCATGATCTCACAGTTCGTGGGTTTGAGCCCGGTGTCAGGGTCTGTGCTGACAGCTCAGAGCCTGGAGCCTGCTTCAGATTCTGTGTCTCCCTCTCTCCTCCCCTCTGTCACTCATGCTCTGTCTCTGTCAAAAACAAATAAAGATTAAAATTTTAACAAAATATTTTTAAATAATGGCATATTGAAGAGTTAAACATTGTACATAGGTACTTTTTTTTCACTTTAGGATGATTATATAAATTTCCTGTAGACAAAAACAAGGACAACCAAGAATCACTGCCCAAATAGAAGAAAATGCCATTGGTGCACAATGTATCTCAGAATATCTAAGGGTTTACCTGATGTATTACATGTGAAATATTTTCACACTGAAAAATCATTGGTATATTTCTTTACAAAAAGGATATTTACTTCTTTTTGCGGGGGGGGGGGAGGTAGCAGGGGAAGGGCAGAGACAGAGGGAGAGAGACAGGATCCCAAGCAAGCTCTGCCCAGCAGCACATACCCCGACATGGTTCTTGAACTCATGAACCATGAGATCATAACCTGAACCAAAACCAAGAGTCAGATGCTTAGCTGTCTGAGCCACCCAGGTGCCCCTGAAAATATATTTCTTAAAATTCAATTTAAGCTGGAAATTTTCAAATGAACTATGAAATTCAAAATTTTCATTTTTAAGAGAAATTAATTATATAACTCTTCAAACTTCTATAAAAGCCTATGGAAAAAAAATACAGTGCCATTCACCTGAATTTATCAGTTATCAATACTTTATGATAGTTCCTGCATCTTTTTTGTTCAGAAATAAATGTGAAAAGTGCTAAAGGCTCATACCACAATCCTCTTTCTTTCTATATCCAGTGAAAAAAATACCACTTTTCTAAATTTGGCATTTTTTTTCCCTTTGCCAAATCACCATTTATTTTGATAGTTGTTCATTGTTTTATTTGGCTCTCATTATTTCTGTTATATGAATACATAATAGCATATTAATACAGCCTCCTACTAATGGGCAATAAGCTTATCTTTACTTGTTTAGTGCTATATGTAACATATGCACCTTTCAAAATTGTCAGTCCTGTTGTAATAGAACTGTATGGTGATGTGTTAGCTACCCTTGTGGCAGTGAAGCATAACACATAGAGAGGTTGAAGCACTATGCTGTATGCCTGAAACTAATGGAACATTGTGTGTCAATTATACTCAAATTAAAAAAACTCTACAAATCACCCGGTACCTTACAATTAAAATTGGTTACATAAATGCTGGGAAATGGAGACACTTTTTTTTTTTAATGTATCAAAGACAATAGAATAATAGCTATACAATTATCACCTGATTTCTGGTTATGAGAAATCAGAATGCTGTGATAAGAAAATGTATTCTTAAATGTTTCTTATCATTATAAATTATATGCCCGTTACCTTATGAGAATGGTTTGAAGAGATACACTATTAAAAATATATCTACCTTTATCTATTATTTCTTGCTTATCTTATATTTATCTGAGAATGTGTTGAATCTATTTACTGTTTACCATCATTTGTAATGTCACCCTTAAAGGTAATTTCCCAGTAAACTTGTGGTGAGCATAGCATAAAGTATGGACTTGTTAAATCACTATGTTGTGCATCTGAAATGCGTGTAAGATTGTGTATCAGTTATGCTTCAAATAAAAAAAAAAGACATAATTTCTGGGGCGCCTGTGTGGCTCAGTCGGTTAAAAGTCCAACTTCAGCTCAGGCCATAATCTCACGGTTTGTGGGTTCGAGTCCCATGTCAGGGGGCTTACAGGGCTTACAGGTCAGAACCTGGAGCCTGTTTCAGATTCTGTGTGTGTGTCTCTCTCTCTGCCCCTCCCCTGCTCATGCTTTCTCTCATTCTCTGAAAAATAAATAAACATTAAAAAAACATAATTTCCTATTATTTTATGTTTACTATCCATCCAAAACAGCAAAGTTTTAAAATGATTAATAGTTACCTTTATATAAAATATAATAGTATAATACACTATAAATAGTAGAGTGAAAACATACAAATCATTATTTTTCTTAGTTTTAATTGTTTTTGTCACAATGCCTATTTTAGATTGTTTCTAGTATAGTCTTGCTTTTATTCAAGAGAAAATAACTGGGGATAATTCTTTTGACATACCACATATTTGTTTTCTTCTTAAAAGTATAAGAAAGCATATTGTACTTAACCCCACTTGAAAATAAAAGAGGACCTCAGTCTAAGATTTTTGCTTTTAACGTTGTTTTTATTTAAAGACATGCTATAATTCTGAGAGAACTATAAAAGTCTATTCAAAAACATTATAATGTAAAATGGATAGAGAAGGGCAATGAGATATTTAATTTACCACAGCATAGTCATTGCTGTGAAGAATGCATAACATATACCAATGGTAATATATGGAGAAATAACAAAGGTGAATAGCAGAGACAATAAATCTGTTTTTACAGGACATGTCAGGTATTCCTCTTATTAATAAATAAAATAATTTTAGGCCATATGGAGCTGACCTTAAATCTTCTTGTTTATGGCAATATACATCAGTTATGATTCACACAATATAGAGCATTTCCACCCTGCCCCAAAATTTATAGCAACAAAAAGATAAGTCTTTAGGTGAGTATTTAGAAAATTATTCAGTATAGAGGTTCATTTTGTCTTTATTGATTCTCATTATTGGGAGTCATGTATTTGATCTTGACTTCCACTCTGTAAAGGCAATATTATAGAGGTTAGCATGTGTTCCCCTACTCACATAGATCTGCTCATTCAGTTGTCCAGCTTGAACTTTTACCATGTATTATAAAATAAAACAAATGATACACAATCTATTTTTCAGTCAAATTTCATTCTTTGGCTGTAGAAATGAAACTCAGGAGTTGGAAGAAGGAACTGTTTTTGAGCTGTTCTGTTTCACATGCATGTACACACACACACACACACACACACACACACACACACACTTGTCTCTCTCCCTTCCTACTCACCTCTCTTTCTCATCTTCTCAGTACCAAAAGATAAGAGCTCCGGGCACAGTGAACCAGGAAATGCACTCTGTAGCCAATGCATACTTACCTGCAATACTCATTACTGCAAAATGTGGAGTGAGTACTTTAACTCATGCTCCTGAGAAGCAGTGATTGTATATGCAATACCCTTACATTTATAACATCAGTTAAAAGAGTTTTGTAGTTTTGTGTCATTTGTATGTTTCCTTTTCCCAAAACCACAATATGAAATACTATTTTAACTGTAACAAATACCAATGTTTATAACAACGCAATTACATCTGTCTCTTTCAAAGTCAAGCTCTAATACAGGTACACAGACCTCTTAACATGAACAAGAAATAACTCCGTTCAGAAAAATCATATAATCTAGTAGAGAAAAAGAAAAATAGCAACTTTTAAAACAAAATTAGTTTCAGGGGGCAAAAGTACAACTTAGAAAAGTATATTGGAGGTGATCTCCACTTCTTTGACAATTAACTACTAATAAAATTGGGATCAGATATATAAAGTGATCTGATAGCAATATCAGATGCATATATCAGAAATTATATATGAATCTTCTGATACACTAATATAAATTAGTACTAATATTTATCTTAGTGAACTTAAAGAATTAGAGAATATACACATAAATGGTTTTCAATGTGTAATTCATACTCTCAGAGCATCTTCAGAAACACAGTCAATTTTTATATGCAAATAAAACATTTTAGTGAACTATGATTATTCCTTGTGTATTCATATTCCTACAACACATACAGATTCCTGAGTTAATTAAGGTTTTACTGAAAAACTTAGAATGCATTATTGAGGGAGTAGGATTATCATGTGGTTATATATAAATCCGCTCTATAGCAGACATTTTTTTCCTACCACGTGCAGTAGTAATTTGCTTTTGTAAAAAAAAGTCAGAATTGACTAATCCTGAAGCTTTTTTTAAGAAAAAAAATTCAGAATACAATGGCTGCATATAACTTAGAATGGATATATGCATATATATGTATATATACATACATTTCCATTTATTAAACAGTTTGCTACATATTTCATATTGACATTCTATTTTAATGAAATTCCACAAAGTCTTTTCTTAGATGAATATACACTGGATTTCAATCTTATCTGCAATTATTATAGCTTATTTTCCCTTTTTAAGACTTAGATGCAATTTTACTAGGCATTTATGGTTGTGTTTTTATTTTGAAATGGTTCTTTGATGCTCTCACCTACTAAAATTTTAAGGTATATTTTTTACAGAGTGTCTTTCAATGAATTAAGCCTACTCTTTTCTACATGAACTTCTGTTTGAAATATAGACTCACCAAAGGGCTGCTTATCATCAGCAATAGAACTAAAGGCAAATGAAAATTATATATACATGGAAAATGAGCAAAAGATATATTACATCACCAACATATATAATTCCATGCCTTCTCAAAGAAGGAGTAGTAAATAGAATAGGAATAGGGGTGATGTAGAAATCTCAGTCACTCAATTGGCTTTATTTTTTAGTGATACAAAATTTAAATTATTCAAGCTGAAGCTATTAAATATTCATAGTGCTTCATATTATAAAGTTATTGATTAATGTCTTTGGTAAAGAACACTATTATCTCTGATTACATCAAGGTCATCCTGAGGAACAGGACCAAGGCACAAAGTTTTATATATGGAAATATGAGAAGCTAATACATAATTCATATTTAACAGATAACATAAAGGTTAACCCCTTGGAGAATTTGAAGATAATACTCATGTTCTTCTGACAATTCTTTATACTGGCAATTTGGAAAATGCCAGTGTTTTATTACTACCTATTCTTGTACTATGACATGAATTAATGCATACCTGCCTCACTATTCCTAGGGGAAAAAAAAGAATTTGAATTATGTACAAGAGAGAGATTTTACAAAACTAAATGAGCCAAATGTGTTTCCTCTGTATACCCATTAAAAATATTCTGAGACTAGTCCCTTTAACTTTTACAGAAAATTGGTCCTTCACTTTCATATTTTACCAAATATCTGTTAAATTTTCTAGGCCCACTGAAAGTCTGAAGATATTTGGGATCGGTTCATATTTTGGAATCATATACACACTGAGCATAGGTGAACTATTTCAACTTTAGCTTGGTCTAGGCATGTACTCTCAACTTTAAAAAAAATCATAAAACTTAATTCCAGTAAGTTTAAATGGCTAGTTTAAGGTTCTTACAGTGAACATATTGCCGTTTCATTAAAAATGTTAGGACTTTGTGTCATAATTTTTTCTCATATATGCAACTGAAAACAATGTCAACTGTAAGATTTGGTAGAAGAATGAGATAATGCGAGTAAAAGCATTTGGCACATTTTTTCCCACTCTATAAATAGTAGCTATTCTTTTTGTGGAGGAAATAAATCCAGGATCTTGGCCTCCAAAATTCCTTTCTCCTACTTCACTGCCCTATCACATTTAAGTCAATGAATCTGTCAGTGAGATTGGATTGTGGATAATTGTCTCTTAACCCCATATGTTGTTTTATCCATCTACAATGCCATCTTAAAACAATGGAAGAGAGCCATGGTAATAGAATGGTTACCTCCCCCGCCCCTTTGGGAACGCTTTCATTGATATTCCTGTATGATTTTAAATTATGGCTTAATTTCAAATATGGTACCAATGAAATTGCTCAGTCAAAAACCATGGAATCCTTTTTTTTTTTCCTCACACCCCAGACCTAGCCATCATCACATTCCATTGATAGCATCTTGAAAACACAATGACATTCTGGCCACTTTTTGTTATTTCCATCCAGCTGTGATTGTTTATCATCTGACTTAATATAATTTCTTACAAACAAATGTCTTTGATACTGCATTAGTCATCCTTCAGTATATTCTCAAAATGGAAAATTGTATAATTAATTTAAAACATAAATCAGATTATGGCCCAGGGTGCCTGGGTGGCTCAGTTGTTTGAGTGACCAACTTCGGCTTAGGTCATGATCTCATGGTCCGTGAGTTAGAGCCAGCATTGGGCTCTGTGCTGACAGCTTAGAGCCTGGAGCCTGCTTTGGATTCTGTGTCTCCCTTTCTCCCTGCCCCTCTCCTGCTCACATTCTCTCTCTCTCTCTCTCTCTTTCTCTAGCTCACTCAAAGAATAAATAAACATTAAAAAAATGAAAAAAAAAAAACAGATTATGGCCCTCTTTTCCATAAGAAAAATTCACTCATTGTAAAAGCCAGAAATTATACACGTCTTATAGGTCCTATCATATGGACTCTCTAATTTCTATATGGAATTTTCCACTTGTTCCGGGTCATTCCTCATTTCAGTCTCAGATGCAATAATTTCTTTGTTATTATTAAGCAGAACAGTAGATATGTTATGTTCCGTATCTTCTTAATGTCTTTGGTCAGATGCTGTCTTCCTGTGAGGCTTTCCATGGTCATTGTATTAAAATGTTGAAACTCTCTGTGGTCTGTAGACACTTGCCATGCTTATTTTGTTTACCATAGCACTTGCTACCGTCCAATACACCATACATTTTGCATTCTTACTGATTATATTGGGTCCTCACCAGAGCATTAGTTACATGAGGACAGAGGTTTCCACAGGCTTTTCATGTTGTATTCCATAAGCCAAGAGTATTAACTGGAAATACACAGTTGTTTAAGCAATTAATCTGAAATGGGTGATTCATGGATCAGAGAGATTTAGTGTAGTAGTTTAAAAGTCATGAAATTTAGTCACATATGCACCTCATCTTAACCATTTACAATTATGTTACCGTAAACAAATTGTTTTTACTCTCCACTTTTTAGTCTCTACATAACTAATTCATTGGAAGTATTGTCTGCCTCAGAGTACTGCCAAAGGTAATACTGAGATAATGTATAAATAATACTTAGCATCGTTGTCAGTGAATAAATGATGTCTTTTTAGTAGGCTTCACATCCCTCACAGAGCCCAATGTGAGGCTTGAACTCCTGACTCTGAGATCAAGACCTGAGCTGAGATCAAGAGTTGATCTGACTGAGCCATCCAGGCACTTCTAAATGATTTCTATTATTATTATTTTTTTTAAATACAGGTTTTTTGCTAGAAAGAGTGAAGATGGAATAGGAATACAGATCAAAAAAATTCGGGAATAAATGAAGTCCAAGTCATATTCTTACAACCCTCTTTACCCAAGGAGTAAAATCTAGGTGTGGTATAGAGCTCTTCCCTTTTCTTCATCTCCCTTCTTGAGAACTCATGGTGTTTAGTACTAACTTTTTTTTTAATGTTTATTTTTGAGAGAGAGAGCATGCACGCAGGGGAGGTGCAGACAGAGAGCGGTGCAGAGGATCTGAAGTGGGCTCCATGCTGACAGCAGAGCCTGATGTGGGCTTGAACCCACAAATCGTGAGATCACGGCCTGAGTCGAAGTCAGACACGTAATCGACTGAACTTCCCAGGCACCCCTAGTAACTAGCTTTTCTTAACCAAAGGATTTACATTTATCACAACATTGTTCTCCAAGCTCGAGTGTCTGAAATGAGTTCTTAGCATGTGTTTCACTTCCACCATTATCACCCCAATATATTATGAACTGAAGCCAGAAAATTTTGTTAAAGCCATACATGAAAAATATTGTCTCATTCTAGCCTGTTTTACTAGTGTTGCTACAGGAGATATTCGCAGAAACTATGTGAATAAATGAGTTATCCACATATACTATCTCAGTGTGTGTTTTAGATAACTGCTCATCATGATGCAGAATGCACCTACTTAGGGACTTCCAGTGACGGATTATTTCCTTTAAACTGGGTACAAGGAGAGATCCAACAACTTTTATATATGGTCCCATTTCCAGGAGATGATTTTCTTGAAACTAAACTACAGAGAGTACTTATCTAAGAGAATAGAACCCTTTTCTTGATTTCTGCCACACATTGTACTTTATCACTTCTATTTTGTCTAAAAATCTCCCCCTTCTGTACTATCAAAAAAACAACAACAACAAAACGGATTAAAGACTTATTTACTTTTAAATCACAAAGAAAAAAACAGGCTAGGAATCACTGAAGGACTTTAGAGGGATGTCCAAAACATCAGAGCTAAGGCTTACTACCAACAGCTTTTATTCTTACTATATTCTGCAGATCAGAGATACATGGGATCTAGACCCAAGTCTGTTATTTATTTTGTCATTTTCTATTCTTATAAATGTCATAAAGAAAAAAAAAGCCCTCATGTATCAATCACTCAGCTAGAAATAAAATAGTATCAGTTCATTTGGAGGCACCATGGGAACTTTTATCAAATCCTCTTCTCTACACATAGATGAAACAATGACTCTAAATGTGGTAAGTAATGTATTCCTGTTGTTGTTTACAATTTTACCATATGTTAAAGTATCTACACATACAAGTGACAATAATCATGTTCTTAAAAGTTTAAAAAGTCCATCCACATCTTGTTTTGTTTTGTTCCATGTTCCGTTAGTGAGATTCATCCATGTTGACACATAAGTCTTACCCAGCACTTTGAATTCTGTGTAGCATTGCATTGCATGAAAATATCACAATGCAGTTACCCATTGTTCAATATATTGTCATTTAGCTTTCTTCATTTTTTTCCTATTGCAAAAAATAACTGCTATAAGCATGTATATACATATACATATATGTGTATACATATATACATATGTATACACATATATGTATATATATACATATATATGTATACATATATACATATGTATACACATATATGTATATATATATATATACACATATATATGTATACATATATATGTATACATATATACACACACATATATATATGTGTATATATATATACGTATGTATATACTTCAGAACTTCTTTCCATTGTGAACTTAGGCAACTATAACAAAGTACCATAGACTGAGTGGCTTATAAACACCAGAGTTTCATTTCTCAAAGTTCTAGAGGCCAGAAGTCTGAGATCAAGGTGCCAGTATGGTTGAGTTTTGGTGAGCATCCTCTTCCAGGTTAAAACTGTCAACTTTTTGTATACCCATGTGGCTGGGCACAGAGAGATCTCTTTGGAGACTCTTTCATAAGGATAGTGACCCCATTCCTAATCACATAATCACTTCCCGAAGCCCCACTTCCTAACACCATCAATCTTGAGAGTCAAGATGTCAACATAGGTATTTTGAGAGGGCATAAACACTCACTCCACGCAGATATACACTTAGGACTGTAACTGCAACATCATTGGATGTTTTGGATGCTTCTTATCCCGTGGCAAATCTCCTCAGCTTCAACCCCTTTTTCCAGTCATCGTCTTCTGTATGTACCAGTGTTACGTAGACTTTATTCAGCTTCGTAAAAATGCAACTGATAGTATCTGTCCCAGGACCCGGTAAGACTTCCATCTCTGCCTTAGAACCTCTCAAACAATGCTGATGGGAGTCCTGGAAAAATCTTGTCTGGTACTCACATATGCACCATTCAGACATACAGGTGAGTTAACACCATGGGCCAATGCTTGAATAATGGAACCCCTAAAGCAGTGAATGATCCTGGAGTGTCCAATGACCTAACTGGATAGTATGTTCTAGATTTGACTTTGTTTTTCCCTGGTACATTCATCCTGTTCCTCCACGATCACATTCCCAAATGAACCACTCGTGCAGTCGGCTCTGAGCAGAATGGCAGGGGTGATCCCAGGATCACATGGCATATGTACATTTTTTTTCTCTAAACTAATTGTACTGATTTACACTCTTGCCGGCAGTTTATAAAATCCTTCCTGGCAGCTGAGATGTGGGCACGTGACCCTCACATGTATCTGATGTGGGCACGTGACCCTCACATGACCCTAGCTGATATCTCTTCTCTGAACATCAACACATTTATAGCTGCCTTGAATGTCAAATAGGCGTCTCAAACTCAACAAGTAAAACAGAATTCTTGATCTGTATTGTCTCAATTCTGCTTCTACCCCAGTGATTTTCCACTTTTAACTTGTGCCATCATTAATCCATTTTCTCAGCCTCCAAAATGAGTCATCAGCAGCTCTTTTTAAACAAATTTTTTTCAAGTTTTATTTATTTTTGAAAGAGAGGGAGAGAGACAGAATGCGAGCGAGCGGGGGGAGGGGCAGAAAGAGAGGGAAACACAAAATCCAAAGCAGGCTCCAGGCTCTGAGCTGTCACCACAGAGCCCGACTTAGGGCTCAAACCCAGGAACTATGAGATCATGATCTGAGCTGAAGTCTGACACTTAATCAACTGAGCCACCCAGGTGCCCCTATCAGCTTTTTATATGCACCACCCCGATTGGAAAATTAGTTCCATTTCACCATTAAACAGATTGAAAATATGTCACCTC
Source organism: Panthera tigris (assembly GCF_018350195.1). Classification (NCBI taxonomy): domain Eukaryota; kingdom Metazoa; phylum Chordata; class Mammalia; order Carnivora; family Felidae; genus Panthera; species Panthera tigris. The sequence goes on from NC_056660.1 coordinate 214,789,635, forward strand.
TCTCTCTTTTAAAAATTTTAATGTTTATTATTTTTGAGAGAAAGAGAGAGACGGAGAGAGACAGAGAGAGACAGACAGAGCACAAGCGGGGGAGGGGCTGAGAAGAGAGGGAGACACAGAATCTGAGCAGACTCCAGGCTCCAAGCTGTCAGCACAGAGCCCGACATGGGGCTTGAACCCACCAACCGCGAGACCATGTCCTGTGGTGAAGTCAGACGCTTAACCACCCAGGCGCCCCATTGACTGTCATGTCTTGTGTGATCTACTGACATACCTTCTTAATGCATTTGTCTGCTGCCACTATCCATCCTTTCTTCAATCTCTTCTCCAGGAAACAGCCAAAGTCATCTTTTACAGCATAGCTCAGATCATAGCAGTCTCCTTCCTCCCAGGTGTTTCTGCCACACTTTTATAAAAGTCAAAGATCTAATCTGGCCCCTGGTTACTCCACTGGCCTTGTCTCTCACCACCTTCTGCCTTGATTGCTCTGCCCTGTTATCCCCATCTTGCTTCGCTTGACACAGACCTTTTATCCACAGTGCTTCATTTGTGAGAAATACAATGCTACATGATATTTCTTCTTTAGAGTGCCTTCCACATCAACCAGTCAATATTTTAGTATCATTGCAACATGATTTGACTGTGCAACAATTATCACTAACCTGTTATCGTATCATACACGTCTAACTTATTTTTCCAATTCTTATTGTCTAACAGCAAACCTTCAGGTAGAATCAAGGTGCTTTGTTAATACTGGTTAAGAGTGTAGGCCCAGGCCTAGCACAAGATCAGGAACATGCCTGAAACCCAATAAATGGCTGTTAGAGGACTGAGTGAAAACAAACTGTAATCTTGGGATCCATGCTTGTGGTGACAATGAATGATACTGTAAATGCCAGGCCAACAGCTTCCACTAGGTTGGTCTAGTTATTCTGTAAGGTGGGCAGGGCAGGTTGTGGGGGTGGGGGTGGGGGGGTGCTTGGTGAAGTAGTGAGGCAGCAGCAACAGTGTTACTTTAACTTGTTAGCATATTAGGGAGAATCCTTGGCAAATGTTGCCATCTCCCTTAAAAGTGGGTGAAAATGAAAGGTGTTAATAAAAATAGTTTCCAGGGCACTTGGACGGCCCAGTACATTGGGCGGCTGACTCACGATTTCCACTCAGGTCATGATCTCGCGGTGGTGGGATCGAGCCCCACTCTCGGCTGTGCACTGAGTGTGGAGCCTGCCTGGGATTCTCTCTCTCTCTCTCTCTCTCTCTCTCTCTGCGCCTCCCCGGTTCATGCTTGCATGCTGTCTCTCTTTCAAAAAATATTTTCTGCAGTTTTATTATTAAAATAAAATTTCCATTTGGTTTCTAACAATCAGAAATAAGGCAGACACCGAGTAGAAGGTTTGTGAGTGGGATAGCTCCAGCGACTCCCCCAGCTCCAGAGGGTCAGACTTAGAGGGAGTCTGGATCTGCCAAGACCAGAAGGGGGCGGGACGATGCCCCACAGAAAGCAGCGAAGGACGTGCAACATGATGGGAAACAGACACCACCTTACAGGAAGGCTGGATAAGTGAAGGGCACAGCGCCTCCAGGGGACCAGGCATGGCTGTTGTCTGTGTAAAGGACCTGCCCACAGAGGAGGGAAGCCCATAGAGGGCAGCCAATAGGATCCTGCAGGCCCGCAGAAGGCCGGAGCAGCCAAAGCTGGAGAATGAGGACACTCTCGAAATACAAGCCCATGCACTCATCACTTGCTACAGTAGCTAAGTTCTCTGCTACGGGTGCAAACAAATGTGGTGTGTTTTATGCCTAAAAGCAAGAATCTATGTGGACGGTGCCAAGGAAACCTTCACATTAGTTTACATTAGTTTAATAAAAAATAAAATCCATGTTAAAATCATCAGGCACATACATATATCCTCACACCGCTGTGGGAAATGGTGAGATATATTGTACTTATTGGGAAATAATAAAATCTGTTGTGTAATATTTGCATCGTAAGTCATTTATAAATGGCGACGTTAGTTTATTTTCTAAATGCCTCAATCTGTTTCTATTTTACTACTACTGAAAACTCAATTTCCAGAATAGAAAATCATCGTCAGTTCCATCGGTGGCACCCGAAATCTGGAACACAGGCGTGACCACTGCAACTGACTTTTAATTACCAAAAATGTATGTTCATTATCAATGAAACTATACTTGGTAGGAAATTTGTGATAAAATTAATGGAACCAGTGATAAATAGTATTAGCCATTGTTGCTTGTCCTATTAAATATTAAATTTAAATATTTGGATTACACATTTAAAATATTCACTTATTGTGTGCAATAAAGTGAATTCTATGGATAAATATAGGTATATTTAAATTTAGGAAAGTGCTTCAATATTTAGCTATTATTAAAAATGGACATCTGTTGGGTTGTCCGGGTGGCTCAGTGGGTTAAGCATCCGACTCATGATCTCAGCTCAGGTCTTGATCTTGGGCTTGTGAGTTAGGGCCCTGCACTGGGCTCCATGCTGGGCATGAAGTCTACTTAAAAAAAAAAAAAAAAAAAAAAAAAGGACATTCATTGACTTTATCCTTTTTAATTGCCTTTTTTCTTTTCATTTTAAGTTTATGAATCTTTTGATATCTTTTTGTATACACAAAAGAGTTTTCCTCATTTATTCAATTTATATTTGAATCACATTTGTATCAGACCAAATGGTGAAAATATATAGCTCATAGTTTAGATAGTAAGTACTCAATGCAGTTTTTTTTAAGAACACATGAACTAATTATAAAAGCAGAATGTAATGAGCCATACAAAGCAATTATCACCATATTTTATCAGTTTGGCAAACATTAAAATGTCTGACAATACTAGATAATGGTGATGTGGAATATCATTCATATGAATCAATGCGACCATTTTATTTAATAGTCAATGCTAAAGATTACAAGCTCTTCAAGTGAGAATTTTACTCCTGGGTATACATCTGAATGCATGGATAATAATACCATAATGAAAGGTTAATAATGATAAAATTTGGGAAAGTAGCTATTAAGAACAAAATTGATATCTGAAGACGGTTCACGCAATGGGATATAATATACACCAACAAAAAATGTAAAAACTATAAAACACAATAGAAAACAAAACTAAAACATGTTTCTGTATGGAAACAGATAATAAAATTATAAACAACCGTGAGAAAAAAAATATTATGAAATTTGGGACAGAAGTGACATCAAGGGAGTACAGGAGACCTGTGGCTGAGGAACAACACTGGAGTTTGCTGAGGGTACCGTTAACGGTCTACTTGTTGTGTAACAAGGGCATGAATTTTTCCTACATCATTTAGTTGAACTTAAGCTTATGGAAAAACTCAATCTATTCAAGAGATAGTGAAACCAAAATTCACATATTAGTGTCCTGAAGAAGTTAATGTAATTTTAAATCACTATTGAAATCCAATCCAGGTCTGAAGGTTTGATTGATATGTCCCTTAAGGAATACCAGTCCATCTTCCATCTCACTAAAAAAGTTGTTCTCTCCTCAGAAAATGCTTCATATTAAATGTAATTTGTGCAACTATACCTTTTACAAATATTTTATATTGTGTTATATTTATTATGGTCCTGGTAAGAGGCAGACAGCAAAATCACCTTGGATCACAAAAGGGAATTTAACAAGTAGACATTTTACACGGTTTTGAACAGGAGTAAGGAGACAGACAAAGGATGATGAGGCTCCCAGCAATGGGCCTTGGAAGGAAGCGAGAGAAAATGGCATTAGGAAAGCCCAGAGAAAGATGAAAGTCATTGAGGTGAACAGGAGGAAGAAAATGTTATTTACGAAAGAATGCAGTGAATGGAAGATTTGTGGACTTGGAGTAGAAATATGTAGAATAAATACCTCAGTTTCTCTCTCATTCCCTCCCACCCCTAGCAAAACCCTGTCAGAAGAGTGATGGCAAGATAAACTGGGCGATCCAAAACTCAGTCTATCAGGACTGAAAATGGATCAGCTGGAAACAGAGCTCATGGGTGGGTCTGTTAATGTATAATACATCAGTTATAAGAGTTAATATGGTGTTTCTCAAATAATAAGTGTTGAATAATATTCTTTGGACCTACCAAAACTCTACGTATTTCATACATTGTAGCTTATTTCCTAAGTTGTTCACAATATAAATGTTTTGAAAGATTTTGAGACCTTTCCATAGATGTCTAAAATTATTAATACTTGCTTTTCCTGGGGCCGTTATTTGCCCATTTATTTTTTCTAGTTAATGGTTTTAACACCCAGTGTCCATCCATAAGATGAACCGTTTCGTTGCCACATCTTTTAAAGGCTAATGAACCATTCTTGGGAATAACAATTTCCAAGAAACTAGTTCTCCTCAGGTAACTGGCACTGAAAAACACCACCAGAGAATGATAAACTGCCAAGAACCACTCACTGATTCTTAAAACTTTATGGAAATAGTCCATGACTTAATTGAGATTGAGAACTGTCTGGCATTTACAAAACATGCATCACTTAGTGGAGGGTTAATGTTTATTTATTCCAGGCTTCCATAAGACTCCTCGGTTGTTTACTCAGTAAAACAGTACACCTCGTTTTACCAGATCTCCTAGATTTGCTCTGGAGACGGGAGGATGTGTGTGCTCTGATGTTCACCTTATCCCTACCCTTTATGCAGTCTTATGGCGATGAAGTGAAGATAGAGATAAAGATCAAAAACAATATATACACAGAATGAAAAATTGTATGCGTTTGTTTGTGGAGCTTATTCTTGTGTTATCAAAGACATTAAATCATTTTGTCAGGCTTTTCTTTTTTATGAAAAATGGAAGCACAGAAAACTCTTGGATTTTATTCATCCTCTTTTTTCTCAAAATACATAGTATGGAGTTGAAAAATATAAATTCTAATATAAGTTGAGTTATTTTTTTTTTCATGAGTACTGATGCACCATATATGGTTGAGATTATTCATTTTACATGTTGTTCCCTATCTTCTCCTATTCAAGATAGCATTATATTCTTTTGGGGAGGGTTAATTTTATTTTTTATATTTTAAAATTTACATCCAAATTAGTTAGCATATAGTTATTATGCTATAATATATGTATAAATATGCATATATATGCATTGTTGAGAAAAAATGATTTCAGGAGTAGATTCCTTAATGCTCCTTACCCATTATATTCTTGATTCAAGAGATTACACTGTAGACTGTCAGAGTTCACTATGAGGGTTTTGAAACAGAGTACAAAGTAATAAATGTTAAATGGTTTGTTGAAATGTTGTGCTATATGTCTTCAAAGGCTTTTTCAGATTATGGTTTCATTGAACTGAAAGAGGGGTCTGAATTGTACTGTTGATGGAAATTTCCTGATATAACCAGTTAGAATTATGGAATATCCTAACAGCTAATGTCATAGTTTTTGTATTGTTATTTTGGTTAACATTTTATAAAATATCAATAAATATTCATAAATCTACATTGGAATACTTCATAATTAAAATCTAAACTATTACCTATCTTGAGATTCTATGAATAAAAAATGTGACCTCATACATAAGAATTAATTTGGCTAACAATTTTCCATCTTATGTGAAATTAAACCTACTGCTTTCTGGAAGGAATAAAATATTAAGAAAAAGAGATTTACTTTATTGTAAAAATTAAATTTGAATATCATAAATTCAAGATAGAAACTTAACCATATGACTTTCTCTTTACCATGATTCATTTTTGTAGGATTCTCACTCTGTATTCTTGTAGAAGACCAACTTCAGTATTTACAGTTCTTCTGCACAAGGTGTTAAACAGTTAGTCTGGTGCCTAGTCCCTGTTCTCATTTGAACCCTTGGCCATTGTATGTCTATACTTCTTAGTTCTTTCCCAAATGCTATGCGTTTTTTTTTAATTTCAGATATGATCTTACCTTTTGCAGCTTGTCCCCTTTTCAGTTCCCTCATCTTTAAAGATGATAGAGATTTCAGTTTCAAGCTTGAATCTAATTTTTGATATCCCCAATTTCACACATTTCTTAATTAAATTTAATATGAAGGTGCAATCTAGAAGAAATACCAGAAGTCCTATCGATCAATAGCTTCAGTTTACCAATGAAGAATCTAAAAGAAAAAAAAAATTCCAATGTTAACTGTGAGTTAGTATATAAACTCTATTAGAGAGAACTCCTGATTACAGTGTATTATGTTTTGTCCTATAAGGTTTTGAGCAGTTTGATTTAAAAAAGATGGACAGCAAAATCTTTAACACTTATTTCATATTAAACATTTTTTTTGGTGAAAATCATAATAATATAGAGTTGCTTAAGGAACAGAATAATTAAAAATAATATTAAAAAGCTTCAAACCGTACTAACTGCCTTTCCATACATTTGATTTTAATCACTCTTTATAGGAGAAAGTTTACTTCTATCAAGATAACTAGAAATTGGAAGGAAACTAACACATTGAATGATTGAGTAACTTGAAAGAATTATAAATATACTTACAAGTCTAAAATCTGTAAGGAATCTTGAGAGAATTAGAATCAATTTATATTTCCAAATTTGAGTCAAAGTTAACTATGATGGATCTATTATAACATGATGACTAATTTAATGTTTGAAGAATGTGTGTGCACTTTTAATTTTGATTTCTTTTTATGTGTCATGCACCAAAATATTAAGAGGTTATACTATAATTATGCCTAAAACCTTATTGGTATTTGTAAATAAATTACAGGATAAGTCATAATAGGAGGCCAAATAATACTTAGCTGCTGAATATAAACAAAATATAGAGTGGCATAAATCTTGCAAGCACAAAAGTGGTAAAAACAGCAAGATTTAGAGGCTCTAGTACAAAAGAGATATATAGTACCAGCTGCAGTAATCTCAAAAATTTATATCCTGAAATGTGCAGACTTGATCTTATTTTTCAGTCAGTGTGTTCTCTATGGAAGATGAACATGCCCACGACAATGGAGTGTGATTTAGAAAACTAGATCCTGCTCAGAGGAATATAAAATGTGATTATACACCGTACTTCTGTGCAAGATTTTAAACAGAATTTAATAAATCATTCTGAAACTTAGATATATTTGTGGAACAATGACATCACTTTTAAATTATGCGTGGTTTGTAAATGCACAAAATTAATAATGTCTTTTGTGTACATGTATTACTTTGGAAAGAAACTACTAAGAACTATATTATCAGACCAAACAGTCTTTGAAAATTTGTGTGCTACAGGGCAATTTTTCACTTCATTTTAATGGAATGTTCCATACTGAAAATGTCTAACTGCTCAGAAGAGGAATAGAGTGTAAATTTATTATCTGAGAAAAGAAAATTAATTGACACAGGCCAAAAATGTAATGGAATTAGACCCAGGTGGAATAACTGAGAACTTCAAGAACTGTATCTGGGCTCTATAAAATGATAAAATTACATGCAGAAAAATTGAAATATGTCATTTTTGAACAAAGCTCAGGATTTCTCAAAGGAATGGCGTATAAATTAATTAAGGCTTCTTTGTCTCTAAGACCTTGTAGTCTTAGGAAAGAAAAGAACCTAGCTCTTGGGGTACAAAACATATATTGTGTTGATTTCTTTATTGTTATTATTGTTTTAAGTAAATACTTCCCATTATGGAGAGAATTGGCCATTAATGAGGTAGAGTTTAATAAAAATATTTAAATATGAGGGCAAAATGTAAACAATTTATTCAGTCTAAAATAATTTATGGAACATCTCTTTGGTAGGTCATGTGCAAAGAACTGGGGGTAGAGACATTTATTCAACATGGAAAATTTGATGAGACTGGTTATCAGGAAAGTAATTCGATAGAAAAATTAGATAATTTTCAATAGCTCCATTTGCTGTGGAAATGGTAAAAAAAAAAAAAACAGTAGCAGAAAAAAAAAAAAAGAAACAGTAATGGCAAAGCCATGGTGATGGTGTGGTAATGAGTTTGGCAGGTTTTGGTAAGCAGAATATATAGTCCAATGTGGCTGAAACACAGTGAGAGTCAGAGAAATGTGGTATAGATCATGTTTTAGAGGATCATGCAGTATTTTTAACCACAGTATTACTTATACAAATATAGGTTGAATTTTAACTCTAAAATAGTGTCTATATTGGATAAATTAGATTAGTGATTTGAAAAGAAATATCTCATTCTATCTATAATTTCTATTGTGTTTTCTGCTAATAATGATAACTTATAAATCTGTGACTTTTCTTTAATTTGACCATTTCTGAAATTATGTCTCTGAATACTGAAAAGAGTTCATCTTTACTGAGCCACAATTACCTCCTCCAGACAAACATAGAGCCTTATGACTTTTAGCATTATTTTATTTTCTAAGTTATATAGTATAGTGGTATTTAGCACACTGAATAGTAACATTGTTAGTATAAACATTAGCTTTTTGTACTTCTTAAACAAGATGAAAATTTAAATTTGTAAATATAATTGATTCAAATAAAGATATTTGTTCAATTTTGTTCAATTTTTAATTCACTCCAAAATGTAAAAACAATGGAAATAAAGCAGAATTATCTTGAAAACTATTAAATTATAGTATGAGACTTTGTTTCTTCAAAATTAGTTTTATAAATGTCTAGTTTATGGGTTAAAACAATGGCTAGTAATTAAATTTTTGTTTTACAGATTTAGGGATTTCAGTCAGATCCAAACTAGCTATCACTAAATAAAGAAAAGATTGATTTGTCTTCACCACAATATATGTTTTTCCCCTAGAGATCTGAAATATAAATTATGTCAAAGCTGTTCTTTCTCTCTGTGGATTTAGCCATGCAATTTTAGTCACTACCATGGGAAAGTAGATTTCCAGAATATTCAGAGAATTTATGAAATTAGATAGAGGTGGCATGGGCCCTTAAACATGGTGAACATCTATAAGTAGTTGGCCAATTGGAGAATTCAGCTGGGAATGCTGGTTTACATTTACACAAATTCTGCACAATACAGAATTCTATCGACACTTGCATGGGTAATAATTACGGGCATCCGAGGGCAAAACTTAACCCATCAGTTCAGAGATTATCAGGATCCAAAACAGAATGAATTGTAGGTTAAAGATGGATCCAGAAATGGCTCAGCTAATGAGGAGCTATTGTTACTCCTTTCAAATATAGAATGATATGAACTCATACAATTTATGTTACTTATAGTCACAAATTGAGAGAGCTAAAATCAGATTGGAAAACCTGGCCTTTGACTCCCAAAGACTTTCTTTTTCCCACTATATTCTTTTTAAATAATGAAAAATAAAGTACTGCTACTTTTACAAATCACTCTAAATATTCACCGTGCAAAGCTCTTTAATATATGCTCGCATACATATATACATAGAGTAAATCTATTTCCAACTGGTGGTGTCTACCTCAGAAAGTTATTAATTACTGTTTCAAAATTTTTAATACAGGGAGGCCTTTTCAAATGATCTCTTTTTTCATTGTGAGTTTTGGTTGACCATGTCTTCCAAGGAATTTCCTCGTTTCACATAGGTTACCAATATGGCAGACCGTAAAGTGTTGTTCATAATATTCTTCTATTATTCTTTGAATGTCTGCAGTATCAGTAGTGATAGACCCTCCTTTGCTTCCATTATTAATAATTTGTATCTTCTCTCTTCTTATTTTACCTGGCTGGAAGTTTATTAGTTTTTACCTTGTCAGAGAACTGACTTGATTGATTTTTCTTCTAATGACAGTCTTTTTTAAACGTCATTGATTTCCGCTCTAATTTGTAAATTATTTCTTCACTTTTGCTTACTTTGGTTTTAATGTGTTCTTCTTTCTATTGTTTCTTGAGGTGGAAGCTTAGGTTATTAATTTTAGGTGTTTTTTTCTTTCAAATATGTGTGTTCATTCAATGCTATGCATTTCCCTGTAAGCCCTGCTTTCACTGAATCCCACAAATTTTAATAAGCTGTATTTTCATTTTCATTTAGTTCCAAATCTCTAAAAATTTCCTTAGAGATTTATTCTTTGACCTATGGATTACTTAGAAATGTGTAGTTTAATCTCCAAATATTTTTAAGCTTTCTACGTACATTCTGTTATTAATTTCTAGTTTAGTTCTGAGACCGGAAATCACACTTCTTGTGATTTTTGTTGTTGTTGTTGTTGTTAAGGTATATTTTATGGACAAGAATGTGGTCTATGTTGGTAAATGTTCCATGTGAGCTTGAAAAAAATGTACATTATTTGTTGTTGGATGACTTATTCTATAAATGTCAATTAGGTCCAACTGATAGATCATGTCCTTCAGTTCAACTATGTCTTCACTGATTTTCTGCCTGCTGGATGTTTTAATTACTGATAAGAGTACTTTTGAAGTTTCTAACTGTAATAGTGGTTTCACCTATTTCTCCTTGCAGTTTTATCAGTTTTTGTCTTACATATTTTGATAGTCTATTGTTAGGCACATACACATTAAGAGTTGCTGTATCTTTTTTGAGAATGATCTTTTCATTGTTATGTAAACTCCTTTTGATCACTGACAATGTTCCTTGTTCTTGAGTCTGCTTTGTCTGAAATTAATATAATTACTCCGGTTTTGTTTTCATTAGTGTTGGCATGAAATCTCTTTTTCCATCCCTTTACTTTTAATCTATGTTCTGCCTTTATGTATAAGGTGGGTTTTTATAGACAACATATACTTGGATTTTGTTTTCTATCTACCCTATGGTCTCTGCGTTTTAATTGCATTTAGATCACCAATGTTTAAGTTATCTTTTTTTTTTTCTTAGAGAGAGAGAATGTGCAAGTTGGGGAGAGGGGCAGAGGGAGAGAGAAAGAGAATCTCAAGCAGACTCCATATTCGGCGTAGAGCCTGATAGGGCACTCGATCCCATGACCCTGGGATCATGACCTGAGCTAAAATCAAGAATCCAATGCTCAACCTACTGAGCCAACCCAGGTACCCATAAGTTATTGATATATTTAGAATAATATCTACTATTTTTGTTACTGTTGTCTTTATTTTTGTTTGGTCCAACTTTTTTCTCTTCCCTCATTTTAACTGAGCATTTTACATAATTCCACTTTTTCTCCTCTATTATATCAATTATACCTCTTCTATTTCTTTTGTCATTTTCTTGTGGCTGTCTTTGAGTTTAAAATATACCTCTTACTATTAAAGCAAGTACACTTAAAATAACAATATACCACTTCACAGGTATGCAAGTATCTTATAATGGTATTAGGGAATTTCTCCTTCCCATGAATAATTACATGGTGACATTCATTGTTCACTTATCCATAAGTTATAATCATGGACTACATAGCTGCTGTGGTTATTTTGAGAAAGCTCTTATCTGTTCGATTAATTAAAAATAATACAATATATTAGTTTATCTTTATTTATTCATTATGTAATCTTCTTCCCTTGTGTATGTAAATCTGAGTGTCTGACCTATATCATTTTTCCTCTTCCTGAAGAATTTTTTACAATATTTCTTGCAAGGCAGATCTACTGATGAAAAGTCCCTTTAATTTTTGTCGAAAAAATTCTTTATTTGTCCTTCAATTTTTTTAAGTGTATTGATTTACTTTGAGGGGGGGTTGGAGAGAAAGAGAGGAAGAATCCTAAACAGGCTCCACATTATAAGTGTCGGGCCAAATGAGGGGTTCAAACTCATGAACCATGAGATTGTGACCTGAGCCAAAATCCATAGTCCGACGCCGACTGAGCAACCCAGACAGGCACCCCTGACTTTCACTTTTGAAGGATAATTTCACTTGATAAAGAATTCTAGGTTAGTGCATATGTGTTTCCCTCCTTTTAACACTTTAAATATATGCTTCCACTCTCTTAGTTGCATGGTTTATGAAGAGAGGTCCAATGGAATTCTGATCTTTCCTTCTGTACAGATAATTTATATCTCCACTTTCCCTGGCTTCTTTCAAAGCTTTCTCTTCGTCTTTGATTTTCTGCTGTTTGAATATGATATTCCGATATAGATACAGATATAGGTATACTTATAGCTATAGATGATACAGATTTGATGTTGGTGTAGATGTAGATGGAGATATAGATGATACACACACACACACATTCTTTTTTGTGTTCTCTGAGTATCCTGAATCCATGGCTCGGTGCATATCATTAATTTTGGAAAATTCTCATTCATTATCGCTTCAAATATTTCTTCTTTTCTTCTTCTCTTGCTGGTATCTTATTACACATATATTACAACTTTTATAATTGTTCTACATTTCCAAGATATGTCCTTTGTATTTGTATGTCTTTGTAGGTCCTTTGTATTTGCTTTTCCTCTTTGAATTTCAGTTTTGGAAAATGTATTGACATTTCTATAAAGCTCACGTATTCTTTCTTTGGTCATATTTCAGCAAATGTCTGAGCATACCAAAGGCACTTTACATTTCTTTTACAGTGAGTTTTATTTCTAGAATTTTTCTTTATTCTTTCTAGAGTTTTTCTCTGTTTACATTACTTTTTTATTCTTGTGTATTGTATATTTTTTTCATATTAATCATTTTTTCCTTTAAACTGCCAATCTGATCATTCTTACCTTTCTGCCATATATAAATCTGGTTGTCATGCTTACTCTGATTCTTCAAGTGTTTCTTTTTGTCTTTTAGTATGCCATGTAATTCTTGTTGTTATTGAAAGTGGGATATGATGTACTACATAAAGTGATCCGAGGTAAAAAGTCTTTAGTGTGAAGGTTTAGGATGATTTGGCTAGGAGTTAGGCTGAGTTTGTGGTTCGTTGTATCTGTAGGTGTCAGAGGGTAGCATTTTCCCGTGTCCTTGTTTGTATTTCCCCTGTTCTCTTGTCTTTGGGTGTCCCTAGAGGCTCCATTTTTTAAAACTTCTTAACTGAAGTATAGTCTACATATATTAAGTTAGTTTTAGATGTACAATGCTTAAACCTCTGAGACACACAGTTCTTTCTGTTGTATTTCTTGCTATTACATAGTACACCTACTGATGTAGTAGCAAGGTGTGGAGGAAGGAAAAAATACTGCAGTCCTATTAGTGGGTTTCAGCCTGTGGCCCTGAGCTGTGACCTGCACAAATGTTTCACTTTCCCCTTCCCTTTCTTAGATAAGACAAGATGTCTAGAGGGGCAGAATTTAGTATTTCTCTTTCCCATGTAGAAAGGTACAGTGGACTAGAGTTGGATATTTCTCCTCCCCTAGGTTGCTTAGGCTGTGGTAAAATAATTTCCTTTTAGAACAGGCTTTGTTAAGAAAAATGAAATATCCCATTTTTAAATGCTTTTTCAAAAGTGGCTACTTTTCCTCTCCCCTGGATGGAACCACACAGGAACTTTTCTCCAATCTCCATTGTAAGAAACTGGAGGGCTGCCATAGGTAAAATTAACACGAGTTTGGAGTCCCCTAAGGCTGGGGGAACTAGAGTTTTTAACCCTCCAACTAATTCATATTGAAACTCCAGCAATTTGTCAATTACAGTTTATGTTTTCCTCTCCCATCACTGGTTCCAGCTGAGATTTCAGTTGCTGACTTACTCTGATTCTCTGTATCCACATGTCTGTCTCTAGATGAAGTGGTTTTCAAGCTCCTGATGGATGTAAGAAGAATGGCTAATTTTCAGTTCATTCAGCTTCTTCCTTTTGTTAGAATGAGAGTGACAAATCCTTTGCTTCTTACATGCTGGACTCGAAACCGGAAGTTTTACAATCTATAATGCTGGACCTAAACCTCTGAATTTCTGATTCATTTTGTCTATAATAAAACCCCAGAATTTGTATTTTTAACAAGTTCCAATGTAATGTGGATGATACTGATCTGGGACCACTTTTTTAAAATGACTCTTTTTCACCCAAGTACATTTTGAGTAGATCCTTAAGAAAAAAATAGTAGTAAGCAAGTTTCTTGAGTTATCCTTCCTTTCATAAATCATTCTTCGTTTTGCTACATAGAGAAATCCAAATGTATATCTCTGATCTGTATTTTAGCAAATCTTACTGTATTACGGTCTTTCTTCGTTTAGTGTACTGAGCTTTTAGAACATCAGTTGAACTTTCCAATCTGGAAACTTATGCCCTTAAGTTTTGGAGAAATTTGTCTAATTGTTTTTGTGATGATTTCCCTTGGTTCATATTTTTGGTAATTTCTCCCTAGCCTTTTTTTGTTTGTGGTCATCTTTGCCATTCCCATATTTATTAATTTCTAACTTTCTTCTTTCTCATCTCATTATCATTGAGGTCTATTTCCGCTAAGCTTTTCTTAACTTTATCTTCAATTAATTATTTATGTAATTAGCTTAGTTAATTATCTTTAATTAATTAAAGTTTAGCTGTCATACTTCCTTTTTCTCTCTCTTTGCATCTCTCTCTTAACATTCACCCAATAATGCAGCCAGAGAAACTAAAATTATTAGAAGACTTATTTGATTTGGAATAGATTTTTTTTTATTTTTTATTTTTATTTATTTTTTAAAATTTTTTTAATGTTTATTTATTTTTGAGATAGAGAGAGACAGAACATGAACAGGGGAGAATCAGAGAGAGGGGGAGACACAGAATCTGAAGCAGGCTCCAGGCTCTGAGCTGTCAGCACAGAGCCCGACGCGGGGCTTGAAGTCACAGACCATGAGATCATAACCTGAGCTGAAGGACGCTCAACTGACTGAGCCACCCGGGTGCCCCAGGAACGGATTTTTTTAAAGAGGAGGAGGAAAACCTATTATCAAATGAATTCTTAGAGGGTGTTAAATTTTTAAGTCTTTTTAATTTTTTTCTTCTTTTATCTATCTATCTATCTATGTATTTATTTATTTATGAGATAGAGAGGGTATGAGTGAGCAAGACAGAGAGAGAGAGAGAGAGAATCCCACACAAGCTCCTCACTGTCAGCACAGAGCCTGAAACAGGACTTGAGGTCACCCAAAGCATGGCTCAAGCTCATGAACCATGAGGTCATGAACCGAGCCGAAATCAAAAATCGGATGCTTAACTGACTGAGCCACCCAGGCCAGGTGCCCCGAGGGTGTTACATCTTATACATGTGTAGAGAGAATTAAATTGTGATGAGCAAAGGAAGAAAAGACAGTTGGATGACATATCTTTGCTTTCTAAGCCCACTGTGGAATAATCAACTGGAATGTGTACTCTGGTTTCAAAAGGATAAATCAGTATTTCGCATTTCTTTAAAGAATCAAATATTTTATCATTTCAAAATGTGAGAAGAAAATAATGCGTCTGTATTTCAAGGGAAGATGGGATAAGATAAATCTTGAGAAAGAGGTAAAACACATAACTCAGAGGTATGTCTAACAATGTTAGACATGATGGAAACAAATGCAAAAAGAACAGAAAAAAGAACAGAAAGAGGAGAACAGAAGAGAAAAAGAGAAAAAAAAAACAATTTGAGAACTTAACAATGTTAGATATAATGGAAACAAATGTAAGCTAGAGATACTGACATATTTAGTTTACATCTAACTTGCCTGTAAGCCGTATTTATCCTAAGATTTGTATATGCATATGCCCATCTGAAAACAAAATGTGCATAATTGCATAAATATCCTTTTTTGAAGAACTGAGGATTATCCTACAAAATAGTCCATAACAGGAGTAAACTTGAGGTTAACGAAATGTGATAGCAACACAGAGAAGAGATAATTTTGAGTTCAGAACGGATTCTATCATTCAAGTTGTCCTTATGTGCTCATGCCTAGGACTAGGCTTAGATACTACGGGAAATGTGAGATTACCCATTCAGCAGTGAAAATACTGATGTGCTTGCTTATCCAAGTTAGCCAAATTTACCAAAGTACAGCTGGAAAGTTGGCTTAAATGTGCCAAGCAGTGCATATTCTAAGATGTTTTAACTTGGGACATGGAAAAGCTTGAGTCTCTCTCTACAGTGGCTGGAGCTTGAACACACACATTTCAGAAGTATCAGCAGGGATATTTCACTACATGAAGAAAACATGGCTGCTGTGGAAAATAAGGAGGCCACGACCTATAGAAAATGTAAAACCTGAGACAAAGAGAAAGGTCTGATGACTTTTAGACTTTTGCTTCTAATTGTATTTGATAGCACCTTTATCTTTGCCCTTTTCCATGGCTTTACACCCTAACCTGCATGTGCATGACAAATGAATTGCCTTTTGTTTAGGCATGGGAGTTGTATTCTGTCTCTCACATCTAAGGTCTTTCTGACTACAATGAAATTGAAGCAAAATAAAAATATCAAGAAACAAAACCAGACTATGGCAATGCTAATAATAACATCGACTACAATGCTTGCAAAAGAAAATATTGATGACAATTTATATTCACTATCCTCCCCAAATCATCCACAATCTTGCAATTTACATTATCAGGCAACATCAACAGTGGCAATTCTACCTTGTGAGAAGTAACTACATTGGTAGAAGTAGTTTATTAGAAAAATATACTAAGAGTAGATTCTCTTGGGATAAACACTAGCATTGCAGAAACCAGAAATTCACATTGTGGATAGCCTTGGGTGTTTGTTAATATTCACTAATTCATTGGGGAATAGTGGCAGCAGCCATATAACAATATTGGTGGTGAAGCGTCAATAATTAGGACTCGAAATCAGGAGAGAAAGTTTTCCAAAAACATGTTGTGGACATCCTTAGCAGCAGAAGAAAACAAAATGTTGCCTTTCAACTCATTATCAAGAGGACTATTTTAGAATTGCTATCATTACCCAATTGTCCCCCAGGATTTTGTGGCATAATTAATATGCCTTACAATGAGGTGGTTAGGAATATTTTAGGTAATAAATGTAAACTAACAATTCATCTCTCAAGCAACATAAGTGATTATTTGGAAATACATAAGCATTATGTAGATGGAGATTCAAGATTGACAAAATAAAGTAGAATGAATTCTATTCAGGAAAACTAAAGGCATATTTTCCTAAACTGAATCTTTAGGAAACAAAATATTTTCAAGTTGTGTATAATTCCTGGTACTTTGAATGAAACTTGTTAAATAATATTTTTGAAAATACATCCATTCTCAAAAATAATATCATTATGCAGTTCTCTAGACATGATTTTCTGTGAGCTTAGTAAATAAATTTAAGGGTTCAACTATTTTTCTGTTCTTTTTAACATATAGAGAAAGAGTTGAATTTTCTGCAGTTATCAAAGTTTCTCCTTGATCAAAGTTACAAACTAGCCATGTGATTTATTACACTCAGTTAAAATTCTCTGGCATTTTATCTCAATGTAACTGATAGCCTGGAAGCCGTATCATGTTTGTCTGGAAAGTGGGAAAAAATTTAAGTATCTTTTCGCTTTATAATTTTTATTGTTTATTTTGCAAGGTTATGAAAAATGCCCTTAAAAAGAAATGGCATATTGATTTTAATCTGCATGTAGTATACTGATTGTGACAGGAATAAACCAAAACTTAATTTCATGCCTTGTTATTGCAGACTGTTACAATACATTGTTTCATTCATTACATTTATATACAATGGAATACACACTTCTTCCGAAAAGACTGATAATGTTATACATGCCAATATAGAATCGTCTCTAAGTTTTATTAAGTGAAAGAACACACAAAATACAAGATAATGTTATATTGTTATAAGAATATAACATTGTATATGTTGGCATATGTGTGGAGAATATTTGGAAGGACAATTCAGAATTTTGGATTCTGATTCATTTATTTCACTACATGGATATCAAGATGAGACATGATCAGTTATTAGAAATGCCATCATTTCTGCTGAGCTATGCAACATCTGTCGTGTATCACACATCCACATATGCATGATTCTGTTTCATTTTAAGTTGTGTATCAACTAGAAGTTTGTATTGTACTGTAGGCAGTCATTAGGAAATCGATTTAAATATACTTCAATGTTTTTGCCACAATAAGAACATATCATATTCTGTGGCTATTCTGCAATGTTAAGCATTTTACACTCTGTAATATTTTAAGATATGAGGGCTCCTTATTTCTGGAGTCTGTTGTCCTACCATCAACTTAGAAACCCTTTTCTCTGAGCTCTTAGCACATCAAGAAAGTCCTAACTTTCTTGATAACTGTGAATTCCTATTTTTCACTTGCTTTCCAACTACATTACAAAATCTAGGCTTCTGTATTAATCTCCTTGGGTTACTATAATAAAATACCATTGTCTGGATGGATTAAAAAACAGACATTTATTTCTCACCGTTCTGGAGGTTGAGAAGGCTAACATCAGGATGCCACTTTGGCTGGATTCTTGGTGAGAATCCTCTTTTGAGGTTTGCAGATGATTGCCTTCTCACCGTGTCCTTGAATGATGGAGAGAGAGCGCTGATGTCTCCCTCTTCCTATAAAGACAGTATTCCTGTCATGGGGGTTCCATACTCAAAGCCTGATAGAAATCCCAAAGGCTCCACCTCCAATTACGATCACATTGGAGGTTATGGCTGCAACATCTGAATTTGTGAGAACACAAATAGGCCACAATAGCCTCTGCTCTTTCTTCAGCTAATATATTCCCAAATTGGAACTGGCAAATATCCTAGGTCATGAAGTCATTGCCAGTTTAACTTAAACTAGTTTCTTTCTCTTCTCCCTTTTGCCTCCTGACATATAAAATCCTTGTCATCTTTGCTATTCTGCCACAGCCTCCTTTATTGTTTTTTGTTTCTTTTGTGTGTAGTTGTTTCTTTTGTGTGTAGTTGAGCTTTCCTAATTATTTGTTAGTGGGAGGATTAATTGAATACAAGTTATTCTAGCAAAGCAACATGTGGAAATTGTATTATGGTATGAATGTGCCTTTCCCTAGTTAATAATAAATTTGAAGTCTTTTTATGTACTTACTGGCCATATTGATTCCTTCTTTTATAAAACTGCACATCACCTTGATTATTCTTCTATTGGATTATTTTTTCTCTTATTGATTTGTAGGAGGTTCTTTTCCTCTCTCTCTCTTTCTTTACTATGTGGTATTCTCTTTACAAGCTTATTCTTTGGCTTATTTTTTAAGTTCATATGTTGCTATGTTTTGATAAACAGATGTTTTCTTAAATGTAGCCATTGCTACTTACCACAGTACTTTTATTGTTAAGAAATAGTTTGCTACCCAAACATCAATATTTCCCTATATTGTCATCTAATTTTTAAATGTTTTTCCATACAGATATCCAAACCAGAAAGGAAAAAAAAAACTGTATGCCTATAATTATATACTAATATATAATTATTTTCTACATGTATGTCTGCTTGTTTGTCATATCTTGAAAATAGAATTCTTTCCCTACTACTCTGCAGTATTCTCTTCGTTATAAACCACATTTTCATACATGTGTGGATCTGTTTTAGTGATAATCATTTTATTTCATTAGTTTATCCTTTATAGATTTATGTCTTATTATTTAATAAGTTATATCAGTACTGTTCTTTTTATAGAGCATTTGGCCATTCCTTGATTTTTATATATGTATTAATTTATCTAATTATAAAAAGTATAATATATTTTTACTGTTAAAAATAAAGATGTCAATGATAACCATGTTATTTTTTTAATATGCGTTTTTTTTGAGAGAGAGACAGAGACAGAGACAGACGGAGGGGCAGAGAGAGAGGGAGTCACAGAATTTGAAGCAGGCTCCAGCCTCTGAGCTGTCAGCACAGAGTCCAATGTGGGGTTCAAACTCATGAAGCGGGAGATCATGACCTGAGTCGAAGTTAGATGCTTAACTGAGCCACTCAGGCACTCTGATTGACATCTTTAGAATATTGAGTTTTATAAAATGTGAACATCACATATATCTTAATTAATTATTATTTACTTAATAAGCATTAATATTTTAGTTTCCTTTGCAGAAGTCTTATATATTATTGTTTATGTTTATTTATAGGTCTTTGATATTTCCTGAAGTTATGGCAATAGTAACTTAAATTATTTTTCTACTTGTTATTTTTGGTATTTAGAAATGTGATCTTTGAAAAAAATTACTCAAGTTATGGGGAGCCTGGGTGGCTCCGTCGGTTGAGGCTCCGACTTGAGCTCGGGTCACGGTCTCACGGCTCAGAATTCAAGCCCCATGTCAGGCTCTGCTCTGACAGCTCAGAGCCTGGAGCCTGGTTCAGATTCTGTGTCTCTCTCTCTCTCTGCCTCTCCCCTGTTCTCTCTCTGTCTATCTCTCTTGAAATAAATAAACGTTAAAAAAAATTAGTTAAGTTTACTAAGGTATTGTTTATGTACAGTAAATTTCACCTTTTAGAGTATGGTTATGCAAATGTACATACATGAAACTGCCAGAAAAATCGAGATAAGAATATTTCCATCACCTCTAGAAAAATTACTTATGCCAGTTACACTGCATTCTACCCCCTTCCCACTCTGTGACAACCACTGTTCTTATTTCTGTCTCTATATATTTTTTTCCCAGAATGTCATATAACTGACATAGATGAATCTTGAAATAGTTATATTGAGTTTTAAAAAAAGACAAAAATAGTACATACTGTATATAACATTCTAGAAAATAAAAAAAATAAACCATAGTGATAGGAAAACAGATCTATAATTGCCTGGGTTGAGAGGCAGAAGAGAAGGAAGAGGGGTTACAAAGAGGCATAAAGAAACTTTGGGTTATAGAGTGGATATGTTTACCTATTTAAAAAAAAAAATTCTTAAAGTCCTCATATGAGTAAAGTCATATGATTTTTGTCTTTCTCTGACTAATTTCACTTAGCATAAATACCCTCCAGTTCCATCCACATAGTTGCAAATGGCAAGGCAGATGAATATAAGGGAAGGGAAACAAATATAATATAAAAACAGGGAGGGGGACAAAACAGAAGAGACTCGTAAATATGGAGAACAAAGGGTTACTAGAGGGGCTGTGGGAGGGGGGATGGGCTAACTGGGTAAGGGGCATCAAGGGATCTACTCCTGAAATCATTGTGTCACTATATGCTAACCAATTTGGATGTAAATTTAAAACAATAAAAATAAATAAATAAGCAAAATAAATTTTTAACGTTTATTTATTTTTGAGAGAAACAGAGCATGAGCAGAGAGGGGCAGAGAGAGAGGGGAAACCCAGAATCCAAAGCAGGCTCCAGGCTCCAAGCTGTCAGCACAGAGCCTGATGTGGGGCTCGAACTCATAAGCGTGAGATCATGACCTGAGCCAAAGTCGGCCCCTTAACTGACTGAGCCACCCAGGTGCCCCTTACGTTTTTTATCATGGTGATCATGTCACATGTATAAGCATGTGTCAAATATATGAAATATATGAAGTTGAACTTTGAAACTATAATATTTATATAATGAAATATAATTTAGCAGGAAACAGGATAAAGTGCTAATGCATGGTACAATGTGGATAAACCTTGAAAACATGCCAAATGAAAAGGGGCAGGACATAAGGGGCCACACATATTGTATAATTCCGTTTATGTCAGAGGTTTAGAATAGGCAATCCAAAAATACAGAAGTGTGTCACTAGTTCCTAGGATATGGAGGTTGGGGGGGGGGGGGCAGGAGAAATGAGGAATGAGTGCTGGTTGATGAAGATTTTCTAAAATTAGTTATTTGTGATTGTTGCACAACTCTGTATATTTTCTCAAAGGCCCTGAACTGTATACTCTAAAATAGTGAAGTTTAGGCTATATAAATTATAGCTCATATATAACAAACGTACTATTTAAAAATTACAAGATAGTATGTTGGGACAAGGTGTAAATGCAAAGATTCATTAAGCACCAATACCTCAATTATCTATCAGTTTGTATATTAGAAATCCATGAATGTTTTGACCTATAGAGTATCAGTGCATTTTAGAGTTTACTGGAGGCCTGTATATAACTCTTTTGAAGTGTCAACATTCTAAAATCAATATTGCAAAAGGTCTGCAAACATTTGAGGATTCTTGGCTTAGCATGGATAAGAGAAAGTGTGGTGGAGAATAAGAACTATTTTAAATATTTTAAAGTCATCCCACAGAAATTCTTTCTGTGAAGGTCCAGAAGCTATTCTAGAATTGGTAAGTGGCAAATTATAAGAAGACAATTTTCATTTGCCAACAGGCAAATGTTCATTTGCCTGCATCCACTCTCGTCACAACATAACCTTCCATTTCCTCCAAACAAGCATGGGATCCTTTTTTCCTCCCTTTTGATACTGGACTGACTTCAGAATCAAACACCTTAGGCTTCAAACAGCCTTATGATTTTTTTTTTTCCTCTATTCCTCTTGGATCTCTACCACCATCACGAGCTGACGCTAGCATCCTGGAATGTCACTGAAAATACAGACCAGATTTCAGGAGTTTTAGTAAAGACCTTTAATATACAAGCCCACATCAGCTAAATCGGAGCTCCTATCCACAGAACTATCAAGATAACCAATAACATTGTGAGAAATAATAAACAATTGTGTAATGCGCTGGTAACTTTGCTGTGTTTTGTTGCTCAACCACAGCTAACTGGTAGAATCTACTCATTGATTCCTCTTGGACTAAATAATGAATTAACCTTTATTTATCTGGGTGCCTGGGTGGCTCAGCCGGTTAAACATCTGACTCTTGATTTCGGCTCAGGTCATGATCTCACAGTTCATGAGACTGAGCCCTGCGTCGGGCTCTGTGCTGACAATGTGGAGCTTGCTTGGGATTCTCTCTCTCTCCCTCTCTCTCTCCCCCTCCACTGTTGGTGCATTCGTTCTTTCTCTCTCAAAATAAATACACTTACAAAAATTAATCTTTACCTAAATACTTCTTTCAGGAGTTATATTAGAAAATCATTACCTATCTGACAATAGAGACATGCATTTATTTACAACCATTTTTAATATGGTTACCGGTATACAAATTATAGGCAAACCTAATTGAATTTTAATATCTTGGTAATAATCAAGATACTGTATAATATGTAATGTATGTATGATAAAGATATTAAATCATTGTTTAATGGTATATTACATAGAATTTTCTTGCATGTTTTGTGTCTCCCTCAATCTATCATAGTTCTTTTTTTGTCTTTCTGAAGCTTAGCCTTCCTGTCTAATATTTTCTTACATTAATGATGTAGAAGCATTTTGTTGGTGATATTTTTGTTGTTTGTTTCAACCCATTCTGACTTTTTCAGCCTGTCAACTTACATTCGAATTATTGAAGATACTTGGCTATTATTTAAGTTTGAACTCTGAGACTTCTAAACGGTGAGCTTTTCAACATTACTTCATATCTTCTTACTTTAACATGATATTGTCAATTATTATACCACTCCAATACTTTCTAGATATTGTTTTCCAATGTGATCTTCCTGATCATTAACCTCGTCTGCCATATTCTTTCTATTTTCACCCAGTTTTTTCACAATAATATATATTATACAGATGATAGAGAGACATCTACTACTTAGATACATTACACACATATCAGTGAAGAAGGATTTGTTCTCAATTAAGATTTTGCTGAGGGGCGCCTGGGTGGCTCAGTGGGTTAAGCGTCCGTCTTCAGCTCAGGTCATGATCTCACGGTTTGTGAATTCTGAGTTGGAGCCCCGCGCCCGGCTTTGTGCTGACAGCTTGGAGCCTGGGGCCTGCTTCTGGTTCTGTGTCTCCCTCTCTCTTTGCCCCACCCCTGCTCACGCTCTGTCTTTCCCTCCCTCTCTTTCTTCATACACATGAAGAAAAATTAAAAAGAAATTTTGCTAACCAAAAAGGCGGGGAAGGGAAGTGCAGCTGCTGACAACTTTCCTAAGCCATCTCTGAGGCTGAAGGTTATATAATTAAGGTACAATTACATACAATAGTATGAAATACCTTACCTTTGCAAAGTTTTCACGTACATAGATAGTCATGTAAATACTTTCCTAGTGTCTTATCCAGGTACTTGGAAAAGGCCAGTGCAAAAGACAGACCGAGCAGCGTAAACTTCAGGAAAATTGTAGTTGTTTGTAACCCTCACTAGGTCTAGGGCTTCTATTTTTCCTCTACACCGAGCTCTAAATATGGCATTTCTTGAAGTTTTCTCACAGTTTTGTTCCAAATGTTGAGTATGGCTCTGCATCTATCCCACCTTCATGCCTCCAAGCAGCATGTTGGTATTCAGCTTTGAATTGATGAGAAAATTGAATACATGGGGTGTTTTATAACAGCTGGAAACAATGGGTGCCTTCACTTCTTTGTTTCCCCTGCCAATAAAGATCGCTTCCTTGCTGAGTCAATGTTACTAATGATGAGGTGCTGTTTCAGCCTATGTGTTTTGGAGTAGAAAAATAATGTGAGAACTGCTAGAATGAAAATTACCTTCATTGAAGATGGTAAATAAATAAACTTGTTACTAATGTGCAAACAATAGTGCTTTATTGCACTATAAAGTAAATAAAGTAAATTTGTTACTAATGTGCAAACAATAGTGCTTTATTGGAACTGAGAAAGATGATCTCAAAGGCTTTACAGATGCTGAAATATGATAGATTAAAAAAACTTATTTACTAAAGATCGTGCAAAGTTAGGAAGAGTCAGTAACAGTGATCTATTTTCTGATAAATTATATCTATATCAAATAGCAAATGTAGATTAAAACAATAAATTGAAGGATGTCAAATTCAAGCTGAAATTTTGCCCTGGCTTTAATATTTTTTAACAACATTTAGGATGTAACACTATTTTTCTCTGTGTGAAAGTATTTACCTACACATATAAGTACACCTATATGGAGAGTTATGTCACTCAAACTTCTCATTCTTACCCTGAGAATCAGAAATTGGTGTATTACTTCCATCCTAATTATGGAAAAGTTTTGGGGGCATATCTTGTCATGGCACAGATTGTGATGTCATCTGAGGCACAGAACTGTAATCATTTCACATCTTTTCTGGGGCATCATTTGATCCTTTCTGTAGCAGGCATCTGGGTACAATTTAAACAGAGATGATAATTAGAAGGAGATTGACACCACTCATCTGAATAATGCAAAGCATCATTGACATTGTGGGTATAGAACTGGGCCAGAATTTTTTTAATGTGTGATCCAGATTGCTTGCATTATTTTAACTGCTTGGAATGCTTATTTAAAAAAAAAATAATAAAACATTGGATCATGACACAGAAAGATATAAAAGTATCTGAAAGCAGGTTTTGAAAATCTACTTTTAAAGCATCTCCAAGTAGCATTATATACATTAATAATACTTATCTAAACACTCTTTCTATAATTCAATATTTGTCTTTGGGAGTTGTGCATTTATAAATGTGTGCATGTAGGTTTGGTTCAATATTTTCTCACTAAAATGTCATAAAAATTACTCATTTCTATTTTTACCATAACATTTATTAAGGATCCCAAAAGGGATTATGTATTAAGATATCAAACTAGACCCCTAATTTTTCTTTTGTTCTTGAATTCAGACTTGGAGAGAAATGCAACCTCTGAGTTTTTAAGGTGTGGGGGGAGAGATGGGTCCCAGAGCAGGCCAGTCTCTGTGGGAAGGAATAGAATAGAAACAGGTACACTGTTAAGGTTTGAGAATGGTAATATTCTCCTGGAAGATACCAGAAACTTGCTAAGAAGGAAACAAGTTTAAGAACTGAGGTTGCCCAAAAGGACTCATGCTAGAGGTGCCTGGGTGGCTCAGTTGATTAGGCATCTGGTTTCAGCTCAGGTCATGATCTCACAGTTTGTGAGCTTGAGGCCTGTGTTGGACTCTGTGCTGACAACTTGGGGCCTGGAAGATGCTTTGGATTCTGTGTTTCCCTCTCTCTCTCTGCCCCTCCCCCACTGGTGCTCTGTCTCTCTCAAAAATAAGTAAAATTTAAAAAAAAGATTTATGCTCAAGTGTTTTCTTCGTTTTCCTCTTTTTTCCCCCTTCCATGTTTAAAAGGATATTTGTGCACTGATCTATATATACATATATATATATAGACATATACATATATATATACGTATATATACACATATATATATGTATATACATATGTATACATATATACACATATATATATGTGTATATATGTATATATATACACAAACATACACATATATACATATATATGTATATATATACATATACATATGTATATATATACATATATACGTATACATATAGTTTTTCATTTACTTTTCTTTAATTATCCTCAGTGATGCTAACCCCGTGTTTTCATTTAGACTTAAAGGATGGGATAATGGGAAAGATTGACTCTTCCACAGCATCACCTGTGATAGGAAAACAGTCTTCACCTGTATTTCTCCTTTAGCCTTACACAAATACCCCCTTCACAGTACTTCCGACACCAAATGTAGGGGGGACTTCCCCTGCTAAGCACTTCTCTGCAACATGAGCTGTGTATCCTACAAGTGAATTCAGTCCAGACGCTATCTTCCTGGAGATAGCACCAAATCCCACAGGTTAATGGTTCGGTGCCACAGGACTCCTCCCTCCTCATGTTGGAGGCCAATCAGAAATCCACATTGTCATCTGTGCTTCTCACTGCTTGGCTTTAATTCTAAGACTCCAATGACCTTCTCCTTGGATTTGATTAATTTTCTAGAGCATCTCACAGAACTCAGGAAAATAGTTACATGTTTCCTAGTTTATTAAAGGATATGATAAAAGATACAGATGAACAGATAGATGAAGAGATACATAGGGTGACATCTAGAAAGATCCCAAGAGCAGAAACTTCTATGCCAGTGAAGTTGGGGTGTGTCACCCTCCTGAGAAATATCCGGATGAGTTTGCCACCCTAAAAGCTGTCAAAACCCCCATACAATTGGGATTTTAGCGAAGACTTCATCACATTGGTATGATTGAGCATTTACTCCCTTTCCAGCTCTTCTTCCTTTTCTGGAAAATGTGGCAGGGAGGGGGGGGGGAGGGGGTGGTCAGCTGAAAGTTCCGAGCTTCTAACCATGGCTTGGTCTTTCTGGTGTCAAGCCCTCATCCAGGAGTCCACCAAGGGTTGCCTCATCAGAACAAAAGACACTGCTAGTGCTTTTATCACTTAGGAATTTACAAGGGCTTTAGGAATTCCTGTTAGAAATGAGGCCAAATGCTCAATTTTAGAATAAAAGATGATCCTAGAGCTCTTATCATTTGGAACATTTCAAGGGTTTTAGAAACTCTGCACCAGGAATGGGAGGCAGAGACCAATATATGCACATATTTTCTACTATCTCATACCTCTTTTAATACGCACACGCATGGGTCAGAAAACTTTCCAGGAGCTCTTTAATACAGGGTATAAGAAATAAGAAATGAATAGCAACCAAATTACTAGTGTCCCATAGCAAAACTAAGAACGTTGAATGAGTGGGTTTCCAGGGGTAAGGCAAGGGTGGACCATGTACTAACAGCTGGTAGAGGGATAATTAATAGGGTATTTAAGACAAAGCCCCCTTTTATAATGTTATTAGAGGAACTCAACCCCCGAATGGGAGCGAGATTAATATTTTATAAACTGTCTATCCATCTCTCCATCTATGAAAATGTTTTGTTTTACTTGAGATGACAGTGCAGGAATTGCAAAACATATTACTTGTGCAGACTCTTCCACCTGAGGTGGAAACAGCTCAATATGGGACAAGTAACTATCATAGAAGCTAAGATAAAGTGTAGGCTTCTCCTGCCCTAACCTCTCAACAAGATTTAGAGAGAGGAAATGGACATGATACCTGTTTATTCACTGAACATGAAGCTTCTCTGTACAATATTGATTTTGATGTATCCCAACCTCACATAATAAATAATTTTAAGTCATTTTCGATGTCAGATTTTTATTTTTTTAGTTCAGGTAGAGAGATCACAAAATCAGTCCAGGAACCAGAAATTGTATAGATAATTTCATTTGTAGTACTTTATAATAGATACTAAAAATCATAAATATTGCTCGTAACTTTTCCAGAATACTTATGAATTAAAGAAAGACTTAACTTTTAAATATTTTCTCATACTGTCACGTTTTAATGCTATTTTCTAGCGCTCAACAGAATTGTGTAAATTTATAAGAACACCATAGAAAAATGTGATATAGGATCCTTTAGTGCTCTTATAAGCAAATCTGTTTATACACATGCACACACCCATTAAGTTAGGTTTTGAATGTAGGTTGTGATAGGCTATATTCTTTCTAATTATATATTCCTTTGTGTCTTTCAGGTAGAAAGGAAACAGGAGAATTAAAAAAAAAAGCGAGTGCAGATGACACAATGTTACATTAGTTTCAGGTGTACAACATAGGTATTCAACATCTGTACACGTTGTGCCATGTTCACCACAAGTGTACCTACCATCTATCACCATGCATCACTATTACAATATCATTGACTATATTCCCTATGCCATGCCTTTTATTCCCATGACTTAATCATTCTTTTTTTTAAATTTTTTTTTAACGTTTATTTATTTTTGAGACAGAGAGAGACAGAGCATGAACGGGGGAGGGTCAGAGAGAGGGAGACACAGAATCTGAAACAGGCTCCAGGCTCTGAGCTGTCAGCACAGAGCCCGACGCGGGGCTCGAACTCACGGACTGCGAGATCATGACCTGAGCCGAAGTCGGCCGCTTAACCGACTAAGCCACCCTGGCGCCCCAATCATTCTGTAAGCAGAAATCTTTATCTCCCATTTCCCTTCATCCATTTTGCCCTCTCTCCACACCCCTTCCCTCTGATAATCATCAGTTTTTTCTTTGTATTTACAGGTCTGATTCTATAAAGAGGAGAACTTTGAACCTAGTATTCTAAACTTGTGTACATCCGTTGAAGTTGACACTTCTCCTAGGTTTCCTAACACAATGCCAAAATTTCATTATTTAAAAAAAATGTTTTTAGACTTATACTCTTATATATAACCTTGTTTTTGGCTGGGTCACATATGAGCCAGGAAAGGAAAGGAAAAATCCTTTTGTCTAGAGGATGCAAAATTAAGTATACTAGGGAAAAGAGGGTAAGGTGGATTTTTGCCCCCCATATTCTAGGTTAGAGTTCTGCCTTTGTTTTTCTGTATCATCCTACTAGAACAATAAACTCATTGAGGAACAGATCCAAAGAACAAAACTAAGGAAAGACAACATTTATCAGAGATTGCCCAAGCTACCCTCTGAGACTTCCCTGGGTAGAGTCCTTCCTAAGTAACAGTAATCTCAGACTCATTTTGTAGCACCAGTTGCCAGCCAGCAGGTCATGGGTACACACTCATATGCGCACACAGACGTACTAAAGAGATGACACCAAAGAGGAGATTTTGAAGAACAAAGGAAGCAAAAAATCAAAGATAAAATCCAATAGAACTCCAAATAAGCCACAGTTAATAGACTTAAAAGTCTTTCTCTTCCTGGAACCATGTATACCAACTATGAATTTAATCTTGACCTAGATCAATAATACTCTTCACCTCATAGTAGGAATTAGGGGTTGGAATATGCCATTAACCGAACAAACTCAGTTAATACACATCCATCTATTTCATTCATCATTTAAAACTGTTTTTGTAATGTCTGACATTTGTCACACTTTGTAAAATGCGTATCTTTATTGAGCAAGTATATAGAGTATAGAAGTCAAACTGTGGACCAGAAAGGGAAGCTATGTTTGAGTAGCATAGGTTCAGCTTATAAAGAGATGAATCAAGTTAGCAGAATAAGTTTTAAACGTATTAGTAACTCTGAAGTCCATGGTGACATTATAGCTGAGTAGTGCTACTGTCCAAATGTATTTATAAAAATGTTAGCTGTTATTTGTACAATTGCAAATGCAATTGAAATAACCAAGGAAACTTTGAGTGTTTTGAAAGAGCTCGATAAAGAAAACTTTTTTTAAAATGTTTATTTATTTTTGAGAGAGAGAACACAAGTTGAGGAGGGGCAGAGAAAAAGGGAGGCTCTGAGCTGTTAGCTCAAAACCTGACACCAGGCTCAAACTCACGAACTGTGAGATCATGACCTGAGCTGAAGTCAGACACTTAACTGACTGAGCCACGTAGGCGCCCAAGAAAACTTTCTTAAACCAAGATTTGTTATCAAACTGAGAAACAAAAGCAGAGCCAGAAGATGATGCACAATTTATAAATATGAATAGTGTTAAATTATTTGGGACAACTCAACTGGTGTTGCACCTGGTTGGGTCTTCTTCCTCTTTAACTAAACTTCCTTAAAGTCCAGGTCTTGTGGCAGCACACCTAAGGAAAATGTTGAATTTAAAGAGAAGAATACACTTGCCCAGGCCACTACTTCCCCCTGAATCAGTACAGAAAGGAGGACTGCAGAAGTAGAAGAATCAAATATCCTATGTCAATACATTAGCTGTTTCCAGTTTAGAGCTGACACCTTTTTCAGTTTCTTCCCAAGCAGGAAACCCACCTATGTGTAGCGGAGAACAAGGATTTTCAGGAAGAGTACAGAAGTGTACTGGGAAATCTGTTTCCACCATAACTGGAAATTAGAAAATGGTATTCCCATCTCAACAAAAGACTAGAAGCAAGAAAGTATTCACAGGCAAATATAATCACCATCAAAAACAAGATGTGTAGCAATCAGCACACTCCATTTTAATTTATTTATTCTTCTTGAAGTCGTGAAAATTTAAATATGTGATAACACATGAATAGCCATTGGCAGCATAGAAGAGGGTTGGGTTCTCTTTTATTTGAATAAGTAGGGATGATTCTGCCAAAATACAGTGGATACAAATAACAATAAAAATGGTTATAATGAGAGTGGATTTATAATAATTTTGTAAACTTCATCTGTATGTACACTAATACAGAATTCTACATATGTAATATATCTAAATATATTTAGATGTATATTTAACTGATGTATATATTAACATATATATCATATAATATTATAATATATAATATACATATATTAGCATATATATGTGAATGCTTACTCTTGCACACAAAAAAGTTAAAATTTATCAGAGATATAAAGCCAAACTCATTTTTATCAGAATAAACTGGATTTAGTGGAAAGTAAGCTATTAATTTTTTTTTTAATTTTTTTATATTTATTTATTTTTGAGACAGAAACAGAGCATGAGTTAGGGAGGGGCAGAGAGAGAGGTAGACACCGAATCCGAAGCAGACTCCAGGCTCTGAACGGTCAGCACAGAACCCAACGTGGGGCTGGAACCCACCAACCTGAGCCAAAGTCAGACGCTTTACCGACTGAGCCACCCAGGCGCCCCCAAATTTTTTTTAATGTCTATTTATTTTTGAGAGAGAGAGAGAGAGAGAGAGACAGAGAGCGAGCAGGAGAGGGGCAGAGATAGAGGGAGACACAGAATCAGAAGCGAGCTGCAGGCTCTGAGCTGGTCAACACAGAGCCCAATGTGGGGCTTGAACCTATGAACTGCGAGGTGGTGACCTGAGCCGAAGTCGAAGCCTTAACTGACTGAGCCACCCAGGTGCCCCAGAAAGCAAATTATTAATAAACATTTTACTTGAGAAAATTACTTCTGGCTATGGTATATTTTTCGACAGGCTCATGTAGTTATGCTATATTTGAAAGGTGGTACTTTTTACCTTCAGTGTAAGCAGATATTAGACTTTGCTTACACAAAGAAAACACAGAGTACAACTTAAAGGAAGAAAATCATCTCTTGGAAGTTTGACACTAGTCATTTGCCAACTATGTTCCAACAAACACAAAATAGTTCATATAAAATAATTAGAAAAAAAAAAGCACAATGTCACTAAGCTTGCAATGCCTATTTACTTCCCCTGTATAAATAAAAGGATTGAAGCAAGTGAAAAATCATCCATTTCGGCCGAATGAGAATGTTTGGTGAGGAGAAAATGTTCCCCGAACTTTAAGCACTCTAAATTCACCAGCTAGACTTATTTCAACAATCATCTTATTCTGCTTTCTGAACACATGCGTATGCTGCCTAATGGAAAATAAGTATTTCATCTTGAAAACTGAAATCAAGGTTTTTAGTTTAATCACTCACGACAGAAACATAGTAGATTCTTGCAAAGGCATAGCATTATCTGATGGGGACGCACAAGAACTGTGCTCCAGTGGGCTGCAGGAATCCACGGCTTTTTTGCCCACGGTAACTTGAAGTCGTCCATGATTACAAAATGTGTTATGAACATAGAAAGGCTTCTTAGAGTTTAGGATTTTATTAGGTGCAGCCCCTAAATTTAATTTAAATTGTGTTTAATAATTTGTTTTTGGAATTTGTCCTTTCAAATTTCAGTTCAGATTATTCTTTCTATTCAGACATATTTCTAAAGTTGGATTCCATTTTCATTTGGTTAAAGCTTATTGAGATATAATTCACATATCAAAATTCGCCCTTTTAAAATGTACTAATTAGTGATTTCTAGTATATCCATGGTGTTGTGTGATTGTTATCATTATTTAATTCCAGAATATTTCCATCATATTATGGCAAAGTCCCGTGTCCATGACAATTATTACACATCCTTAGCTCTCCCTAGCCCCTGGCAAATGCTAACATACTTCTGTCTCTAGGAATTTGCCTATTTTGACCTTTCCTGTAAATGGATTCATAAAATATGTAGTTTTTAGTCTGGCTTCTTCATTTAGCATAATTTTTCATGACTCATCCAGGTTTTAGAATGTATCAGAACTCTATTCCTTTTTATTGGTAAATTGTGTTTTATTGCATCAATATTCCACATTTTTCTAGCCCATTCAACAGGTGATAGATTTGGGTTGTTTACAAGTTTTGGTTGTTATTAATAATGCTGTTATCAATTTTGTATGCAATTTTTGTGAAGATACATGTTTTCAATACTCTTGGGTATATAAGTAGGGATAGCATTGCTGGATCATATAGAGACGTATTTAGTCTTTTGAGGATGGCCAAATTGTTTGCCAGAGAGGCTCCACCATCTTAGTCCCAGTAGCATAGAAGTCTCACCAGTAGGAGAGTCCCAATTTCTTATATCCTTGACAAAACTCGGTTTGCCATTTTTATTCTAGCCATCTCATCAGATGTGAAGTGATATTTCATAGTGGATTGATTTGCACTTACATAACAGATAATGATGTCGAGCATCTTTTCATATATTTATTGCTCATGCATCTTTTTAATAAAAATCTATGTTCATATTCTTTGTCCTTTTTTTTCTCATATTGGGGTTGTTTGCATTTTCGTTGTTAAATTGCAAGAATTCTTTACATATGTTAGATACAGGTCTATTGTCATATGTATAATTTGGTAATATTTACCCCAATCTGGTAAGGTTATCTTTTTAATTTCTTGATGGTGTCCTTAAAGCAAAAAAATGTTTTTAAATTTTGACCATGTCCAATTTGCCCGTTATTTTCTGTCATTTTTGCTTTGGGTATCATAGCTACAAAATTCTTGTTTAAGTCAAGATCATAAAGAATTGCTCTTATGTTTTTTTCTGAGAGTTGCATGATTTTAGGTCCTACATTTATCTATGTGATATATTTTGAATTAATTTGTGTACATGGGATGAGGTAAGGGTTCTTTTGCATTCTTTTGTACGTGGTGACCCAGTGGTACCCATACCATTTGTTGAAATGACTATTCCTTTGCCTTCGGAATTATTACTGTATCCTTGTCAGAAATCAATTGACCATAAATATAATGACTTTGGATTCTCAATTATATTCAATATATGTAATCCTATCTTTATTAAAGTACCGCCCTGTTAGAGAGGATGACAGCAAGATGACAGTCTAAGAGGTCTTAGCACTCATTGCCCCACACAAAAACAATAATTTAAGACACCTTTAATGGGTGAAATAGCTCTTGGAGACCTTAATCAGTATACAGTTAGGAAGCTGCAACAACCCGATAGGACACAAAAAATGAGAATGGTTGCATAGCGAAGTTTAGGAAGACATCTCATCCCCCACGCTGAGGTATGTTGTCCCCCACGCTGATGCAACTTGGCACCAAGACAAATCCTCTCTGCCATGGTTGTTCCCATGGGGGAAGTTTTGTTTTGTTTTGTTTTGTTTTGTTTTGTTTTGTTTTGTTTTGTTTGTGTGTGGCTTTTGTTTGTTTGGTGTTGGTGGGGATGGTTATTACTGCTTGAATCTCATTATTTTTTATTGGTCTATTTTAGGTTTTCTATTCCTCTTGACTCAGTTTTGGTAAGTTGTATGTTTCTAGGAACTTATCCATTTCTTCTAGGTTACACAATTTGTTGACATATAATTGTCGAGGGCAATGTGGAAGGAACAAATGAGGAGATGTTGGTCAAGGGAGACAAAATTTCACTTATATTAAGATTTGGTTCTGGTGATTTAAATACGGCAATGTGATTATTAACAACACCGTTCTGCATACTTGAAATTCACCAAGAGGATTGATCTTGTGTTCTCTCCACTAAAGAGACAGAGAGAGGAGAGAGAGAAAGTGATAATTATGTGAAGTGAAGGATATAGTAATTAGTTTGCTTCTGGCGACTATTTCAAAGGGTATATTATGTCAGAACACCAAGTTGCATACCTTAAATATGTTTATTACTGATTAACTATATGTCAATGAAATTGAAAAAAATTAAAATTACCATGCTGTTTTGATTAGTGTGGCTTGCAGTAACTTTCAAATTTGTGAAGTGTGAGCCATTCTGCTTTATTCTTTATGAAAAGATTTAGTTACTCTGAATCCATTGCATTTCTGTGAAATTTCTTGAAACGTTTCTTTTAATGGGTAGGTCTTCTGATCTTAAACATATGATAGCCTTACATTTATTTGAATATTATTTCATTTCTTTCAACCTTTTTAGTACTTTTCTGTGCATCAGTCTTGGACTACTTTTAATTATTACTAAATATTTTATTCTTTTGATTCTGTTTTTGTTTTTTAAGGGAAATCATTCTCTTTTATTGCTGTTGTTTTTGTTGTTGTTGTTGTTGTTTTGAGAGTGACAGCAGGCAGGAGAGGCAGAGAGAGGAGACAGAATCCCAAGCAGGCTTCCCATTGTTAGTGTGGAGCCCGATGTGGGGCTCGAAGTCACTAACTGTGAGATCATGACCTGAGCTGAAATCAAGAGTCAGACGCTTAACTGATTGAGTCATCCAGGTGCCCCATATTCTTTTGATGCTGTTTTAAGTGGACCTCATAATTTAGTTTTACAAATGTTCATTGCTAAAGTATAGAAATGCAACTGAACTTTACATATTTATAATCTATCCTGAAAACCTGCTGAAATCATTTATTAGCTCTAATAGTTGGTTTTTTAAAATGTATTCTTCAAGATTTTCTATATACATAACACTGACATTTGTGAAGAAAGAATTTAAAATTTTCTTTTTCAATCTGGATGTCTTTTTTATTATTTTTTTAACATTTATTTTTAACAGTAAGAGAGAGAGAGTGAGCGAGCATGAGTGGGGGAAGGGCAAAGAGAGAGACACGCACACACAGAATTTGAAGCAGGCTCTGAGATGTCAGCACAGAGCCTGACTGGGGCTCGAACTCACAATCTGCAAGATCATGACTTGAACTAAAGCCTGACGCTTAACCAACTGAGCCACCCAGGCACCCAAATCTGGATGTCTTTTTTTTTTTTTTTTTCCATTTACTTGATTAATTTTACTAGCTAGCATGTCTGGTATAATTAATACAATTTATAAGAGCATATATCTCTATTTTGTTCCTGATCTTATGAGAGAAGAATCAAGTCTTTCATCATAAAATATTACATAAATTGGGAGTATTGGTGAGATGGCCCTTATCATGTTGGAAAAGTTCTATTCTACTCTTAGTTTCTTGAATATCGGTATCAAAAGGGAGTCGGATTTTGTTAAATGTTTTGTCAGTATCTATTGAGATGATCCTGTGTTTTATTTCATTTATTCAATTAATATAGTATACTATTGATAACTTTC
The DNA here is from genome assembly GCF_018350195.1 of Panthera tigris. Taxonomy (NCBI): domain Eukaryota; kingdom Metazoa; phylum Chordata; class Mammalia; order Carnivora; family Felidae; genus Panthera; species Panthera tigris. The sequence goes on from NC_056660.1 coordinate 214,825,454, forward strand.
ACAGGTTGAAGCAACACTGAAATCCTATGATAATTCCCACTCTGTTCCAGTGTATAAATTATTTTTATATATTGCTGGCTTTGGTTTGCAAGCCTTTTGTGTAGGATTTTTGTATCTATATTGCTAAGAGATAGTTTGTAGTTCTCTTTTAATGTCCTTATCTTTTTTTATATCAGGGTAATGCATTCCTTAGAATTATTTTAAAAGCATTTCCTCCCTACTACTATCAGGAATAGTTTGTGAGTGATTGGTGTTAGTTTTGCTTTAAATGTTCGGTGGAATTTGGTATATTTGGTGTAATGATAAATCAAGTCCTATGTACCAAAGCTTTTCTTGGTAGAATTTTATATATATATGTGTGTATGTGTGTGTGTATATATATATGTATATATGTATGTATATATGTATGTATATATGTATATATATATATACACACAATATATGTATGTATATATGTATGTATATATGTATATATATATACACACACACACATATATATATAATTCAATCTCTTTATTGTAATACTGAGATCTATCAAGATTTCTCTGTTTCTTCTTTAGATTCAGTTCATTAGTTTATGTCTCTAGGAATTTGGTTCATCTAGGTTATTTAATTTATTGTCATAAAAACATTGTCAATTGGACTTCCTTGTAATCCTTTAATTTCTCTAATGTCATTAATAATGCACTTTCTTTCATTACTGATTCTAGTAATTTGAATTTTCTGTCTCATCAGTCTAGCTAAAGAGTTGTAAATTTAGTTGATCTTTCCAAAGAACCAGAATTTGATTTCATTGAATTTTCTAGATTGTGATTTTATCTCCATTTCATTACTTTTCTTGCTATAATTTATTATTTTTCCTCTGCTTACTTTGAGCCTAATTTTTCTTCTTTTACTGATATATTAATGTGAGCAATTATACCTATTATGTACAACTATTCTTCTTTTTTAATATAGGTTTTTAAAGCTATAAATTTCCTCTAAACACTGCTTTAGCTGCATCCCATAAATTACAGTATGTTTATAGTATGTTGCATTTTTAATTCCATCCATTTTAAAATTCTTTTTTTTTTCTAGTTTTCTTTGCATGATTTTTTCTTTGATGATTTCTTATTTTGTTATTTTAAAAAGTGTGGTTTAGTTTTCATGTATTTTTAACTTCAACAAATCTCTACATGTGGTTATTAATTGCGTGTAATTTCTAATTCAATGCACTATGGTCAGAGAACATAATTTATATGATTTCAGTACGTTTGTATTCATTGTGTTTTGTATTTTATTTTATTATTTTTTTAATCTTTTAAAATTGTTTATTTATTTTTGACAGAGAGAGAGACAGAGCATGAGCGGGGGAGGGGCAGAGAGAGAGGGAGACACAGAATCTGAAACAGGCTCCAGGCTCTGAGCTGTCAGCACAGAGCCTAACGAGCGCGGCTTGAACTCAAGACCCTGAGATCATGACCTGAGCTGAACTCGGACACTCAACCGACTGATCCACTCAGGTGCCCCCGTGTGTTTTGTATTTTAAACTATGATCTATCCTGGAGGATTTTATGTGCACTCTTAGAAGAATGTGTTTTTTCCTGTTTCACATTGAGATGTTCTAATGATATCTCTGAGGTTTAGACGGTTTGTAGTGTTCAGGTCTTCTACTTCTTGATCTTCTGCTGAGATGTTATATTTATTATTGAAAGTTGGGTAATGAAGTCTCTTACTATTGTTATTAAATGGTCTGATTCTCTCTTCAGTTTTCAGTTTCTGTTTCATATATTTTGGGCCTGTGCTGTTAGGTACATATATTTTATAATTCTTGTGTCCTGCTGATAGATTGGCCATTTCATCATTATAAAATATTTGACTCCAGTAATAATTTCCTCATAACATCTATTTTGCCTGATTCAACCATGGGCTCTATCAATTCTCCTTTGGGTAATATTTACATGGCATATCTTTTCCCATCCTTTTATTTATTTATTTATTTTTAATTTTTTTTTTAACCTTTATTTATTTTTGAGACAGAGAGAGACAGAGCATGAACGGGGGAGGGTCAGAGAGAGAGGGAGACACAGAATCCAAAACAGGCTCCAGGCTCTGAGCCATCAGCACAGAGCCCGACGTGGGGCTTGAACTCACGAACTGCGAGATCATGACCTGAGCCGGAGTCGGATGCTTAACTGACTGAGCCACCCAGGCACCCCATCCTATCCTTTTATTTTTAACCTAAGCTCTGGATATAAACCTCTTATATATAGTATTATAAGCACTTTGTGTTTTTGTTATGCCTTTTGTCAATTTTTACATCTTTGTGTAGTTTCTAGTCTGTTTACATTTAATACAATTACTAATAAGATGGGATGTATCTGACATTTTGCAATTTTTTTCTGTAGCTTTCATGTGCTTTTTATTTTTTTCTATTGTTTCATTACTGTATTTTTCGTTAAATGGAAATATTGGGATATATAATTTTAATTCTAGTTTTGCTTGTTTTACTAAATTTTTCTGAGTTTCTTTTTTGGAATAGTTACCATAGAAAATATGAATAATTTAGAACAATCTAGTTCAGACTAATACCAGTGCAATTTCAGTTATATACAAAAATTTTGTTCTAACACAGGTCAGTTTCCTCCTTCTTGTGGTATCATTATTGTCATATAAATTACATCTTTGTTTACCATAGACTTATTAGCATAGTTTTATACCTATTATTGGTGAACATTTCTATTGAATAGATAGAATGAAATTGTTATAAAGAAAATACATATTTTTCATCTTAAAAAAAGAATGAAGTGTGGATAATACTACAAGAATAAATCTTAAAAAATATTAAGTGAAAAGAACTAGAAACAAAATGTTATATATTATATGAAACCATTTATATGACACATCCAGAATAGGCAAATACAGGAAGACAAAAACCATATTAATGTTTTTCAGGGGCTGAGAGGAGACAGGAATAGGGAGTAAAAGCCTAAGGGATACCTGGGAGTAAAAGCCTAAGGGATACCTGGTTTTCTTTAAGGGCAATGAAAATGTTCTGGAACTATATAATGGTGATGATTGCATGACACTGTAAATGTATTAAATGCCACAAAATTTATGAAAATGTGAATTTATGTTTGTGAATTTTACCACAATAAAAATGCATGTATATGTCTTCTAGATTTACCTTTATCACCTTATATTTACTTTTTTCAGTTTTTTTTTTATTTTATTGTATGGATTTAAATTACTCTATATTGCATTTGTATTTCATCCACATAAACCCCTTTTTCTATTTCTTATAAGGTAAGTTTATTAGCAACAATCTTTCTTAGTTTTTGCTTCTCTGGTAATACCTTAATTTCTTCTTAGTTTTTAAAGCATAATTTTGCTAGACATAGATTTCTTGCTTGCCTTTTTCTCTGAATATGACATCCACCTGCCTTCTGACCTACATGATGAGAAGCCAGATGCTAACTGTTTTGAGTATCCCTTTCACATGACAAGTATACTTCTTGATTTTTTCAAGATTTAGGGGTTTTTCTTTGAATTTTGACGTTTTTTTCATAAGTCGATACATGGCTCTCTTTGAGTTTACCCTACTTCAAGTTTGTTGAAATTCTTGGATGTGAAGACAAAAGTTTTAGCAATTTTTCCTTCAAATATTTTTTCTACCCCTTTCTCTTCCTTTCTTCAGGGACTCCCACTATGAATATTTCGGTATACTCGATAGTATCTGAGTTACTGTTCGTCTTTATTGTTTTTCCTTCTGTTCTGTTCCTCAGATTGGATAACCCCGGTTGTTCTGTCTTCAAGCTGCTGATTATTTATGCTATTTTTCAAATATGCTTTCAAGACCCTCTAATGAATATTTTATTTCAGTTTTTGTGTTTTCTCCTCTAGAATTTCTATGTGGTCCATTTTTTTCTAAATCTATTTTTTGTTATTCTAGACTTCCTCAGAAACAGTGTCTATTGGCTGTACTTATTTTTCTGTGTATACACTATGTTTTTCTGTCTTTTTGTGTTTTTTTTTATTATTATTACTGTCTTTTTTGAAAACTGGAATTTTAAAATAATAAAATGTAGCAACTCTGGGAATCCAATTTTTTCCTCTCCTCAGGCTTTGTTAGTCTATTTCTGTATACCTAGTTAACATTTCAAATATGGCAACTTTCGAAATCACCCCTCTCTACCCCATTTGTTAGGGTTCTCTTTTGTTTTCAATCTTGCAACGTGTTCATTAGTGACTTTTCTGAACCAGTTCTGTAAAATCAACTTTTTTTTTTTTTTCATGTGAAATCTATACTCAGTTCACTGACTGGTCACTTGAGAGATTCTCTTACACAGTAAAACCTTAGATTGTGAGTAACTTGGTCTGAAAGTGTTCCACAAGAGAAGCAACCATTTCTAATAAACTGTAACTTGATAAATGAGCGATGTCTTGCAATACGAGTAGTACGTGACGCCGAACATCACATGATCACAACTGAGCCAATGGTTCTCCTCTCTCTTCCTCTCTCTCGCTTGCTCGCTGTGGGATTGTGGGTGATCGTCTCCCATGCTTGGATGCTCACTCTCAGACCGCAGGGTTTGGCAGAAATCAGTGATTTTTCAGAACGTTGGAAGGTGCCCACAATTGGCCCTAAAGTATTTTTTTGTCACTTCAAAGCACCTATGGATTGTCCTTTGCTTTTCCATACAAGAGGAAGCTTAGGAATGCTTTGCTTCATTCTAGGTCATTGAATAGGTTCTTTGTTAAAGTTGCACAAAAAGAATAATATTCCATCGAGCCAATAGACAGCAGAGATTCGGTTAATGATAGTGAAAGTCCTCCTGCACAATAACCCTTCTCTCTCTTTTCTCCCTCACACCAGACACGAAGGTTTTCAAAGGTAAGTGCAGGTTCATTTGTTTATTTTTTTGTTTATATTTTGATTTTCTTTATTATTTCATATTATATTACAGTATGGTAATCATTTTTATATAAGCATTTTTGGGTTGTGGAAGAAATTATCTTGAGTTTCCATTATTTCTTGCATTATTTCTTCACATTGATCTACAGATTATTTGGATCACAAGCATGTTTCTGGAGGGAATTATGCTCATAACCGAGGTTTCACTGTATTCTTTAACCCATTAAGTCTTCTAGTCTTTGCCAGTGGAATGTGTGTGTGTGTTGTGTTGTGTGTGTGTGTGTGTGCGCGCACCTGTTTTTAACAGTCTGCAAGGAAGTTTGTAAGCCTACCTTAATTTTCACTACTTTTTTGTCTAGAGTCTTAAGTTCAACCAGAGTTCAGTGTTCAGGGCTTTCTCAGGTCTTTCATGGGCATATGCAAAGTCCTGGGTATGCACATAGCTCTGTACATGTACACAGTCTTCAGAATTCCAGGGTATGTTGGAGGTTTTCAAAGTGCTCTATGAATATCTCATTCCCTATTTTTTCCTTTTAAGTTTTTTGGTCAGATATGTGTTGGATGCAGCTGTTATGATCACTTCAGGAAGGTGTGCTAATTGCCACTGTTTATTTTGAAACATGCCCCAAGCCTAGGGCTGTTTGCAAAAAGTATGTTCTGTGCCACATCAAATATAAAAAAGCCCAGAGAACCAAGCTTTTTATGGAGCTGACAGACCATTCAAATGGTGGCAATTTGCTGGGCTTTTGGCTTTTGATTTTGGGTATCCAAACCTGTTGTATCCTTCCAGTGGCTGTCAGTGTGCTGGTTTCTATAGCTATTACAGTTACGAGGCTGCTGGTTTTCAAGCCTATTGTGAATCTGGGGAAGAGGATAGGATTAGGGCATGCCAATGCACAACAGAAGTCGCTGTTCTTATTGAGATTAAATAATTTCTCTTGCATAAGCACTTTTCACGTTCTTGCAAGCTTTTATTTTCTTGAATTCTGAAAGCATTTGATTTTGCCAGATTTTCTTGTCCTCAGTGCTCTCATTGTTTTTATGGCAAAGTGGATTTTTGGATGTCCTTACCCTATCATTTCAAAATTGTCCCCTGGGACCCATTTTTAAGGAAATTTATTTTCAGTTAGCATGATTTATTATCTTTTTAATACTAAAATGTGTTAACTGGCAGTGTTTTACAATGCTATTGGTATCAGGATAAGAGAGCCTATGGACTATTCACCCTTCTCATATGTAATTACCAGTCCTCTGGAAAGCCATGTGGCTGATCTGGCCAATGAAATGTAAGCAGAAGTCACATGTCACGAACAGTTGTTATGGCAGGTTATGGAGCAGCTAATTTTGAGTAGAAGTAGAGGTGTTAATTCCTTTTTAAGTCATTTTTAAAAATAGATACCTGTGTCACGGACAGCCTAAATCTGACTCTAGCAGCGTGTTTTATAGGAAAATGCTTTATTTCCCCCATTTTTAACTAGTTATGTATAGTTTGCTTTCATATTCTCTTGTTCCAGAGTTTATATACACTATGTATATGTACACACCTGTATAAGGGAGTGATTCTTAAAATTGGGTAGATGTGAGTGCCTCTGTCCTTTATCTTTACTACTTAGTTTTCTTTGTTGTAAAAGGCAGATTCACAGAAGCATCTTTCAATGTAATCACTGGAGTTATTTATTAATTTTATAACTTTATTTGTTTATTGAGAGAGAGAGAGAGAGAGAGAGAGAGAGAGAGAGAGAGAAGGGCAGGGGAGAGAGAATGGGAGAAAGAGAAACCCCAGGAGGCTCTGTGCTGTCAGCCCTGAGCCCCACTGCCCTATGCAGGGCTCAAACTCACTAACCATGAAATCATGACCTGATCCAAAATTAAGATCTGGAGGCTCAACCACCGGAGCCACCCAGGTGCGCTGCCCCTTATAACTCTTATAACACTTAATAACTAGTGTGGAACTACCCTGAAGAATACAACATGATTCCAAAACTCTCCAGTGATGGGGCGCCTGACTGGCTCAGTCAGTTAAGCAAGGAGCCTGCTTGGGATTTTCCTTCTCTCTCTGCCCCCACCCCTCGCAGTAACACACATGCACTCTCTTTCCCTCAAAAATAAATAAATAAACATTTTTAAAAAGTTGTAAGAAGGCATAAATTGTGTAAGAGTTACATGATGTATTAATTGTGCCTTATGCAACATGGTACAATGTATCCTAAAGCTTCTTTAAATAATAGCTAGTTTACTTCAATTTAAACATTCTCAGTGATAATTTTCTATATGGTGAGACTCTTCTTTGCTTTTTATTTAATTTTTTTAATGTTTATTTAATTTTTGAGAGAGAGGTAGAGTGGAGCAGGGGAGGGACAGAGAGAGAAGGAGACACAGAATCTGAAGCAGGCTCCAGGCTCTGAGCAGTCAGCAGAGTTCGATGGGGGACTTGAACCCATGAACCGTGAGATTATGACCTGAGCTGAAGTCAAATGCTTAACTGACTGAGCCACCAGGTGCTTAGGTGAGAATCTTCTTTGTAGTTGGCACTTCTAATTCTCACAGAGTCTTTCTTTGTTTGTCACTATGTGTTTCTCCTCCCCACCTTGCTTCCTGGTTATGGTGAATTTCCTATAGATGCTGTGGACTAGATGAAACATCTTTTCAGCATACAATAATCTCATTCTTAAATTTGCATTCAATACCCCCAAAAATGTTAATTAAGAGGTTAAAATGCCTTGATAGTATTACTCCAAATGTTTTCAAAAAGAGTTATTATTCTGCTAGAGAATTCCAACAGTCTCAAAAAAAAAAAAAGTATACATTTCTGGGGGAAGAATTAAAAATTTAGAAATAATGTTTCCAAAAAAACGTATACCCAGAGGAAACAATAAAGACATGGAACAATATCATGCTTAATGATATTAAATATCCTCTTCTGGAATATTGAATACTCAATAATGAAATCGCTCTGAATTTTTTAACTAAAGACATTTCTGTAATATTATTAAAATATATTAAATGGAAGATGCCAATGGGTGAAAAACAAATAAAAAACATTAAAATGATTCTCATGTAATTATATTTGCAGAAAGAAGACTGGGATCACTGAGGGAAATGTGGTAAATAAAAATATTAAATATTTACTGCTTGCAAGAGTATATTTCACTAGACATGGATACATTCCCACAATTAAGTGAATAGGGATATTAAAAGCTGAGCCATTCTAGTTGTCACATCCAGAAAGGTAGAAAAATGGCCATTGAGATAAATACTTATAAGGCATTATTAATTACATAGTTTCCCTGGAGTATATTAGTTTTCTATTGCTTCACATCAAATTAGCATAAATATAACAGCTTAAAACAACCTCAGTTCACCACCTTCCAGTGATTCACAGCATTTTTACCTGTAAATCTCATATTCTTCACCCCTGAACTGTCAATATAAGAAATAAAAATCCATACCTATCAAACACAGGGAACAGAGGTGCCCACACCCAACCTCAGGAAAACACATTCTTTAGTACACATACCTAGAAAACTAATCTCAAATATTTGGTTGCAAACATTTCCAGTTGGAGATGTTCACTTCATTAATGACAACTATATTCCCATTATCGCCATTTTGAGCTACAGCAGGGTCACACAGGTCACAATTCTCATATCCAGGACGAGTATTTTTTTTTTTTTTTGACTGCTGTCTTGTTTGGCAGTTATGCTAGTTGAGTCCTTCAGTAAGGAGATACTGAAATTAAGTGCCATAGTATATTATTATAATAATTATATTCTATATAATATCAGAGGGCAAATATAACAGAGGAGCATATTTTATAGTGAAGACTCTGAAAAACAGAAGGAGTGGAGGAGATCAAAGTTGGACAGTGAATGCCTTTATACCTTGAGACCATATTCATCTGCTCTAGCAAAGGTACCATCGAGATCTTGTTACATTCTTTGAGTCATTTTTTCAGGATTTTTTTGTGACTGGCCAGCCTAGTGAATAAAATGGAGATACAACAGCTATTCCTGAATTCTTCAGATTCCTAAGGCTTGTACTTTTTCATCACTCAATCCTGGTTGCAATATTGTCTGTTTTGCTATATTGATTGTAGATTGAAATGGGGAGGTCAGTTTCAGAGGCTTCCATTTTATCTTTCCCACTATATTTGCTCTTGCCCCTTAATCTAGGACAAATGTGAGAAGTTCTACAATTACCAGGTGTCATTCTGAATTATACATTTGGAACCCAGAAGATTCACTCTAAAGACAGTTTAGCCAAGATTCTATTCATTACGTGGTCTGTGTATGATCTCCTTCTAACAAGGGCGGGGCACTAGGAGAAGATTAGAGTCTTTAGGGATATCCACTCATTATGTCCCTGGCCCAAACATGAAAAGTTCTAGGTTTTCTAACCAGGGCACTGAATCTTGGGTTTGGTTTTTAGATTTTTTTTCTCTCCCATTTCAAAGGATAAGGGCCCTTTGCAAGCTACCACAGTGACTTTTTGCACTTCAGTTATAGTTGCCGAATCCTCTATTCTTCCACTCTCTCTCTCTAGCACATCAATGAGATCCCCCCTTTTTTGTATATTATTTTATTTTCTACTGTTTACATTTCAAATGACTAAATCATTTTTTTTTTTAATTTTTTTTTTTTCAACATTTTTTATTTATTTTTGGGACAGAGAGAGACAGAGCATGAACGGGGGAGGGGCAGAGAGAGAGGGAGACACAGAATCGGAAACAGGCTCCAGGCTCTGAGCCATCAGCCCAGAGCCTGACGCGGGGCTCGAACTCACGGACCGCGAGATCGTGACCTGGCTGAAGTCGGACGCTTAACCGACTGCGCCACCCAGGCGCCCCTAAAACATTTTTATAAACTGGCTATTCCTCTTCCCTGCAACATAACCAAATCAACTCAGATGAAAGTTTCAAGAATTGGATTTCTACCAGGGACCATTGATGCCCCACATACCTTGTAGGATAGGGTCTTCATTGCCGGCCAGGTGGTGAGAGATCTCATCCTAAATCTTCCTCTTACCAGCTGTGCCCTTGTATTCCTCTTATTAGCTGTATTAGTTTGGTTCTCTGGGAAGCAGAGAATGAGAGACAGTTAAGAATGTCAGGTGACGGGTGGGAGATACACTTGAGGTAAGCATAGCATAATGCATAAACTTGAATTACTATATTGAGCACCTAAAACTAGTGTAATATGGTGTGGCAGCTGTACTTCAATGAAAAAGTCTGTGCTCCAGACATCTGTGCAAACATCTCTTTGTTAACTCATGAACAAGTGAATGTAGTATACTATATCCAAATATACTTATTATGTGTGGTACTAAATTATAGGGAAAATGTTCATATACATTATTTTTTTTAAAGAGCCTGAACAATTAAGGAAAATCAAGTGCTAGAAAACAAAACCAAAATCCCTTCTTTATTATTTTAATTAGCTAAGGGGATGAACCTTAAATAAGATATAAGGATAAGCACTTATATGGTTCATCTTTCAAAGGAGCCCAAGTATGAGTAACTTTCAAAAAAGATAAATACAAGTATAAAACAATGCCAATATTTTATTATGAAAGTTAAAGAGGAGAGGACAAATAATTATGCAGGAAAACCTTTCGGACTGCAAATCTGAAACCTTAGGGAAGTGGGATTGGTCAAGGAGACTCACCAACAGTGCACAGATTTGACAAAGTCTTCATAAAACCAATGGAGAATTCTAAAGTGAAAATGGCTCTTTTAAAGAGTCCTCCTACATTCAACAGAAATAACCAGGCACTGGAACTCATGCATTAGTCACTCATCGGCTAGGGTTTGTCCTGGAAAGGTGAGGTAGCTATTGAAAATACTTCACCTGGAGATAATCCACTATTTTCATTCCTTTTAACTGAACAAATTCTTTCTTAAAGGGAGATGTCTTGTAACCATCACACCTTTATGTTTGTCACAACAATACACAAAATAAATGAAGCTATTATAAACTTGGCTGCTCAAATAGGTTTTCATTTTGCTTTGATTTGATTTGTAAGGAGAACGCTTTTCAAAATCTAAATAGTAGATTATTTTCTCTATATTAATCAATATACATGGCACAAAAGTCATAAGGGAAGAAAATATATACTCTAAAATACCTTCTCTTTCATATGTCAATGGCCAGAATTTCTTTCTGCAGAAGCTACCACAATTATTATTTTTCATGGACCCTTCCACAGAAATTCTATGCACATAAAAGCATATGCATGTACGTATGAAGAAACAAAAGCAATTGGCTTATGGTCTATTCTTCACTCAGTCATTGGAATTTGCTCCAAGAAAAAGAAAGAAGGCAGGGAGCCTGATCAATATCCACATAAACATGCCGATCATTGACCTACCAAGAGAGGGGATGATGGTAATTGCTAGACATAGTCCATATCTAGGAAATGCTTTTAGCACCTACTTTATAATTGCTTATGGTAAGCAAGTGCTCAATCTCTAGATTTATGAGGAATATATCCTCATTGAATGTAAAATAAGATACATACCTTTCTGTGGGTATTAAACAGAGTATTATACATCTTTTAACCTAGATGCTTCTCTATGTATGAGCCAACTCATGTACCTCCTTAGAGACCTCTTCCACTCTAGTCAAGAGAGTCCATGTGCAATGATAAAAGGCAGGACCAGGGAAGACCTAAGCCTAATTTACAATTATCTCTTAATATTTTATAATCTCAAAAATCTTAGTAAAATAGGTAAATTATTTAATTCACAAAAGTTTTATTTGGCAATTCAATTCTTTGTTAGTTCAATATGTATTTTGGGAATTTTCTTATTGTTCAGATTTTTAGTAAATTATTTTGGATAAATTTCCAAACAGTGTGCTAGTGTCTTGTTGATTTTTATCATTCTACATTATTTGATACTATGGTTGCAGGAAGTTTCTTAGAGTTGGCAGGATATTGGAGTATTTAATCTCTTCCATTAATATCTTGCATGTGCCAGTAGTCCAATATCTCTCTGCCGTATTAATTATAAATTCTAGTAAGTCTTGACTTCTGATTTTGCAAGTATTCGGAATTTTTTTTCAAAATTATGATTGCTATTTTCAATAATTTGTATTCCAATATAAATTTTAGAACCAGCTTGTCATTTTCCACAAAAAAAAAATCTGTTGGTTTTTGAGAAATAATCCATTGAATCTATAATTTAATTGAGTGAATTGGCATCTTTGTAATACTGAGTTCTATAATCACATAACATCATATATTTCAGTTGATTGATTTTTTAAGAATGAGTTCAATATTTTACTGGAGTTAATTATATCTTTCATTAGATATGTTGCTGGTGTTTTGTTTTCTTTTCCTAAATTACCTATAAATTCACTTTCACATGTTTGTTTCACATGTTTAGAAATACAGGGGTTTTTGTTTTGTTTCATTTTTGTATATTAACTTGCATCTATCAGCCTTAGTTGATTCACTTATTTACTCATTAATTTGAGTAGTTTGGGGAAATCTATATTTACACAAGTATGTTGTTTGAAAAATTGAGCATTTTAATTTTCCTTCCAATCTGTGTATCTTTAATATTTTGATTTCTTATTTCACTAGATAAGTCCGCCAATAAATTGCTGAAAACTAAATACTGAATAACACTTTAGAGTATTTACCTACAATCTTATGAATATTAATCCTTATCCTCTGTTTAGGTGAAAATAGTGCTTTTTCCAGTTTAAGGGTGAAGAAATAAGGACCAGTGAATTAGTTTCACCCTCTCAAAGTTAAACTGCTCAAATGTAGGCAAACCAGTACTAGAAACCGAGTTAACTCATTACAATTCTTGGGATTTTCCTTTTACTACTTGTATCACATCATCTAATTTAAAATGCATTTGGCAGTACATTTTCTTCTAACATTGTTAATATAAGTTTTCCCCTTAACATTCTGAAAATCCCTTGTATTAATAAAGTTCATGGAAAATCAATTTCTCCTACAATGGCCACATTTGAAACTTCACTTCTCAAAATTTGTATGTGTTCAGGCTTGCCTCAGGAACGCGTCATATGAGTATATGTAATAATCACCTTAGTGAAATTTTATGTAACATTTTTCATATTTCTATTTGGAAGTTCTCTGATGGTAGTGTTAACAATTATGCTTCACAAGTTTAGGTATTGCCAGTCCTAAATCTAGTATTTATAAGCCACATAAATATCCCTTTCAGCTGTCTATGTCAAAGCTTTTATGTCTAAAGTTAAAGACTAAATGTTCAAAAGTCCATCTAATTTATACCAACCACATATACAATATTTGTAAATAGAATTTATAAATAATTATATAAATAATTACAAAAAGAATAATAAAATGTAATTTAAATAAATTGACACACTTCCATATGACCAGTCTGAGTGTATTTTTAACTACCTGCATGAACCCTGTTAAGCCATTTTTGATGCTTTATAAGGAAATGATTATAGAGGCCATTTGATGTTATTAAATTGCAAGAAAAAAACCTACATTTCTCTAGTTGATGAATCATACCCTTGAGTTTCATTTTATTAAACTATAATTATTAGATCCTCTAATATTCATACAGGAAGAGCCTGTATCAAATTTTGAGCTCAAAACTAAGCAGCAAGAAGATGAAGTGTAATGGGACAGAGAACTAAAATAGCTATAGGAGTTCCTTTTCAAAAGTATCAATCCATTTAATATCCAAAGCTACAGGCATAAAAATGAAGTTTGAATATAGATGCTTTATCATGCATATTGAAGTTGACTTTCTAAAAAGTTTGATCCTCAATTTTTAAACTTTCAAAATCTTCTTTTATTCCTTACATTAAAATTTACCTTAAAATAGGATATATTCTTTCCTTTTTAGCAATTGAAGTAGTTGATGTTTGCTGCTGCTTTATATAATTCCTCATTTAGAACTGAACTCCTTACACACTATCAGGGCACCCTCAATAGACCCAGAGTGATAAGAGATATTTTCATTGTTGGGCACAGATAAGTTATAGTTCATTGCCTATTTACATTCCAGGATAAATTGTACACATATCCAGATAGAGCTGTCAATATTACATTGACACTAACATCCAGAAGGAATATAGAAATAAAAAAAAATTAAAGACTAAAAATCTCTCATGTGTTCATCAGTCAATATATATTCATATATATTAAGTGATACAAAAACTCTCTTCTGTTCATCAGTTAGTACATATTAATATATAAAGTGAATATCATTTATTAAACTTTATTCTTTACACAGAAGATACAGGGATGACAAAAGAAAATAAGAGTTTTGGCCTTAAAGAATTCACAGATTAAAAACAATTTTCTTACAATTATTTATTTTTGAGAGAGAGACCCAGATTGTGAGCAGGGGAAGGGCAGAGAGAGAGGGAGACACAGAATGTGAAGCAGACTCCAAGCTCTGAGCTGTCAGCCCAGAGCTTGATGTGGTGCTCAAACCCATGAACTGCGAGTACATGACCTGAGCCAAAGTCGGATGCTTAACTGAGTGAGTGCCACGCAGACACTCCAAATAATTTACATAGTTTTAAAAAAGACACATATTAATCATCTGTACATAAAGAAGTAAGATGGTTTCTTGTTCTTATGAGTGCTATGAATAAGCATGTAAAGGGATGTGATAAAGAATGACAGATGAGGAATTTTGCTTTAGTTCGTGTGGTCAGGAAAGCAAAGCCTTAAATGAAGGAGGCAGTAGTGAAAGTATCATGAAGAAGAATGTTCCAAGCAGAAGAAACGCAACAGGGAAGAACCCTAGGTAAGAATGGACCTGAAATCCTGGAGGACTGTAAACCACACCCACCACCAGCGTGGCCTTTTACCCCGGTTTCATTTCAGAGTTTGAATGGTTTCCAGGTTATAGTCATTCACTAAAGAATAAATTTTAAAATATTCAAACTAGATGTATAGCTGAACGATGCATAAAATAATAACCTGTGGAAGTTCTCTATAATCATATACTAATATACTCAAGGTTTTTATTTAATGCCCATTTTTGAAAGAATAGATGCATTTTCTTTTTTAAATGAAGGTCTGATATTGTAGGGAGATCCAAGACATTTTGCCATTCTTGCTGGAAAGCGTATACAGAATATAAAGGAGGAAACCATATGGAATGAACACCAACTGTATGTATCCGTGTTACTAAAAGGGCCTTATTTTGTCTATTTATCACAACAAATATGCGATTAATATTATTTTGTTTGTTTTCTATCAAGGAAGCTGGTTTACAAAGTGAATATGACCAAGTTAACAGCTAGGAGGGGCAATCATGTTGAAGATACACATTCAGCACTAATCCAAAGTGTGTGGCCTCTAATTGACGTCATTGCCTGAAAAGGAGGAGGATGTGGAAGGAGAGAAGGCACTCTTATCCCACTATCCTAATGATGGTCTGTTGTTGATTCATAAATATGAATTGTTTACTTTTATGCTTTTCTGAATGGCTCCTTCCTTTTCAGGCTTTTCTTTTGCAGGAATTTAGAAGCAACACTGTGAACGTGACATTTACGCAAAAGAAAATGGCCAAGCCAGTTGAGAATTACCTTATGATGTGTTCATGGATTCCAAATTCAACTCTCAGAACAAAACTCTCTGGTTTTTGAAAAATGCCAGTTTCTGAAGAGTAAGTTTTGCTTTAAGTGTGATGTGAGTGTGGATCTGTTAAATTTATGATAAATTCAATATTTTATGGAAAATTTGAAAGGAATAAAACAGGATAAAAATGTATCTTTTACCTTATGCCAGGTTCAGAAAGTTTCAGAATCTCAACTATATCTTTATTATAAAGGTAATCTGAATATACTATAAACATTGACTGCTTAACTATAACAATAAAGCATGTCAAATAAGTATTTAATATACTCAATGGATAAACAAACAAAACTGAATAAACAGCTATAGGGATATAATAAATTATGTCAGTTCATATTTAATGCCAAACACTGGAATTTGAAATTGCTAATTAAAGACATTAGTGAATGTCAATACAGCAATATTTTAATGACTCCAAGATAATCCCACAGCAATCAATTTAGATCAGAATGAGTTTATTGTAAAGTGCCAAAGGTGGAAAAAATGCTTCCTTTGCACTATAAAACAACAATTTCTCAAATGAATAATGTCTAGTCAAAATTTAACTAGATAATTACTTAATTTGCATTTATTAAGAAAATACAATAACTGGGAAGAAAGCTCTTTGGGAAATGATCTAAGAGTTAATAGTTGACTTAGATAAACAGTGTTACCTTAACTTCCGAATACACAAACACATTACTGTTACTAACAAATCAGGGCAACAAAAACAACAAAATCCAATAATAACATGGCATTCTTTTGACAGAAAGCAAGTGCCAATTTCATGCTAGGTGGAGAGGTACTTTCTCTGGTGGGTTAAATAAGAATATAAGCTTCAGATGTTTGTTTGTTTGTTTGTTTTTAATTTTGTTGTCTGCTTTTCCTAGAGCAGTGACGGGTGTCTGTTTTATTTCTGCACTTACATAAGTGGAGATAAAAATAAATTCATGAAATTTGTTTGTTCCCGTATTATTCCAAAAGGATCTAACATTGTTCCCATATTATATCCCAAAGGATACTGCAAACCAAACAGCCTGAAAAAAATCACACTTAAGGTCAAATATCCCTCTTTCATGTAGTGAATGGTCTCCTCTAACTAATGGGGCTCTTTTGGACCATGGTACCAGCAGCGGGATATTCTTATTCACAACAAAGTACAGAACTGTAACAATCTTCAGAGCTGGACTTAGAGGTGATTTAGAGTTCAAATAGGTCAGAGGAGTATCTAATGCTTTGTGACAATAAAGGGGCCAAGAGCAAATATTGAAGTTGATAGAGATAATCAAAAATTAGAAAAAAATATGGAAATAAAATGTAATAGGTTTCAAAATGAATGACAGAATTTGTAGCTCCTTTCATCAAGAAGTAGTATCTGTTTTCTAACCCTTGGAATCAAAGCTTGCTTTGTTTTTTGGTTTGACTCATAGCATGTAGCATAAATGACATTGTGACAGCCCAGAGCATACAAGAGGCTTTGCAGGTTTTGCTTTCATGCCTTATAATTCTACTGCTATGTGAAGAAGCTCCAAATGGTCTGTGGTACATCACAGTCACCTCCATCACTGCCTGTAGAAAGCTTGCTGTTGCCCAGCATGTGAAAGTGGCCATCTGGAACAAGACATTCACCAGTAAAACTTTCAACTTTTGGCAGATATATGAATGCATAGGTTTATATCTACAGTCCCAGGCCAGACTAGGAAAAAAAAATTGGAGAATTATTAGCTAACTAAATAGCTTTAAGACACTAAGGAATCATGAAGAAACAGAAAATGTGAACAGTCCAATAACAAGTAGGCAGACTGAATCAGTAATTAAAAATCTCCCAACAAAGAAAAGCCTAGGAGCAGATGGCTTCCGTGCTGAATTTTACCAAACATTTAAAGAAGAATTATTGCCAATCCTTCCTAAACTCTTCCAAAAATTTGAAGTGAGGGAACCACTCCCAAACTTTTTTTATGAGGCCAGCATTACCCTGATACCAAAGCCACATAAGGACACGAAAAGAAAAGAAAAGAAAAGAAAAGAAAAGAAAAGAAAAGAGAAGAAAAGGAAAGGAAAGGAAAGGAAAGGAAAGAAAAGAAAAGAAAAGAAAAGAAAAGAAAAGAAAAGAAAAGGAAAGGAAAAGAAAGGAAAGAAAAGAAAAGAAAAGAAAAGAAAAGAAAAGAAAAGAAAAGAAAAAGACAAGACCAAAATCCCTGATGAATATAGATACAATTTTCTAAAAAAAATATTAACAAACCAAATACAACAGTACATTAAAAGAATCAAACACCATGATCAAGTGGGATTTATTTCTGGATCTAAGGATGGCTCGACATACACAAATCAATAAATGTGATATACCTCATTTATAGAATGAAAGACAAAAATCATATGACCATCTCAATAGATACAGAAAAAGCATTCTGACAAAATTAAAATTCTTTCATGGTAAACACTCTCAACAAATTGAGTATAAAAGGAATATACTTCAATATGATTATAAAAGGAATATACCTCAATATACCTCCATATACTACAACATCATACTCTGTGATGGTGAAAGACTGCCAGCTTCTCCTCTAAGATCAGGAACAAGACAGGGTGCCATTCTCACCACCCTAAAGTAATTTGATGCATGCTATAGTTATTATGGTATATAGCATAGGATATATGGCATGCAACAATATAACATATCATTTATTTTCTTTCATATCATAAAATATTTAATTAATATAAAAATACAATCTAATGTATAGTATCAAATCTGGGATATATCTAACAATAGGAAAGTTGTTTTGTGTATATGCCATACGCACACACATATACAAACGTGCACACACACATGCACATGAACACACATGCATACATAAATTCATTTTTCAGTTGGGGTTGGGAAGAGAATAAAACAAACAAAACTCAATCCATTGGTCTGTTGGGGATATTCATACATATTATTTCTGAATCTTAACTTTAAAAACTAACACATTTAAATAAACTTGTGTAGATACAGGTAAAACAATTTAGAATATCTCCTATCAAAATCTCATTTGAAACAAAAATTTGCTTAGAAAAGTATTAGTGTTTCCTTTGTTATTAATTTTGTAAAACAATGCTTTATATTTGATATGCAGTTATTCATTAGGACAGTTTCAGGTAAAATGTAACTTGTAAACAACATCCATACATCCTTTGGAAAAAACAAATAGTATAAATGACTGGGGGGAACTTCATTTACCCATTTATTTATTTGTTCACAGATTCTTTCATCAAAAATTTCTCCTTGCCTCAAGTGATTTAAGCACCAGGTTGACAGAACTTGCTCTGAAGGAGCTTTTGATATAATGGGTCAGAGACACATGTCTTTGTAATATGAGAATAATTGGGATACAGATAAAAGCACAAAGGAGTAACATTTTTTTTTTACCTCTGCTTGATGGCAAAAATAATTCGTAGGGGAAATGACACTTGATTTGAATTTAAACTGCATCATTTTTCGTATCAATAGATTGGGAGAGGACTTTCAAAATAGGAAATGGTATTCCAAGGTCTTGCTTCCACAGAGAACCTGTATATATATTTCAAAGAGTGTCTCAAGGAAGACATCTTTGCAAATTTTTTTCATTTACTGCTTAAATATATGCTATTTAAAACAGAGATCGGTAAATATATGAAGTGAAAAACAATTTCTGACTTAAAGTGGCATAAACATAAGCTGGAAACTCTGTATATTAATTTTGAGACAGAGAAGGTGAGAGAGAGAGAAAATGAATCCATAAAAGTCTCAGGTACGGAAGAGAGTTGTGGTTCAGTAGATCTGAGATATAGTCACAATTCGATTATATGTCAGTAAAACATATATAAACCATGTTTTAAAAAATGAAACAACACACAGACACAAACGTGCAAAAATACTAGTGTCCCGGTTGAATAAAGTGAACTTTAAGTATCTTCTTGCTTTAGCACTGATTTTTAAAATTATTTTTGTGTAAAATCAAAAAGAAATACAAAATATATACATGCATACATGTATACAAACATACATACATGCATATACATATATATTACTTGAATATGCAAATATAAACACAAATACTATGCATAATCATATGTACATGTAGATATACATGTACAAACAAAAGATAGGAGTGAAAGGAGTGCTTTACACAGAAAAATCTGAAATTTTTAATAGTTTAAAACATAGTCTTTTTCTCTGTCTGGTGATTAGATGTTAGATCTCCTAAAATTTAAGTTAAATGCAAACTTGCTGTTTGCCAGACAATGTAGACATAAGGAGAGAAAAATATTCATAGCTCACAGGGAAAATAATTACAATTATAATCCACATGCCTGCAGTTGTGATAACAAAACCTGGCTTTAAAAATGTTTAGCTCTAGAATCCTAATGGTCACCAAAGGAGGGCTCAAACATCTTTCTATTGTTTTCTTATTTGCATACATTGGTGAGGCATTGTTTGTCCCATTCTGTGGATTTCTTTTCTTTATGAGGTTGTATATTTTTGTGTTTGTGTATGCATTTGTGAGTCTGACTCTTCCTTTCCATTCATTATTACTATTGTGATAATAATTCTTTTTCCTCCCTTTTAAACTATTTTTCTTTCTACTTTGATAGCTTTCTAAACCATGTTCTTTCCACATAATTAGCCATAGTACTCAATTGAAATAAGCCTTTTTTTTTTAATTTGGCAAAAAAAGAGATTGTATTTGTTGATCTTATTATTAAAGAATAAATGAGCCATATGTTTTATAGAACTCTCTGAAATATACTTGCATTTTATAAATATGGATCTATATTTTGTGAAGGTTCACTTGTCCTCAATAGAAAAAAACTACACCATGGTAAAATAAAATTTGTGACATAGAACTGGCAAAATCACATTTTATTATAAAACATCTGTAGAATTTTCATATATCAGACATTATTTCCAAAATCAGCACTTACAAGCTCAATATTACATACCAACAGTACAGATATGTTTATTTTTTATTGTTCCCCATATTTATTGGAATATAATTAACATATAAAAAGAGTGCATATAGGGGTGCTTGGCTGGCTCAGTCAGTTTAGAGTCCCAGTCTTGATTTCAGCTCAGGTCATGATCACGGGGTCATACTGATTGGAGTCTGCTCTGAGCATGGAGTCTGCTTGGGATTCTCTCTCTCTCTCTCTCTCTCTCTCTCTCTGCCCCTCTCCCCCACTTGAGTGTGTGCACTCTCTCTCAAATAAAAACAAATAAAAATAAAAAGGAAAAAAGGTACATGTATTCCAAGTGTACTTTTATGAATCCTGACATAAGTATATACCCATAAAACTAAGACCAGAATCAAGAAAACAGATGTAACTACCATTCCCAAATATTTTGTAGTACCATTTTATAATCTCTCACAACCATACCTCTAGAATTTCCTAAATTTTCCGTAATTAGAAACACAGCATGTACTGTTTTTGCCCATCCTCTTTCATAAAACATAACTGTCTTGAAATTGATCCAACAGGATCTATCAATGACGCATTTCTCTGTACTGCTGAATAGTAGTGTGTTACATGGATATTCCAAGTTTGTTAATCCACTCATCCCTTGACAACCATTTGGTTAATTCTAGGCTTGCCCATTATAAATAAAGCTTCTGTGAACATTAATGTACAAATCTTTTTGTAAAAATATACCTTCATTTATCTTGAATAAATAAATACCTAAGAGTAAAATATCTGGAGCCTATAATAGATACACATTTAAATTATCAAGAAATCGCCAACTTATTTTCCAGTGTGTCTTACCAATTTGCATTATTAGTTTATAAGCATAGATTTTTCGTAGATGCATATAGCTGACTATTCATTTCTATTTTGACTTTACTGGAATTTATTATTGTAACTGGATGATTACATTTGTCAAATAAGTTTTCTGTGTATTGAAATAATACATAAGAATTTCCTTTCTTAATTTATCTTTAAATGTATTAATATGGTAAATTACATTGATTTCTTTGCATTTCTCTGATAAACCATCCTTAGCCATAATGAAGTGTCATTTTCATATATTAGGTTGGACTTAAAACTGGTGTGTTCTTTTTACCTCTATTTTCATAAGATTTATTAATCTAGAACTTTCTGTACATACATATAGATAACGATTTAGGAAGTATTAACATCTGTAATTCCCTGGAAGTATTTTTATACAGTTCATATTTTTTGTCTTAGTATTTGATAGAATTTACCAGTTGTTTCCTTTGGCCTAAATCACTTCCTTTAACCTTTTAATAGCACTGATTGGGTGGTCATGGATTCAACTTGTATATTACTGAAAATGTCTGTATTTCAACACCATTTTGATTTATTATTTTTAGTGTTTATTTATTTATTTCGAGAGAGACAAAGACAGTGAGTGGGGGAGGGACAGACAGAGAGGGAGAGAATCTCAAGCAGACTCTGGGCTGCCAGAGCAGAGCCCGACGTGGGGCTCAAACCCATGAAGCTGTGAGATCATGACCTGAGCTGAAACCAAGAGTTGGATGCTTAACCGACTGAGCCACCAAGGCGCCCCTCACCATCATTTTTAAAAGTCATTTTTTTTCTTGGTAAAGAAGCATTAATCCCTCCTTCAAATTTGATTATCTAGTTTGCACATCTCCCTATTCCAGTGCCCATCTAAAAATTAAAAATAAATATATCTAAGGGAAAACAACAATGTTCAAGTACTCAAGTTATCTCCATTAAGTTAGTATTTGTCTAAAATTTACCTTTATTCAAAAGGTGGCAAATGAAGATATGACTTGTTTATTGACTGACAATGATAAAAAGCAGTAGAAATTGACCCACAAAGATTTCAAATTATACAGAGATTCTACAAGGATTTAAAATAAGTATGATTAAAATGATTTTGGCAAAGAATTAGCAAACATAAAAACAAAGAAAATTTATACAACTAAATATAATAATGATAATAAAAGTAATAAAAATCAAAGATAACAAATCTCTCTTTTAAAAAAATTTTTAATGTTTACTTATTTTTGAAAGAGAGACAGAGCACAAGCATGGGAGGGGCAGAGAGAGGGAGACAGAGGATCTGAAACAGGCTCCAGGCACAAACTGTCAGTACAGAGCCCAACACAGGACTTGAACTCACGAATCATGAGATCATGACATGAGCCACAGTTGGACGTTCAACTGACTGAGCCACCCAGGCATCCCCAGAAAATGTCTTAAATACAACTACCGGAAAATAAATACATATCACCTTTATGGGACAATGTGATTTTTGTTCCTATGTATTCCTTAAACTAACCGAATTCAAACAAAAAAAATCTAAAATTTATTTATCATAGCTGAAAGACTAGTCTTACTCAGGTAGGTTTTGAGGTTTTATTATAGTTATCTATGAGGGATTGAGAGAATGTGACACGTAAGAACTGAGAATAATTTATCTTGATTAAGGAGAGATTAAAAAAAGTAAGTGATGAAAACTATGAGTTTAGTATGGCAACACATGTGGACTTCCAAAAAATCATTCCTTTTTCACTTATCATATATATAATAAATGTAAAAGTATAGCATATTATGTTAGCAAGAATGTAGATAATTGTGGATGTTTGTCTATTGCTAGAAATATAACTCTCTCAATAACTGAGAAAAATAATTTGACAAATCCTATAAAAATGTAAAATTACCCATATCCTTTATTCCAGTGGTTCTATACCTGAAATTTAAACAGAATACAGAAGGCCTCCTTTTATTTTTTAATAAGATACAAAGTTATGAGTAAATATGGTCACAGAGATACATGACAAATATTGGATACTGGTTTCATAAAAAATAATTATAAATATTGGCAGTCAGGGGCTTAAATATAGGCCCCATGAAAGGAGAAATAAAATAAGAACATGCACACATTAACACTTTTGTTAAGCTATAAAATTTAATTAGTCTGATACTTTAGTATTGAAGCTGAATATTAATAGTAAAAACTTTGTTTTTATAATTTCTCTACACTTACGAATTGTATGTGCCTAAATAAAGATGAGACTATAATATTAGGGACAAAATATTCCAAATAAGTATTCTCTAAAACATTTTTCAGAAATGTGTAACTACTACCATTTGTCCTTAAATATATTTATTCATCTTTTTTTTATGCTTATTTATTTATTTTGAGAGAGAGAGAGACAGGGAAGGAGGAAGGGGAACAGGGAGAGAGAGAATCCCAAGCAGGTTCTGCACTCAGTGCAGATCCCTTCCCAGGGCTTGAATTCACAGTGTGAGATCATGACCTGAACTGAAATCAAGAGTCAGATGCTTAACCGACTGAGCCACCAAGGTGCCCCTATTTATTCATCTTCAATCACTAAATTATTCAATATGTATAATGAATATTTGCAATGAATTTATATTTATAAATATGGCAGAATATATAGCTTAAGACATATTGTATCAGTTTGGAAAGAGAAAAATGTCTTCATTAAATAATTTTGTGAAAAAGCAAGACTATCTTAAACTGAATGTCAAGATTTGTGCCATATAATAAGAAATACAGAAGGAATTTGAAGGAAAGAAACTCTAGGCAGTCTGGATATTGGAAAAACATTTCTTAGATTACATCAGATACGTGTAGATGAGTGTACCCCTATTCATACATTAGGAAGAAGAAATTTCAAAGATGTAACAACATGAGAAACATAGGGCAACTATGTGTGATCTCAGTGATTGGCAAACATTCTGGGATGGTGGATGATGCAATTTGTGGAAAATCTGGAGAGTTACACTTTATAATTTTGCAAAGAAATATAATTGAATTCTACATAACACTGCCAAAGAATACCAAATTTCTATGTTTTGAAAATTAATCTTTTGCTCTTAGCTTTTAAACTAAATCTCTAAAATATTGGCATATTCCACTTATACTTTGATATCTCTAGACTGACTTCATGGGGAGGACTTCAATATTCATTTTTTAAAAATTCTTCATCATTCTAGGCCAAAACATTGGATGCCATTAACTTACCTTTAATTCTCATGCTTGAAAAGCTAAAACCCATCCTCTCCTGGGAAGATAAGCATTTCTATTGGCGTCTTCCTGGGAGTGCTCATTAATGAGAGCTTCTCCATTTGTGTAATTTGAAAAATAAAAGAAAGTATAGGATGGAGTTTAACTATCACTTTTATTGAAGAGAGTAGCTAAATTGGATGAGTTTTTAATATAAGACAAATATATCTGCTAACACAATCACAGGTTAAGGTTGATTTACCTATTTGTAGGCAGGAGTCTGCACGTCTAAGATAGTCGTGATGGAGGAGAACAAGTACTTTTTTATTTTATTTTAATTTTTTTAATGTTTATTTATTTTTGAGAGAGAGAGAGAACCAGAGCATGATCAGGGGAGAGGTGGAGAGAGGGATACACAGAATCCAAAGCAGAATCCAGGCTCTGAGCTGTCAGCACAAAGCCCGACGCAAGGCTTGAACCACAAACTGTGAGATAATGACCTGAGCCAAAGTTGGATGTTTAACTGACTGAGCCACCCAGTGCCCCAGAGAATAGGTACTTTCTGAGAGCAATAACTACCAAGAGGAGTTTAGAAAGAAATTGTAAGCTAATACTTTGTTTAAATCTGTTTCTATAAAGTTAGAGGGTTATATTGTTTGTAAACTTTTGATAATTAAATGTACTAAATGCAAATATAACTAAGTATTCATTCACATTTTAAAACATAATATTAAAGCCAGAGTTCACAAAGGAAAACATTTCTATAAACAAATTCATGTTTAAACTACTTGTGATGGTCCATTATATAAACTTATATGCCATGCATAAAAGGTAATGTCTTTAATATAAATACAGTTTTCTTAAATCAGTGAAGAATTATGAAAAATTGGCCAATACTTTCACAAATAGTTCAGGATGAAATAATACAATAAACCTCAATAGTAAACTTATTGGTAACAAAAGAACTGTATTTAGTGAACTATTTGGCTAATATTTAGTATATCATGTTAAAGTGAAGATTTCCTTTCAGGTTCACCTTTTGGAGTTCCTTTTATCATTAATTATTTTCTCACATGTATAGTTTATTTTTGGTGTAATAAACCTTATAATTACCATTTAGCTTTCTTGGAACAGTTCATTTTTTCATATTTATTTATTTATATTATTTTCCCTTAGTTAATTTTCGAGTTGGTCTTATTTTGGGATATCCCTTGAATCTTATAATAAAACAATAAAAGTGTATCCTTTCAATTTCCCATGTTGGAGAGATTAAGAAAGAGTAAATACTTTCTTAAACGTTATATAGTTAGAATATTAGAAACCTTGACATTTTTTTCAGTGCATAGTATTTTTGAGTAAAATACACAGAATTTTCTTCTGTAAGGACTTTACTTGTTCCATAGTGTGTTTGAAGGATTTTAAATGTAAATAATTACTTTGACATGATACTATCATTTTCATATACTCACTTGATTTCTCCAAACATATGTATTCAGTTTTTACATCAAAAAAATGTATATATACTTCTTTGGGTGCTATATGTTCTTTATAAAATATCATACACAGAATTTTAGTCTGACATATGTAGTTTCCTCTTTTTAGCAAAAAAAATAATTTGTGAACTTTTCTTATATTTGAGGAGTTATAAATTCTATTGAACCTATAAATAAGGGAAACATGCAAGTGAAGATTTGTATGCATGTGTGCATGTATGCACTCATTTAGGTTTCTTCAGTGCCAAAGTTCACAGATACTTTGTCGCAAAATAGCCACCACAGTAAGTCGAGTTAACAGAGGAAATTTGTAATGTTCTTAACATTCTTTTCAGTTGTCCTTCTTTGCACTTTCCCCCCTAACACATTGTTGTTGTTGTTGTTTTTTCTGTTGTTTTGTTTTTTTGTTTTTACAAAATGCTACACTATTCAAACACCTTGATTTTTAGAGTTCGAGGATGGTTGTGAAAGGGTAGGTTAATTCTCACAGAGTTCTAGGATCCTCCCGGAAAGAGAATCATTAAGACTCTAAATCTTTTCAGTTTGTAATTTAAGGTTATTGGATATTGTCCAAAGATTTTAGATGGCCCAGCTGAAATGGTTGGCAATCATAAACATGAAGATTTGTCTTCTAACCACCGCTTCTAAGATTAAGCGCATCAAAAGAAAAGAGGATTGTTATCAAGTGAATCAGGCTTAACCTTACCACCCAGATGCCTGATGAATCAACCTGAGGTCTGGGCACGGTATAATGGTAGGCAGCCAATACTGTCTCACTGACATGATGGACAAGCTTTCTAAGTTTTGATCTCCCATGTATTTTCAAAGTAAGGAGCTATGTAGCCTCAGTGTCCTGAATGATTTTTAATTTGGGGCTTCTTTCATGGGTATGCCACTGAGGGAGTAAGATCACCATCACTTGATAAACCACAATAAACTGTGCTAAGATCTCTTTTGATTTATTGTTTAAAAACTGGGGACTAAGATTTATTCTCAGAAAAGATATTTGCAAATGATATATCCAATAAGAGGTTGACATCCAAAATACATAAAGAAGTTATACAACTCAACACCAAAAAAAAAAAAAAACAAAAACCCACAAACAATCCTATTTAAAAATGGGCATAGGGCCTGAATAGACATTTTGCCAAAGAAGACATATAGACAGAGCAAACACATGAAAAGATGCTCAACATCACTAATCATTAGAGAAATGCAAAACAAAACCATAATGAGATATCACCCTACACCTGTCAGAATGGTTAAAATAATTAAAAAAAAAAAGATAAGCAATAACAAGTGTAAGCAAGAATGTGGCAAAAAAGGAACCCTTGTGCACAACTGATGGCAATGCAAATTGGTGCAACCACTGTAGAAAATAGTATGGGATTTCCTCAAAAAATTAAAATGATATGCCATACTGTCCAATAATTCTACTGCTGGGTGTTTGCCCAAAGAAAATGAAAATAATAATCTGAAAAGTTATATGTATACCTATGTTTATTGCAGCATTATTTACAATAGTCATGATATGGAAGCAACTCAAGTGTTCATCTGTAGATGAATGGATAAGGACGATGTGAGATATGCACACATGTGTATATGTAAGATTTGTACACATAATATATTATATATGTGTACATTACATATGCATTGTGTGTACATATATACACACACACTGTGTATACACACATATACACATGATAGAATACTACACAGTCACAGAAAAAGATGAGATCTTGCCATTTGTGACAACATGGACGACCTAGAGAACCTAGATGGTATTATGTCAAGTGAAGTAAGTCAGACCAAGAAAGACAAGCACCATATGATTTCATTCATATGTGGGATCTGAAAAACAAAATGAGTAAAAAAAAAAAGCAGAATCAGACCTATAAATACAAGGAACAAACTGATGGCTGCCAGTGGGAGGTGGTGGGGAGAGGGGATAGGCAAAATGGGTGAAGGGAATTGGGAGATACAGGCTTACAGTTATTGAATGAATTAGTCACAGAAAAAAAAAGGGAAAGCGGTGGGAATATAGTTAATGATACTGTAATACTGTTGCATGGTGACAGATGGCAGCTACACTTTGGTGAGCAGAGGATGACGTACAGAGTAGTTGGATTCACTTGTACATTGTACACTTGGAACTAAGATAACATTATGTGTCAATTATACTCTAATAAAAGAATAAGGATTTATTCTCAGAAAGAAGCCTTGTGAGATTTCTTTCCTTCCATTCTTTAAAAAAAGAATTAATTATGGGAATAGCAGGGACAAATCCTAGGTTCTTGTGGCCTTGTTTCAAATTTGACAGTGTCTTAGACAAATATAAATGATTATAGTGGAAACTGAGCCCAGAGTTATTTGAAATCAAGGAAAAAGATTCACATTGAGGGGCTGGTTTTAGGTATAGTTGACGGTTTCAAGAAAGAAAATAGACTTCACCACAAGCTTGGCATGTGGACTTCTAAGCAAGAGGTTTGAACACTTTAAAAATCAGTACATTATTTGTAACTCAAACTAACTTTACAGATATTGAGAAAAATATAAGCTTTAAAACAACATAGGCCTATGGAATAAACACTAATTAAGTCAACAATTTATAGTACATTGAATTAAAAGCTAACATGGTGGAGGAAAAGACAAGGTTCTATATAGATTAAATGCAGATATATTAACAGAACATTTATCTGGTCAGAGTAAACTGCAAAATGCACTTTGATGACATTTTACAGTGAGTTTTCTTACTGTTTACAATCACCTCATCAAGGTATTAAAGAGAAAAGAGAAGAAATTGTTCCACTTCAAGAAATGCAAGCAATGCCATTACACAGATGAGTGAATGCCAACCATTTGTCCCTTTTCTTTATTATTCCAGGTTCCTCCCTTTTCCCATTATGCCTATATTTCATGGGTATTTTCTTCTTACACACACCCAGGCTGGTCTCAATATAGTTAATAAGTACAACATAATTGCACAAAAATGCCTCCTTTTCCTGTGTGAGTGACTGGCATACTGGCAAAATATATGTTACTTTATGTTCTCTATTCAAGATTATTCATATTAGAGTGTTGGAGATTTATTTTTCTACTAGCAGGATTAAATAGATAGTATAAAATGCCACCTATATCTTTTAAGTTAATTTTATAATCTCATTTTCTTAAGTTTAGGTCTTTAAAGAATAAATATCTCTGAAAAAATCATTTATCTAAAATTTTGCTAATTTCAGGGAATGGTAATATAGTTAAAAGTGGTAATAGAGGGCATAAGGCAGTAGATATGAAAAGAAGTGAGCATATTTAAGAGATAAGAAGAAATCAAATCAAAACAGCTTTATAATTGGTTGGAAGAGAATGAGAAAATAAAGAGGGATAATTTAAAGTTGATACCCAGTAAGGCTGGTGTAATATAAATTTGGATAGGAAAAATAGAGATTTATGAGAAAATATGATAAGCTGAGGTTTGAACATGTTAAGCTTGAGAGACCTGGGGGACATTCAAGTGACAGTTCAAACCATGACACTATAAACCATTTTCACAAGACATCTGGCTAAATACAGGAGTGGGATTACACCATCATACAGTTACTGGGTGGGATCATCACAGGAAGTTTAGTAAGAACAAGAGAAGATCTAATGCATAAACCTCTGAGACACAAATACATCATTGATTGGCAGACAGTGAGGTTTGTCCTAAAAAAGAAGTCAGGGGAAGAGATCTTCCCACAAGACCTGGTAGTGAGGAAAATGCATATTTGACAAATGGAAAGAATCCCACCATGGCTAAAGGTGAAAATTCAGAATTCATATCTAAAATAGAAAACTGAAATCCAAATGACTTATGGTCTCTAACCTCAGAGAAATTGATAGCCTGAACACCTTGGGTTAATGAGTTATTTTGTAAAGAGGAGAATATTGGACTGAGAAATTATTATCCATAAATCCCATTCAGAGGAAACTAAAATGCTATTGCTTTATTCCGTGAAATAATGACATAAAGGAACCGACTTGGAAAATTGACCAAGGCATTGAAATATATTAAAATTGTGACATAAGCATTTTTGAACAAAAATCGTTTTATTCTGGAGAGAGTTTCATTATTTTCCATTAGTGTTTTGAAGTTTTTTTTGTTTCCTTCTGCTTATATTCAGTGGTTTTTATTTCAACATATTTAATATAGACATCATAGGGTACAGTTACTGTTTATTATGTTTCATAATTATCTATACTTCATAAAATTTAAAAATATTGGAGACATGTATGTATGCATAGTGTGCTACATCATTTTTTTCTATACATCATCTTTTTAAAACCAGGTCATTCTTCACTAAACTCTGATATGGGCATTGTTGAAATATTCACATTTTTGGCTATTACATTTTATTTTTTCCTTCTACTCTATCTTACACATGTAATTTATTTTATCTCTCAATAGTTTAAATGTGGTTTAACTTTTTAAATTAATGTTTCAGAATATGAAAAGCAGGAAATAAATTAAGAGAGGTCAGTTCTTTGAATTAAATAAAATTAACTCTTGGGAAAAAATCATAAATCTTTCATGGTGGCTGAATACAGAGTGCTTAACTCTATTAATTTGTAGACATAATTGAAAATAATGAATAATGCTTCCTCTAGATTGGGATGTATGTTTTGAAAGAAAGTAAGACTTTTCCTTAGTTCAAACACAGATCTTAAAATTTATTATGGTTTTCTATTTTTGTTTGTTTGTTTGTTTGTTTGCAAAAATTATTTTTCAAGTGCTCTGGCTACAAATTTTAGGTTACATTTATAATAAATTATATTCAGTAAGCAGTACAGCATGCAGTAGACTTCAGGAAAAGATACTGACTAGGTGCCCCTAAGTTGTACACCTTATAATTTCTTTCCTTTTCTTTGTTTCATATTATCTGCTTTTTCATAATGTGATTTTTTTCCCTTTCTGAATTCATGTACACAGGAAGAAAGATTTCAGAGATTGACTTATAGTTTCCTACTTCAAATCAATATATACTAGGTTCTGTTGTCCTCCTCATAATGAAAGAATTATAATTCAGTAAACCCATCCAAGTAAGATAACATTATTTCAGATATTATGTACAACTTAAAAACAAGTATAATATTTTTAAATGTTCAAGCAAAAGTATTTATTAAAAGTGACTACTCCAAGGGCACCTGGGTGGCTCAGTCTGTTGAGCATCGAACTCTTGATTTCGGCTCAGGTCATAATTCCACGGTTGTGGGACCAAGCCCTGTGTCAGGCTCCACACCGAGCGTGGAGCCAGCTTAAGATTCTCTCTCTCTCTCTCTCTCTCTCTCTCTCTCTCTCTTTCTTTCTCTGCCTCTCTCTCTCTCCTTCTCTGCCTCTCTCCACCACTTTCAATCTCACTCTCTCTAAAAAAGATATAAAAGCAAAAAACAAACCAAAACACCCCAAGAAGTGACTACTCCATAAACTCTGTCAACTAACATTGTAAAATATGACACCAAAATTCAGCAAATATAATTGGACTCTTTTGTGTGCTTTCAAATATACCTTATATAAAAGGTCATAACTATTATCTGTCATCTATCTAGCTAATATATAAAAGCTGTTTTAAACAAATCCTCTTGTCCTTGAACTTACTACTTAGTTCTTTCAAAAACAAGGCATACTCTTTAAATTGTGATATAGCATTGATGTGACGGTTTTCTTGGTCCTGACTCTGATGTAGAAACAACCAACATGGGGTGCCGGGGTGGCTCAGTGGGTTAAGTGGCTGAGGGTGGCTCAGGTCATGATCTCAGTGCTTGTGAGATCAAGCTCCCCATCGGACTCTGTTGACGGTGTGGGGTTTGCTGGGATTCTCTCTCTCTTTCAAAATAAATAAATAAACTTAAAAAAAGCACCAACTAAAACATTTCATTCACGTCATAAAGTATGTGATAAAGTCTTATTTCACAATAAATATTACTTATCAGAAAATGAAGTTCATGTGAAAATAATGACTTGGTTATGAATTGATCCTTTAAAACATCATAAGTAGGTCAAACTAGTTTATTTGATTTTTGAAAATATGCTTTATTGTAAGAATTAGCACTAACCTCAAGTGGTCCGATCTTATTCCCTCTGGGCGTGTGGCAGGATAACGCTTCCCCACCTCCCTGAGGTCAGATGTGGCCACACAACTTACACTGGCAATGAAATATGAATGCTAAAATTTGTGACATCGTCGCCATAAACTTGAAGACAGAGTAAGTACATCCTTCTCTTGTTCCCCCTTTCCTCTGCCACAGTTACCCTCAGGTCATGGTTCAGATCATGATTACTTCGTTTGCCTGTGCTTATGATAAGGATCATGAGAACCATGTCACAAGAATGGAACTATAATGTTTATCTTTGTTATCAAAGCAGAAGGAAATGTGTTATAACAATATTACTCGTTCCTTTCATTTACTTCGAAATATATTTTTACGCTAAAATAAAACATTCCCATAGTGAATAGTTGTAACAAAGTACTTATGTCAGAACTAATGATTAAAATGGTACATTTGTGCGTTCATGAAACAAAGTCTCATTTATATTTATAAAATGAAGGATAATATATAACTTTAGATACTGAGACTTTACAATTTGATTAAAGCTTAAAATGCACAAAAATATTTATTCATTGACTCACTGGTTCAAAAGATTCATTAATTTTAAATGAGCTAATATGTGTAAAGCACTTGCAACAAGGCCTAACACATATTAAGAACTATAAAACTGTTAGCTGTTATTATTATTTTTCATTTGACAAATACTTATCGGGTCCAATTTAATATTGTTCTAGGCCTCAGAAATATATCACAGAACAAAATGGGAAAAAACATTGCCATTGTGTACCTTGTATTCTTTTAGAATCAGACACATGATTCTGAAAAACAAGTGACTTATATAAAATTATTATGAAATAAAATTAAGCATGTGGGAGGATTGGGGAGTCTATTGTTGCAAGAAGGACATTCAGTTTTAAATACATAGAAAGGGATGGTTTTATTCAAAAGGCAAAATTGGTCCAGATCTTAGAGTGGTCAAGCTCTCTAGGTCTCTTGAGGAAATAGCTTTCTAAGTACATGGGCTACAGGATCAAAGTCCATTAGGTGGAGCGTACCTGGCAATGAGGATGAAGCAAGGTGGCCAGGACAGCTGGCTTCTAGTGAGCAAGAGAGAGAATAGTGTAGTACAAGAAGCAGAGATGGAACCCATCTGGCTGTGGGTCAGATCCTGGAAAGATTCCTGGGTTGGTCAGATAATTTAGATTAGTTCACTATGCACAGAAAACCACGGACAGGTTAAAGCATGGGATAGACTGATGTGGTTTACATTTTGAAAGGTTCACTCTACTTGTTTATGTTAAGTACAACGTAAAGGGATAAAGACCTGAGGAGGTGAGATTAAAGGTTAGTACAGTAGCTTGGACAAGGTGGTAACAATGCATGTTGTAAGAAGTGTTCAAGCATCGGTATATTTTGAAGAGAGAACAAACAGTATTTGCTGATGGAATGAATGTAGGAAATGAAGAAAACCAAAGGAATCAAAGGTCAAGTGTTCTTTAACTGAGATGGGGCACATTGTGGAGGAAAGTGTTTGGCAGAGAAATGTCAGCTTGTCCTAACTGCTCCATTAATAACTTTGTTTGATACCTTAATTAGAGATGTGTTTTCATGGCCTGGGTTAGTAGGACATGAGTAGGACATGTTGTCTTGGCTAAAATGAACACAGGCAGGATCAGAAACAGGAAGATACTGTGAATTTTTTTGTCTTTGTATAGGATCCTCCCCTGTCTCTCCAAGGTATCACGGATCACCCAGGACACT
Source organism: Panthera tigris (assembly GCF_018350195.1). Classification (NCBI taxonomy): domain Eukaryota; kingdom Metazoa; phylum Chordata; class Mammalia; order Carnivora; family Felidae; genus Panthera; species Panthera tigris. Next base: position 214,859,247 of record NC_056660.1, read on the forward strand.
GTCAGATTTGTTTGGTCCCATTGCTAATCTTCTTGCCTTTTTTACATTGATTCGCCTTCTGCTGACATTAAATACCATGTCGGAGTAAGAATCATTCTCAACGAGTTTTTTTACATTCATTTTCACCTGATTTTTCAACCATAGTATACGTTTTCCCTCCTCATAATGAAATAAACCACAGATCAATCCAATGTTTAATAAAAATGGATAAAGTTACAGATATATTGAAAAAATGTAAGTGACTCTTTCTATTGGCTTTAAATGTGGAGAGTATAACAACATACAGTGTAAAAGAAAGAATAGGTAATATTGCATACAGAATTACCTTTAAAAAAAACATTGTAAACTAAATGTCTGCCAGCTGAATAGTTCCTCCAACACATCTGCCCCCTTAGGCAGTTATTAATGAGAAGCTCCAAGGGGCCAAAACTTTAACCTGCAGTCATCATGTCATAGCTACTTATCCCTATCTGCTTTTACAACACACTGAGTGAATTGTTTGGTGGACACAACCCATGAGGAGAGTCTTATATTTATTCAATGGTTAGAATTTCTGATTGTTCCCAAATTTCTTTGGAGCCTAGAGAAGCATTAGGTTCCATGAAGGTCCCCACACTGTCAGTCACATGTCTCTAATGCCCCAGAACAATTCTGCTTATGCTCAGTTTCACAAAGGATCTTTGAAAGTGTTCTGTCATAATTACTCTAATTCCTGTATCTTTAGCTGCTACATATCACTTTAAGGGAATTTGTGGGTGACAAGAGTCATTTAAAACCCTCCATTCTTATCGTTTCTTCACCCTGATCCATTCCAAGAGATAAATAAGTTTGTTTGCTGATTAATTATGGCAAACATATTTGTATATGTAAATCGTTTGCTTTCTCTGGGGTCTTAAATTTGATTAAAATTTAAATAAAATATAACATGCGCAAGGTATTTTAGAATGTGATATTACATGATGCCACTTGTGAGTAAAGTCACAAATTCTTATATTGCTAAGAAAATTGTTTAAAAAATTATTCTTTTCAGACATACAGATGGCTAACAGACACATGAAAAGATGCTCAACATCACTCATCATCAGTGAAATACAAATCAAAACTGCAACGAGATACCACCTCACATTTGTCAGAGTAGCTAAAATTAACACAGGAAACAACAGATGTTGGTGAGGATGCAGAGAAAGGGGAACCCTCTTATATTGTGGGGATGCAAACTGGTACAATCACTCTGGAAAACAGTATCAATATTACTCAAAAAGTTAAAACTAGAACTATCCTGTGATCCATCAATTTCACTACTAGGAGTTTATCCAAAAGATACAAAAGTACTGATTCGAAGGGACACATGCACCCCGATGATTATAGCAGCATTATCAACAATAACCGAATTATGGAAAGAGCCCAAATTTCCACTGACTGATGAATGGATAAAGAAGAAGTGAGACATGTATACATATACATATACATATAATTTATATTTTCATAAATATAGTATCCAAAATATATAAAGAACTTACAAAACACCGCACACCAAAAATTAATAATCCAATAAGAAACGGGCAGAAGACATGAATAGCCATTTTCCAAAGAACACATGCAGGTGGCCAATAGACACATGAAAAGATGCTCAGCCTCACTGACCATCATGGAAAGAATTTGCTTTGATACGCTATGAGATATTCGTACCTACCTGGATACAATGCCTTAGTAATTTCTGTTAGTATCTTTATTTTTTACTTATCAATACTATTATCTGAAGGGGTACTGAAGCCTTAGTGGAATGCATTATCATGTTCAAAGACACCTATTAACTGAGCTGGCATTTGATCTAATAACTCTCTAATACCAAAGTCCATTCTCTTACACTTTAGCATGCTGCCAAACAAACAAAAAAGAGGCAATGAAACACCAATCTGTTAATAAAATGGTGGAAGCAATTCACAAACCTAAAAAAGAGAATATGAAAATTCAATAAATATACACAAAACCTGTAGTTTTGTAGGATTCAAGGGAAAAGCTATGAAGATAATAGTAAAGGCTATTTGTCACTAACAAATTGGCTAACGTTAACACCAAAGTTTAACGATATTGTGATGGAACAGGAAATCTCGTACACTGCAGAACAGAATGCAAATCAGTACTGAAGTTTTAGTACAGCTTAATTTTTATCAAAAGCCGAAACATATGTTGTTATTTGATCCAACAATTCTACACTTCTTGTTTAGGACTTTGATCTTTGGAAATAATAAGAAAGTTATCTAAATAGGTATGCCAACAACCATATCACAATACTATAAAAACAAAAGTGATCTAATTAAATCTGGATATATATATATATATATATATATATACATATATATATACACACACATATATATGATATATATGTGTATATATACTGTATATATAACATTTATATATTATATATATAATTACATTTATAATTCCATTATACATACATACATATACATACATATATATGTGTATATATTTATTTATATTTATATTGGAAAAGTAAAAATGCTTAGTCATACATAGGTTATATATGGCAATTGGGTCTCTTAGGTATAAACTCTACTTTTATGTTTTAAATCTGAGTCGTGGCAGCTCTCCACGTTGCCTAGCTTGCTATAATTTGACTACCTTTGAGCAAAATTCTTTTGAGTTGAGGAGATAATACTGCCTTTCTTGTTTGGCTGCCGAGAAAATCACCAAATTTTAGTATTTCTGGGAATTATATATATGTATTGCATATTTTAGAAATAACTCTTTACTGGATGTCAAATTACAGACGAAAATTATTTCATATTCCAAAAGAACTTAGAAACAATTGTCTTGTTATTCAGGGGGATCACATACTTCTTGACCTGTTTTGTTTAAACTCTGCTCCCTGTAATAAATTATTTCTAAATAAGACAAAAACCAATGTTAACTACACTCCTTTTTCTACTGAAATTGAATACAGAAAACTTCTCAAAATTATTTCCAGCAATCTTTAATTGCTTTTTCTTCTGTTGCATCCTGTAAGCTATCTAGTGATACATTTTTCCTGAATTAGCAATTGCATTTTGAACACTTCTACTGCCACTGCCATGGCTGATCACAAGCAGAAAGAACAGCTGTCATTTATTTCGGTAACTCAGAGACACTTGACTATAACTTTAACTTACACTGGACTGGTTGTTTGAAATTGGTCAAATTGTTGGAGATGTTCTGTTTAAGCAATCTGATTTTTGTAAGAATGGTAATCTTCTTTTTAGAGATAATGGTTCAAATACATTGACTAATAATCTAACAAGATACTTAATATTGTATTTCTGAAGAATAAAATTTTTATTATGTTTTAATGTTTATTTATTTATTTTGAGAGGGACGGGGAGCACCAGACTGGGAGTTGCAGAGAGAGAGGTAGAGACAGAGAATCCCAAGCAAGCTCTGCGCTGGTAGCATAGAGCTCAAAGTGGGACTTGATCCCACAAACAGTGAGATTATGACCTAAGCTGAAATCAAAAGTTGGACACTGAACCAACTGAGCCACCCAGGGACCGCAGAATAAAAGATAGATTTTAAATTAAATATTGCAAAATTCATGGACTACACAGATGTCTGTGTATGTCTTATATGTCTCATGTTAATTTATTCTGTAGACATAATAGGAAGAGTTTTCAGAATTTATGTTCTGATATCAAATTCATCTGGATTCACTCCTCTACTAACTGGCTGACAATGGGTGACTTACTTAAACACGCAGAACTACAGTATTTTATTTTTAATTTAAGGTGTTTGTATAATAAGGCAACCTACATTAAATGGAGTTTTCAGGAAAAAAAAATAGTTCATACAGAGAGATTAGCAAACAACCACTAAATTTTGAAATAGCTCAACACATTGTAACCATGAATCTCAAGATCATCCCAGTAATGATCATGAAGATACTGGAAGACTAAAACAGAAATACTGAGGAACGCACTAAAGTGTAAGAATTCTAACTTCCACTGAAAAGTATATTCAAAGGTCATATAAAAAGGCCAATGCAAAAAAAAAATGTATTAACATATTTTAAATGTTTTATTTTATGAAGAAAATGCACTAATCTGTGCAATAGAAAGTAAATAAGAAGATACATTTTGTTCGAGGAACTTACAAAGAGTTCTTATAAAATTAAATTATCTAAAAAGGAAATAACAGCTCTTTTGAGACATAACTCACATACCACAAAGTTCATCTTTTAGAAGTGAGCAATTTAGTGTTTTCTAATATATTCACAGGGCGACACATTCATCACCATTGTCTAATTCCAGGATATTTTGTTGACCTCAAAAAGAATGGGTATGACCCATTATAAGGTCCTATACATTTTAAGTCCCTCCAATATTCCCCTTCTCTTCTCTCAAGCCCATAACAAACATTATCATACCTTCTGTCTCTATGAATTTGTCTACTCTGGACACTTCATATAAGTGGGATTATAAAATATGATATATTTGGTGTCTGGCTTTTTCACTTACTATAATACTTTCAAGGCTCATCATAGTATAGCATGTGTCCATACTTCATTTTCTTTTATGGATGAATAATATTTCATTGCATGTTTATACCATGTTTATACCATTACACATTCATTAATTAGTAGACATATGCAATGTGTCCATTTTTTTGATATTATGAATAATGCTGCTATAAACATTTGTGTACATGTTTCCTTGTGGCCACATATTTTCATTTCTCTTGGGTGTATACTTAGGAATGGAATTGCTTGTTCATACAGCAACTCTATGTTGTAAGACATACTGTTAATTATAATTCAAATATTTAACCCCATATCTCTAAATAAATAAATAAATAAATAAATACATGAATAAATAATTGATAACCTGCAATTCAACCATGGTAACAGGAATCAAATCTACCACTAAGCACAGGGAAAGATCTATGCCCTTGAAGAAACTGAAGTCCTGTATGTTGTAGAAGGACAGACAGTGAAGAGGAAGAGGCTTTCAATAATATAGTTTCTCTTTCCTGTTGTAAAAGTTTCCTGTTCTAAATAATACCTCACAACTGAAAGAATACATATTAATTTAGAGGATTTTCCCTTAATTACAGAGGAAAAAAAAGGGATACAATTTTATGACTCATATAAAATTAAGTTATTACCATCATCACCATCCTCATCATCACTTTACAATTTGTCATAGGCCAGTCATGAAATCAAATAAAGCAAAACAATTACCGAATTCCATAGCATATATAATATAAAAACATATGCTTTGTGATATCAAACCTCAAGTTTTTATATGGCCTAAAATGCAAGAATATTCTACATGGAGTGTCTCTATCCCTGATGAAAAGAATATGTTATTTCTACAGTCAGAACTGTTCATTCCTGTTTGTATTAATGTGCAGAGGGAATTTTTGTACCATTCTAGGATTGACTTTATTCATTGCAAATATTAGAATATGAGTCCTTTATGTAAAACTTTGGTCCTGGACTGGGTTTTTGAGTAAAATTAATAGTAACATAGTCAGGAGATGATGCCATAATCTACTAGTGGATCAAAGGTAGCTACCTCAGCTTGGGTTAGAATAAGCTTGTGCAGTTTGAGGAATTGAATTGAGTCCATTTTCTCCTCATCTTTTTGTACAGAAGCCTTGTTGACAATAGCTATTATAAACTGATTCTGAAGTGCATTCAAAATATCAGATGCCAGAAGAAAGAAACACATGTATTTCATCTGTTCTCCATTTTTATAAGTTTAGTTCACTCTGTGTATAGGACTGTATTCATTTGAAAACCATCTGAATAGGGTTCTATGTTCTATAGCCATTTTGTTGAAAATGCAGAGACATGTTAAAGAGAATAATGAGCTTCCCTCATCTAATCCAATTGTCTTGCCTTTTATTATCGAAGATACTTGTTTTGTAGTAAACTTTTAAAAGTATAGCAATAGAAAAGTTTATCACTAATACATGTACGAAGAGTTTTCTTAAAATGAAGACATCTTGAGGTCAGCAGTCTGAAATCAAGATGTCAGAAGGGCTTCACTCCCTCAAAAGCCTAGAAGAGATACCTTTCTTTGGCTCTCCCAGCCTGGTGACCCCTGACATTCCTTGGCTTACAGCTGTATAACTCCAATAGCTTCCTCCACTTTCACTTTTGCGTCAATGTGTTTCTTCTTAATGTTTCTCTTACATAGATGTTTATTCTGGGATTTAGGGCCTATCTGGATAATGATGTTGATCTCATCTCTAGATTCTTGATTTAATTATATCTTAAAAGATCCTTTTTCAGGTTAAGACTACATTCACAGGTTGCAGAGATTAGATAGGGGACATATTTATTTGGGGGGTGCATATCTTTCCATTCACTGATCACTATATTAATCTCTATGACCATAGAATTGTTGTGTCTTTTTAAAAAATGTTAGGTAACTGAAATCATACCTTAAGGTACTCATTTGTGGCCGCCCTGTTTCACTAGATTTTATATGTGTAATCTTTTATCATGTTGTCTCATAGAGAATCATTTTATTTTCAATGTTATTTAATCAATTGTATGAATATATCATAAATAGTATATACATTCTTCTTAATGCACATTGGAGTCATGTCCAGGTTAAGGCTATTGTAAACATTATTAAAATAATCATTCTTTTGGGGCACCTGGGTGGCTCAGTCAGTTAAGCATCCAACTTCGGCTCAGGTTATGATCTCACAGTTTGTGGGTTCGAGCCCCAGGTTGGACTCTGTGCTGACAGCTCAGAGCCTGGAGCCTGCTTTGGATTCTGTGTCTACCTCTCTCTGCCCCTCCCCTGCTAATGCTCTGTCTCTCAAAAATAAATAAACGTTAAAAATTTAAAAAAAAAATCATTCTCCATTTATTTATTTATTTATTTATTTATTTATTTATTTTAACGTTTATGTATTTATCTTGAGAGAGACAGAGACAGCACAAGTAGGGGAGGGAAAGAGAGACAGGGGGAGAGAGAGAGAATCCCAGGCAAGCTCCACACTGCAGAGCCTGACGTGGGGCTTGAACTCACAAACCCGAGAAATCATGACCTGAGACAAAACCAAGAGTTGGACTCTTAACCTACAGAGCCATGCAGGTGCCTCGATCATCCTCATTTTCTAGAACATATAATCAGTTTTTTTTTTTTATTCTTTCAAAGACCATATATGCCAATCCCTAAATCTTGGAATCAAATGAATTTGTTTCTATTTTCTAACATTTCATTTGGTATTCACTTACTTGTTATTGTTTGACACTATGCTCAGTAGTTTTTGACTGAAATACATGCATGATAAGCAAATCCTTAAAGATAACCAGAGTGTAAGCTATCATTTTCCAGAGTTGATTACGTTTGATTCTTGGTGGCAGGAAGGCTAGTTATTCCATTGAAGTTTTGAGCTGATTTAAATCTAAGGCTTTTTGTTTCTTTGCCTTTACTTTAAGCTTTAATCTTTAAGTGTATGAACTGAAAGTCTGAGGTGTCTACCAAAACTACTTCTTAGTGAACCTGAAAGATTAATACTAATTTTGCAATACACACAATATTCAGAGAATCTGCTCAGTTTCTCAATCTTTCCTGCTACATTCTTCTTGGCTTCCCTGTTTCTATAGTGTTTTACAGGGAAATAATTCCAGGATCTTTCAGATTTTCTCAGTTAATCATTCTCCGGTGCATATATACGTGCACACATATGCATATACATTTATGCATGTATGATATATGATTTTCAAATTCTTTGTAAGTGGTTTGGTGTTTGATATTTCTATAACTAGAAGTCAGACACCTTCCAGCAACTTTAAATCATAAAGCAGTCCCAATTCAGTAATTAGAATGCTCATACTAAGATATTATTCAAAACTCTGAACTTGATACATCATTAATTATTCTCCCCCTAAACAGCTTGGATCTGCTTCAGGCTGGAAGCTGGCTCTGATTAAATGTGGGTTGATCCTTCTGCTCTCATCTCTCTTCCTGCTCACTGCTTCTCTGATTTCTTGCTGCTAATCTGTTTAGATTCTGGTCAGAGAAGGGAAAGAAAAATAATGTGTATATATATATATATATATATATATATATATATAATGTTTATTTTCAAATAAGTAATGCACGTGACAATTATGTTTCTTGGTATCAAAAAATAAAAATGAAAAAATATGATGAAGAAAGAAAGAAAGAAAGAAAGAAAGAAAGAAATCCAAATTCCAAGCCACTGAGAAATAAAAATTAGAAAAAAAAGCCATCTTTTAAAAAACAAATTATTTAGTATTAGCTATATGAATTAATATGTTAACAAATATGCCATTGATGTATCTGCATGCAATATTCAATTCTAAGTGCATTCTGCTTTCCTAGGTAGCCTAGTAAAATCTCAGTAAAATCTGCATCTAAAAAGGAGGTTTCCTGGAATCTCAGAGATAAATCCACAAATTTAGTCCAAATGCCTTCAATAAGAGGAAACACACTCACATGCACATGGGAGCGCACACACAGAGACCTTTCAATTAATCTCCTTTAGGTAAAATGGGAAGAAAAATGTTACTTTTCTGATTTCTTTAAACAGCCAACAACACACACACAAACACAAAAACAAAGAATATTCTTCTTTTTCAAAACTTTTAATTTATTTATTTGGAGAGAGTGGTGAGGCGGGGGGACAAAGAGAGAGAGAAAGATGCAGGGGCTTAAACTCAGGAACCCGGAAATCATGACCTGAGCTTAAGTCAGATGCTTAACCAATTGAGCCACGTGGGTGCCGCAAAACCCACAGAATATTCTTAAATTGTAGCTTGTGGAACACAATGCTGGATGTGAATGTTAAAAGAGAACATTTAAATAGTTGACGGCATAATTTAATAACAGGACCTGTGGTGGAGACTTTTTGCTCTCCACCACAAATCTGCTCTCACTCTTTGGTATTTGAGTTATGTCTCTCCATATCCCAGACTCTGTCTGATCACAGACTGCACTACATTCCCTCTAGAATATACTATAGTCATGAAGCTAGTTCTTACCATAGAGGATGGGACACACGCTGACGAGCATTATTTCCAGGAGGAAGTTTTTAGAAATCAATGTTCCTCCTTCATACACTCTATTCCATTGCATCATCAGCTAACAAAAAGAGATGCGGGGGTTGGTAAATGCACAGCAAACAGGCTGCAGTCTAGAAACATAATGCAGCAGGAGGTGCTTGTTTGCTACAGCAGCCTTGAAATGTTATGTCAACAGAGACACAGTTCTCATTTTAAACTGCCAAAATTAAGAAATTATTTGTTATAGGGGCGCCTGGATGGCTCAGTTGGTTAAATGTCTGACTTTGGCTCAGCTCATGATTTCGCATTTTGTGAGTTCGAGCCCTGCGTGGAGCTCTGTGCTGGCAGCTCAGAGCCTGGAGCCTGCTTCTGCTTCTGTGTCTCCTCTCTCTCTGTCCCTCGTCCCACTCGTGCTCTGTCTCTGTCTCTCAAAAATAAATTTAAAAAAATTAAAAAGTTAAAAGAAATTATCATAAAAATATGCATCAAATTAACAAATTTGATATATAAAGTCTATTTGCTCCAGAGCTTTGCTATTTTATCTTAATATAGGCACACAATATCTTATCCAGTCTTTTTAGACAAATGGTTTGGGTTCAAGAACTTTGTAGATTTTCAAAGATCGCATATACTCTGTAATCAGGAGCTTTTACTGGGAATGTGAGGGAACACACTCAAATCAAAAACAATTTCTCTGGTGAAATATGTGAATATTCACATGAAGTGAAATCAAAACCATAGTTTCATTTGAGTTTATGACAAATTTCCCATAAAATGTGTTTTGCCTCCTAACTTACATAATTGTTGGATTTTGAAATTTCAGCTTAAGGAGTTGACCTTGAGTTCAATATTTAAAGAAAGGATAATAGCAATATATTATCTCAACATTTTTAAGTTTACATATTATGTTAAAAGTAACAACAATCATGTTTGAGGGTGAATCTGTACAACTGACATAACTTGACTTTCCAAAGTGCTTATGCATTAGCAAAATGTCAAGATCTATAGAAACCAAAACCCACAATCTTTGAAAAAGGCATTGTATCTCTGAATTATAAGAATTAGAACACTTTAATGACTTCTTAGAAGCCAACCAAGGATGATTTAGCAAATCACCACCCAGCAAAAACAAGCACATCCTCTTACAAACACAGAGATAATGTTTCTCATCATATGTCACTTGTGTTTATAATTTAAAAGATTTTAAAAACATACTGACATTTGCATTCTTCTGACACCAACGTTATTTTTAATGACATGGTGTCATGTCACATATAATACAGGATGCAAGATCCAGAGACTGAAAAACAACACATGATTTCCCCTTAATTTGAATTTATGTACGATGGGAAAGAATAGAAATGATTCGAGAAGGCTAAGTTCTAAATACATTTACCAAATGAAAAGATCAGGCTAAGCCCTGCACATAATAAGTCTGAGAAACCTCTTGAAGCCAGTGAGGCTAAAATGTTTACATAAGTCAAAGATTGTTGAATATATATAGTTAAAACTTTGTTTAAAATATTTAAAAATCATGCAGGTCTAAAAATTACAAACAATAATTAAAATAGCTTTAAAAGTTTTTTTTAAACTTCATATGGTTAAAAGATCGAACATTGGGAAAGTATGGTGACACAATGAGCAGAATTTTGTAATGAAATCAAAATGTATGTATTTTTTAGTGTCTAGGCATATCACAATTATATAGATCTTGTAGAAATAACTTCTATAATAGTAGTAATATTTTTCATTGTGGTACCATTATTTTGAAATGTACACCTATATCAATCAACTTGAGTACCATTATTTTTCTTACTATCAGTCACAAGGAGTAAGAGCATATTAGTTTGTAGTAGACAAATGAAAGTATTACATTAAAGATTACTCATCTTTAAGAAATCGTTTGCATATGCATATTAGTAATGTCATTAAATACATTTTTACACTTAACATTTATCCAGATATTTACCAACCAAAAATTAGTCAGAAGTATGCTTTCCTTTGTGGTCGTGTTACCTTTATGTGGTCTGCATACTGGTATACTATTGAATATATCATGGGGATTACTTTTCCAACTTAACTTGTTAAAAAAAATCTAAGTTCTAGGTGCTTAGAGCTAGGCTCAGCCAGTTGAGCATCCGACTTCGGCTCAGGTCACGATCTTGTGGTTCGTGAGTTCGAGCCCCATATTGGGTTATGTGCTCACAGCTCAGAACCTGCTTCTGATTCTGTGTCTCTCTCTCTCTCTGCTCCTCCCTGGTCGTGCTCTCTCTCTCTCTCTCTCTCTCTCAAAAATAAACATTAAAAATTTTTTTTTTAATTTAAGTTCTAATTATAGACGCATTTTAATCCAATTAAAATTTCTCTATAAAGCTGTAATGACCTCTAATTATATAAGCAGGTTTTCAAAACTTTTTAACAGTTTAATGAATAACTGATGTAAGAAGCAAAATGGAAGTCCTGATATTGAAGTATAAATAAAATAATTTGATTCAAATATTATATGTATATATAAGTATATACATATTATAATAATCATAAATATATATCATATAACAATATATATCACATATAATATATATGTGTGTGTATATATATACATTTCATTCCTAAACTTACCTTAGTAACACATATCACCAGCCCTTTCAAAGGCTGCCCTTGTTTATATCTGTTACCTATTCTCATATGTAGACATGTTGTCCTGATGGATACATAAGCAGATCAACATTTTTATTTTATCTAGGCTTCTCAAGGTTTTTTTTTTTTTAATGTTTATTTTTGAGAGAGAGAGAGACAGAGCGTGAGTGGGAGGGGCAGAGAGAAGAGGGAGACACAGAATCCAAAGCAGCTCCAGGCTCTGAGCTGTCAGCACAGAGCCGGACGCAGGGCTCGAACTCATGAGCCACGAGACCATGACCTGAGCTGAAGTCGGATGCTTAACCGACTGAGCCACCCAGGTACCCCTAGACTTCTCAAGGTTTTTAACATATTATTTTACCCTCCTAGTTTGCTTTTCAGTGTGACATTGTAATTTTAATTTCTTTTTCTTTTCAGAAAGATTTTATATTTTAATTAGAAACGAAGAAAAAAATGTATCTGTTTGGTCTCAGAAGCCAGTCTATTTCAACGCTTTGGGGGGAAAACTCCATGAACTCCTATACAAATTATTATATTGAAGAAAACCAAGCTGAATATTTGAGGGCTATTTCTAAAATCTATTGGTTTTGAACTATTAGAGCTCAGCTAATTAAAGTTTTAGTTAAATGTATAGTGATTAAGAAATATTCATTTTAATTTAATCCACTTTTCAAGGTTAATAGGACACACTTATTTTTAAATGAAAACATTGAACATTGCTCATAGCAACATTATTCTTAATTACAATAAACTCTAGTTCTTATATTATGCATCAAAGCTACTTCTTACATTACTCATCCCTCCTAGGAGGTCAAAAATTGTAAGGGCAGTAGCTTGCTAATCCTTTGAGGTTTTTCATTAAGCTAAATTAGGCTACAGGTTTAAGCAAAATAAAAAACAAACTTTCTGAACTTAATGATAAATACAAAATTTATAAAATTTTTACAAAAGTCGCTTTAGTCTCTCAAATAGCTTTATTTTATCACTTTTTCTATTAGCTCTTTTTCAATCAGTTTTCAAAACAAAACAAACAAAAACAATGGTAGAAAGAGATAGGTAAAGATAAAAGTCAAATTGCCACCTTTCCAAGAGTTGTATTACTTTTGGTCCCATCATCCTTTCTCCTTACTTTTATTTACTTTTTGTGGATGTTTTGTGGGATGTCCCCATATTATTAAGATAGGTGTTGAGGACTTGGTAGTTGGTCTAAAGCCTTGCTAAATGCTGGGTTGTAAAGATGGCTGGGTCTGCAAATTACTTGTCATTTTCTTTGTTCGTCTACTTTTTCTCCAGTTGAAAAACTACTTCCTAGAGAAATTATATATGGTCAAAATAAGTTATTTTCTTATTTTTTTTCTGCAGCACATAGGATAATATAATCCATAGGCTTAGTGAGTCATAGAACTAAAATAGGCAAATCCCTCAAATAGAAATAGTTCCTTCTTATTGGCTAAAATGACTTTATTTCTTAAATTAGATGTACAAGTTATCTCCTTAAATGATTTATAATTTCTAAATTATCTACATTTCTAAACACCTGTATAGGTGTTTAGGTGATCTGCTTCAGTGTGAATGATTCTATATCCATCTATATCTATCTATCTATCTATCTATCTATCTATCTATCTATCACCCATCTATCTATCTCTATCTGCCTATCTAGTTTTAATTTCTAATAATCTAAATCAAATTTTTTAAATACAATAATAATTAGAACCTTTAGTAAATCCATAAAAAGTAATTAGTGAGAACCTTCATCATATACAACACTTTCTTAAACTAATGCAAAAGTCATCCAGTTTTACTTCTCATTAACCTTTTGGTTAAACAACAAAGCTGTTTCCTGATAATGTCGGCATATGTCCTACTGCACCAAATATTTCCTTCTTAATTCTGGAATGTGAAAGACATCAATTTCTATAACTTTAGAAAAATGAAGAGACTCATGCTCTATGACATGAGATTTTCTAGAGGTGCCAAATATATTCATCTTTTGATTATTAAGCTGTATTTTCAAATATTTAGGTGCAGTGACTGATTTGTGACACTATTGTGGAGATGACAAAATCTCTAATAAAAGGACCATTAATGTTATATTTTATTTGTCAGATTGAGGAACAAGAGCTGAGAAAGTAGAGGGAAACTCAGATATAAGTGCAGAAAATTATGCATGGAGACACCCAAGGTAAGAAGGGCATTAAGAACTGGGAGAATATGGAGAAGGTAGTAAGAATGTAGAAGACTAACATTATTCATGTCACAATTGGTTGTGGTGTGGTCATAGAAAGTCTTAGCATTTCTATCCCTTCCAAGTTATTTCAGTTTGATTGTAGAAGCATTAGCTCTGTGTGATTCTTTTTTTTTTAAATTGTGATCATCAGCTAAAGAGGGTATCCCATACAAACCTGGTTTTCTTTCTAATAATCACAGGCATTAAGCAACAGTAGTAAATACCAATAGATTGCGTGAAACAAAATATAGTACCTATTTTCCCAATATTGTCTTCATAAATATATATGACTGAATATTGACAAGTATTAAACTGACAAATTAATATTTGCTAACTCTACATTTTAGATGAAGAACAACACATAATTTTATTATTTTATCCACTAACTCATACATTCACCAAAACATTAATCACCTATTCTCTTTAAGGCCATAAAGAAGTAAACCAATAAAAGTATGGAACTGTTTTAGACTGTGGTAAGTGATACAAAAATAGTATTTTTTTTTTCTGAAGGAGAATGAGTAGGGTAGGGGAACAATATTATAAACAAAGACAGAGGAGAGGGAGCCAAGATGGCGGAACAGCATGGAAGTTTTTTCTGTGTCTAGCACCCATGAAATTCAGCCAGACCTACACTGAACCATCCTGCACACCTAGAAAATTGATCTGAGGATTAACACAGCAATCTGCACAACCTGAACCACAGAATTCAGCAGGTATGTGGCTTGGAGAGGTAAACTTGGGGAGAGAGAAGCCGTGGAGGGCAGGGAGGTGCTTTTGCATACAGAGAGAGGACAGAAACGGTGGGGAGAATACAAGAAAAGCACCCCTCGCCAAAAGCAGCTGGGGAGAAAGTGGAAAATTGGAAATAGCTGCAGGGACTGAACTAAAGATAAAGGAGAAAGGAGAGGGCTTAAATTCCATTAAGACTGCAAACAGGGAGAGTGCAGAGTCTGCAACTCCGCAGCTAGATACCTGGTGGTGCTCTGCTGGGAAGGGTAAATCCCCAGGAGCAGAGTGGGGTCCAGGAAGTGCTCAGGCCACACGGTGAGAAGCAGTTCCACTGCTGGAAGGACATTTGGTACAGGCTGTGAAGCCACCGGGGCCCAGAAGACCCCAGAGAACAGCCACATTCGTTGGTGCTGGAACAAGGTCGTCAAGGGTGATGCCTGGTGCCAGATGTGTGTTGTGATTTTCCATAATCCCTGAAATGCTGCTCCTACACTATCTCTCGAACTTTCTCTGGGGTGGGCTGCCACCTGGCTGCAGTCTCTGCGCATCAGCAGCAGCACAGTAACGTGAACTTTCCTGGGTGGGGCCGGCATTTGGCCATTGCTGGGTGAGACACTCCACAGAGGGGTGGAGCAGATCAAAGCCACAGTCCCTCAGAAGTAAGGGGCCAGGGAAGACAGCCACATCTGAGACAAAACTCGGGAGGGAGGTGCTGCCTGGGGCTCGGTCACGGACAGTGTAAAAGCGGGGAATGGACAAAAGATGAAGACAAAGGAAGGGTGCCCCATTGCTGGTCAGGGAGAACAGAGTTCCGATACTAGAGACTGGGTAGCTGGGTGACGCCATTTTCACCCCTCTCGCGCATGCGCATAAGCACCTACAAGCACAACAACAATCCACCCCAGTAGGCTAGCAGCGCCATCTAGTGGAGAATGGAGCCATTACACTAAGGCCCATCCAACTAGGCCAGCCTCGCTCTTCAAGAACAGAAGTCTCACTGCCTGCTTAGTTTGTGGACTATAAAGAGCTTCATTGTCTGACCTCTAGGGGAAAAAATAAGTAATTTCATTTGTATTTCAGTCTTTTAGTAGGTCCATTTATTCAATTTTCTTTCTTTTTTCTTTTTTCTTTTCTTTTTTCTCTTTTTCATTTCTTTTTCTTGAATACAGAAAGAGAAAAAAATTCATGTTTAATTTCAATTTTTGTTAAAAATATTTTCTTTGATTTTTACCATATTTTTTTACTTTTGTGTAATTTTTTTCAAATTCTATTTTGCTTCCCTCATCTGATTTTAGTCTACTACAGTGTATTCATTTTTTTCAAATTTTCAAACTATTTCTTTTTTTTCTTTTTTGTTTCTTTTCTTTTTGAATACAGAAAGAGAAAAAATTAATTTTTATTTTGAATTTTTATTAAAACAATTTTTTTAATATTTTTTCTACTATATTTTTTACTTTTGTGTAAATTTTTTCAAATTATAGTTTACCTCCATCATTTCATTTTCGTCTACTTCAGTGTATTTATGTTTTCAAATTTTCAAACAATTTCCTTTTTTTTCTTCTTTCCCCTTTTTTCTCTAATATATCAAGCCATTTTCCACCCCCAGACCAAAATACACCTAGGAGCTAGCATAATTTATTCAATTTTTTGTTTGTGTGTGTTTAATTTTTTAATTTGATTTTTTTTTCAATTTTAATTTTTTTTAATTTTAATTTTTTCTACCTCATTAATTCCTTTTCTCCCTTCAAAAGATGAAACAAAGGATTTCACCCAAAAGAAAAAGCAGGAAGAAACAACAGGCAGGGACTTAACCAACACAGATACAAGCAAGATGTCAGAACCAAAATTGGAATCACGATAATAAGAATATTAGCTGGAGGGGCGCCTGGGTGGTTCAGTCAGTTAAGCGTCCAACTTCGGCTCAGGTCATGATCCATAGTTTGTGGGTTCAAGCCCCATGTTGGCCTCTGTGCCGACAGCTGAGAGCCTGGAACCTGCTTCAGATTCTGTGTGTCCCTCTCTCTCTGCCTCTCCCTGGCTCACACCCTGTCTCTTTCCCTTTCCCAAAAATAAATAACCATTAAAAGAAAATTAAAAAAAAAAGAATACTAGATGGAGTTGAAAATAGATTAGAATCCTTTTCTGCAGAGATAAAAGACTAAAAAAACTAGTCAGAATGAAATAAAAAATGCGATAACTGAGCTGCAATCACGAATAGATGCCGCGGCAGTAAGGATGGATGAGGCAGAACAGAGAATCAGCGATATAAAGGACAAACATACAGAGAATAACGAGGTAGAAAAAAAGAGGGACATTAAGGCAAAAGAGCACGACTTAAGAATTAGAGATATCAGTGACTCATTAAAAAGGAACATCAGAATCATAGGGGTCCCAGAAGAGGAAGAGAGAGAGATAGGGGTAGAAGGGTTATGTGAGCAAATCGTAGTGGAAAACTTTCCTAACCTAGGGAAGACACAGACATCAAAATTCAGGAAGCACAGAGGACTCCAATTAGATACAACAAAAACCAACCATCAACAAGGCATATCATAGTCAAATTCACAAAATACTCAGACAAGGAGAGAATCATGAAAGTGGCAAGGGGAAAAAAGTCCCTAACCTACAAGGGAAGACAGATCAAGTTTGCAGCAGACCTAACCACAGAAACTTGGCAGGCCAGAAAGGAGTGGCAGGATATATTCAATGTGCTGAATCAGAAAACTATAGAGCCAAGAATTCTCTACCCAGTAAGGCTGTTATTCAAAATGGAAGATATAGGGGCGCCTGGGTGGCTTGGTCGGTTAAGCGTCCGACATCAGCTCAGGTCATGATCTCACAGTTCGTGAGTTCGAGCCCCACGTTGGGCTCTGTGCTGACAGCTTGGAGCCTGTTTCGGATTCTGTGTCTCCCTCTCTCTCTGCCCCTCCCCTGTTCATGCTCTGTCTCTCTCTGTCTCAAAAATAAATAAACGTTAAAAAAAAAAAATTCAAAATGGAAGATATAAAAAGTTCCCCAGACAAATAAAAATTAAAGGAGTTTGTGACCACTAAACAACCCTGCAAGAAATTTTAAGGGGGAACTCTCTGAGGGGAGAAGAGATGAAAATATAAACAAATAAATAAATAAATAAATAAATACCAAAAGGAACAAAGATTAGAAAGGACTAGAGAACACCACCAGAAACTCCAACTCTATAAGCAACATAATGGTAATAAATTCATATCTTTCACTACTCACTCTAAACATCAATGGACTCAATGTGCCAATCAAAAGACATAGGGAAAAGGAATGGATTAGAAAACAACATCCATCTATATGCTGTTTACAAGAGACCCACTTTAGACCTAAAGACACCTTCAGATTGAAAGTAAGGGGATAGAGAACCATCTATCATGCTAATGGTCAACAAAAGAAAGCTGGAGTACCCATACTTATATCAGACAATCTACTTTAAAATTAAGAATGTATCAAGAGATGCAGAAGGGCATTATATCATAATCAAGGGGTTTATCCACCCAAGAAGACCTAACAATTGTAAA
Source organism: Panthera tigris (assembly GCF_018350195.1). Taxonomy (NCBI): domain Eukaryota; kingdom Metazoa; phylum Chordata; class Mammalia; order Carnivora; family Felidae; genus Panthera; species Panthera tigris. The sequence continues at coordinate 214,877,431 of NC_056660.1, forward strand.
CATTTATGCACCAAATATGATAGCACCCAAATATATAAATCAGTTAATCACAAACATAAAGAAACTCATTGATAGTAATACCAATAATAGTAGGAGACTTGAACACCCCACTCACAACAATGCACAGATCATCTAATCAAAAAAAATAAACAAGGAAATAATGGCTTTGAATGACACACTGGACCAGCTGGACTTAACAGATATATTCAGAACATTTCATCCTAAAGCAGCAGAATTTACATTCTTCTCCAGTGCACATGGAACGTTCTCCAGAATAGACCACATACTGGGACGCAAATCAGCCCTCAGCAAGTACAAAAAGATCGAGGTCATACCATACATATTGTCAGACAACAATGCTATGAAATTTGAAATCAACCACAAAAAAAAATTTGGAAAGGTAACAAATACTTGGAGACTGAAAAACATCCAAGTAAAGAATGAATGAGCTAACCAAGAAGTTAAAGAGGAAATTAAAACGTATATAGAAGCCAATGAAAATGATAACACCACAACCCAAAACCTTTGGGACACAGCAAAGGTGGTCATAAGAGGAAATATATAGCAATTCAGGCCTTCCTAAAGAAGGAAGAAAGAAGGAAGAAAGGTCAGATACACAACCTAACCTTATGTCTTAAAGAGCTGGAAAAAGAACAGCAAATAAAACCCCAAACCAGTCGAAAACAGGAAATAATAAAGTTTACCACAGAAATTAATGCTATTGAGGACCAAAAAAAAAAAAAAAACAAAAAAACAAAACAAAACAAAAAAAAAAAACCACAACAGAATAGATCAATGAAACCAGAAGCTGGTTCTTTGAAAGAATTAACAAAATTAATAAACCACTAGCCAGTTGGATCAAAAAGAAAAAGGAAAGGAACCAAATAAATAAAATCAAGAATGAAAGAGGAGAAAGCACAACCAACACAGCAGAAATAAAAACAATAATAAGAGAATATTATAAGAAATTATATGCCAATGAAATGGGCAAACTGGAAGAAATGGACAAATTCCTAGAAACATATACACTACAAAACCAAAACAGGAATAAATAGAAAATTTGAACAGACCCATAACCCGTAAGGAAATCGAATTAGTAAACAAAAATCTCAAAAAAACAAGAGTCCAGGGCCAGATGGCTTTCCAGAGGAATTCTACCAAACATTTAAGGAAGAGTTAACACCTATTCTCTTGAAGCTATTCCAAAAATTAGAAATGGAAGGAAAACTTCCAAACTCTTTGTATGTAGCCATCATTACCTTGATTCCAAAACCAGAGAGCCTACTAAAAAGGAGAACTATAGACCAATTTCCCTGATGAACATGGATGCAAATATCCTCAACAAGGTATTAGCCAACGAGCTCTAGCAATACATTAAAAAAATTATTCACCACGACCAAGTGGGATTCATACCTGGGATGCAGGGCTGGCTCAATATCAGCAAAACAAATAACGTGATTCATCACAGCAATAAAAGAAAGGACAAGAACCATATGATCCTCTCAGTAGATGCAGAGAAAGCATTTGACAAAATACAACATCCTTTCTTGATAAAAACCCTCAAGAAAGTAGGGATAGAAGGATCATACCTCGAGATCATAAAAGCCATTTATGAACGACCCAACGTTAATATCATCCTCAATGAGGAAAAACTTACAGCTTTCTCTCTAAGGTCAGGAACAAGATAGGAATGTCCACTCTCACCACTGTTATTCAACATAGTAATGGAAGTCTTAACCTCTGCAATCAGACAACACGAAGAATAAAAGGCATCCAAATCAGCCAGGAGGAGGAGGTCAAACTTTCACTCTTCGCAGATGACATGATATTCTATATGGAAAACTCAAAAGATTCCACCAAAAAGTGCTAGAATTGATTCATGAATTCAGCAAAGTTGCAGGATATAAAATCAATGCACAGAAGTCAGTTGCATTCCTATACACCAACAATGAAGTGACAGAAAGAGAATTCAAGGAGTCGATTTACATTTGCACCCAAAACCCTAAAATACCAGGAATAAATCTAACCAAAGAGATGAAAAATCTATACACTGAAAACTATAGAAAGCTTATGAAAGAAATTGAAGAAGATACAAAAAAATAGAAAAAGATTCCATGCTCCTGGATAGGAAGAAAAAATATTGTTAAAATGTCAATACTACCCAAGGCAATCTACATATTCAATGCAATCCTTATCAAAATAACACTACCATTCTTCACAGAGCTAGAACAAACAACCCTAAAATTTGTATGGAACCAGAAAAGACCCCGAATGGCCAAACCAACCTTGAAAAAGAAAACCCAAGCAGGAGGCATCACAATCCTGGACTTAAAGCTATATTACAAAGCTGTAATCATCAAGACAGTATGGTACTGGCAGAAGAACAGACACTTAGATCAATGGAACAGAATAGAGAACCCAGAAATGGGCCCACAAACGTATGGCCAACTAATCTTTGACAAAGCAGGAAAGAATATCCAATGGAATAAAGACAGTCTTTTCAGCAAGTGGTGCTGGGAAAACTGGACAGCAACATGCAGAAGAATGAACCTGAACCACTTTCTTACACCATACACAAAAATAAACTCAAAATGGGTGAAAGACCTCAATGTAAGACGGGAAGCCATCAAAATCCTTGAGGAGAAAGCAGGCAAAAACTTCTTTGATCTTGGCTGCAGCAACTTCTTACCTAACACGTCTCTGGAGGCAAGGGAAACAAAAGCAAAAATGAACTATTGGGACCTCATCAAAATAAAAAGCTTCTGCACAGCAAAGGAAACAATCAGCAAAACTAAAACACAACCGACAGAATGGGAGAAGATATTTGGAAATGACATATCAGATAAAACGTTAATATCCAAAATCAATAAAGAACTTATCAAAGTCAACACCTAAAAAACAAATAATCCAGTGAAGAAATGGGCAAAAGACATAGACACTTCTCCAAAGAAGACATCCAGATGGCTAACTGACACATGAAAAAATGCTCAACATCACTCATCATCAGGGAAATATAAATCAAAACCACAATGAGATATCATCTCACACCTGTCAGAATGGCTAACATTAACAACTTAGGCAATAACTGATGTTGGTGAGGATGCGGAGAAAGAGGATCTCTTTTGCTTTGTTGGTGGGAATGCAAGCTGGTGCAGCCACTCTAGAAAACAGTATGGAAGTTCTTCAAAAAACTAAAAATAGAACTACCCTATGACCCAGCAATTGCACTACTAGGTATTTATCCAAGGGATACAGGTGTGCTATTTCGAAGGGACACATGCACCCCAGTGTTAATAGCAGCACTATCAACAATAGCCCAAGTATGGAAAGAGCCCAAATGTCCATCGATGGATGAATGGATAAAGAAGATGTGGTACATATATACAATGGAGTATTACTCAGCGATCAAAAAGAATGAAATCTTGCCATTTGTAACTACATGGAGGGAACTCGAGGGTATTATTTTAAGTGAAATTAGTCAGTCAAAGAAAGACAAATATCATATGACTTCACCCATATAAGGACTTTAAGAGACAAAACAGATGAACATAAGGGAATGGAAACAAAAATAATATAAAAACAGGGAGGGAGGCAAAGCATAAGAGACTCATAAATATGGAGAACAAACTGAGGGTTACTGGAGGGGTTGTGGGAGGGGGGATGGGCTAAATGGGTAAGGGGCACTAAAGAATCTACTCCTGAAATCGTTGTTGACCTATACGCTAATTAATTTGGATGTAAATTAAAAAAATATATATAAATAAATAAATAAATAAATAAATAAGTAAATAAATACAGGAAGAAACCTCTCTGAAGAAATAACATCTTCTCCTTTAATTTCTTGGAATTAAATTCTATTCCTCTCACTAACCCACATCCCAGGTCTGGGCAACCACTAATCTGCTTTCTATTTCTAGAGATTTGCTTCTTCTGTGCATATCAGGTCAACGGAATATTGCTGTACATAGTCTTGTATTACTGGCTTCTTTTGCTTTGTATATTGTTTTTAAGACCATGAATGATATAGCATGTATTGGAATTCCAATCATTTTTTATTGCTAAATAATATTCTGCATGAATATACAACATTTAATTTACCTGTTCATCAATTGATAGACATTTGGGCTTTTTCCAATTTTGACTATTTTGAATAGTGCTGTTATGAACATTTGTGTGCAAGTATTTAAATCTGTTCAAGTAGAATCCCTGTTTCATATGGTAAATCTGTATATTTAAAATTTGGAGGAACTGTCTAAATGTTTTTCAAGGTTAGTTCACCATTTTGCCTTGCACCGTAAGTGTAGGAGAGCTCCAATTTCTCCACATTCTTGCCAATAATTCTTATTTTTCTGGTTTTTTTTTTTTTCTGTGCTTTTGATTATGGCCATCCTAATGGGTGTGAATGGGTATGTCATTATGATTTTTGATGGAAATTTTCCTAATAACTAGCAAAGTGGAGCATCTATTTGTTATTTGTATCTTCTTTGAAAAATATATTTCACTTCCTTGATGGTGTCCTTTGCAGCCCGTAAGTTTTTATTCTATTAATTCTAATTAATCTTGTTATTTTATTTTTTGGTGTAATGTCTAAGAACTCTGTAATTCAATACCATGAAGATCTATGCCTATCTTTTTTTCCTAAGAGTTTTATAATTTTAGCTCTTACATTGATGTCTTAAGACATATTTCGAGTTAATTTTTAAGTCAGGTGGGAATCCAACTTCATTCTTTTGCATGTAATTATTCAATACTAATTCTTCTTGATATTCTTTTTTTAATTTATTTTGGTAATCAATTCATGGTATTGAAATTTTAATTTAATTACATCTTAGTTGATTTGCAGAATTTGATTTTTGCTAATAGCTTAGAGCATACAGACTGAGTCTACCCATTCTTCTAAAAATGACTGGTTTCATTCTCCACTAGGGACTCAGCAAGTGATGGTCATAAACTTTAAGATTTTTTATTTAGCAAATACATTTAATACAAAAATTCCAATGATCCAGACTTGTATTGAAAACTAACATATTTTAATACCCATGAGACTTTTACCAAGAACGAGAGCAGAGCAAAATTAGCAGCAGTAATGAAGTAATCTAAAAATCAATTTGACAAGACCATTTGTTATATTATGTCTTAACTACTTTTTGTTGACCAAACATTTATGTTGTTTACCTATTGATATGTTTTTCATGATTTATAGCTAAATGTTAAGTCTAGCTATATGCTAGAGCACCATACTGGAAATGAAGGACTTTGAAAATGAAATACAATACAGGATGAAGAAATGCAATAACGAGTAAAGATATCTTTATTTTCACATACTTCTTTTCAAAGGTATTTCAAGTTAAGCTACATTTATCAAGATATAATATGCTATGCAAAATTCAGAAATAGTATAAGTCTTTCTAACAGTAGACTAAATAACAGCGGCTTTTTTGAGTAAAGAAAATGAGTGGCTTCCTACAAGTGGGTATTTGAAAGATACATCCTGGAATGGTATCCCTTTTTTCTCATACCCTGAAGTGACATATTTGTGTTCTAAACATGTCAAATGTTAATAATGCCTACTATCTGTCCTGTAATAAATTTTTGTTATAATAAATCAATGAGTAACTTAAGATAAATTTTTAAGTCTATCAGTAGAGGAGAATCAATTGGTGGCTAATTAAATATTCATACTTCAGATATAGTGAATTAGAATCTCTAGGGGAAAAGTTTAAATTAAACATCTATATTCTTCTAATCTCTCCCAACTAAGTCAGAAATGTAATACTGAAATTATAAAACATAATTATATACGTATGCACATATATATATATATGAATTATAATTCAACCTATGAAAATTACGTATTTGTTAAACAACCAGGAACTTCTTTTTAACTAGTAATCAGAATAAAAATGGAATCAAAACACTACTTTGAAAAAACTGTATAAAGTTTAGTAAAGCCTGTCAGCTAGCATTATAAGGTTCTGGAACATTATTTTTGCTAATTCCACTCAGTGCTTGAAAATTGTAATTGTGGACAGTTTGAATGAGTGATACCTCTTCCTCTTTCAAGATAAATCATGACAGAGATACTACATGTTTGCAAACTGTTCATGGACAACCTTTAAATGTGCCAGTGGAACCAGGATAAATAATATAAATATTCCCAGTCTCTAAATTATCAGATAAGCTCCTTCTGAGTGAAAACAACTAAGAAAAATGGGCAAACCTAGAACCCAAATATATTAATTTCTTCAAATTAAAATGATATTAACATGTTATAATTAACTTATTGCAGCTTAAATTGTTTATAACTATTGTTTTACAGTTAATTATTATGTGGTTTTTTTTGGTTTACTTTGGTGATCTTAAAGGCATTATTCAGACTCATGTATTAATATATTCAATTTTATGTTTCACTTTGTAGAAAATATATGCAAAGCATTTTAATTAAAGCCAAAACTAATCTAAGTGAATTTTTAAAAATACATTGGCTCGAATGCAATAAGAGGATAATAAATGCACCTCCTTATGATTTTATCTGTATTACAAATGTTGTGTTGAAATTACACAGAAAGGTTAATTTCTGCATTTGTTTTAAATGATCATTTATATTCACATTACCTCAAGTGTTATCTTTAAAATTATGTGTCTTATTCATAAATGCCATTTATGATATCTGTGTTCTATATCTCATAATAATTATATTAATATTTATGCATTCAAATTTTAATAAAGGATTATTTACACAGAACAGATGTAATGGAGTCGTGACATATATTTGTAACAATTCACAAGTAGCCATACAATAGAAGCAAAGGAATGTGATTCCTTGACTGGAGTCTGCCAAGTGGTTCTTGACTGAGGTTTTTCACATGATTGCAGTCAGGTGGAAGTTAGACTTGAGTCATTCTAAAATTCCACTAAACTGGTCCAACATACATAAGTCACAAGGCTGGAAGGGACAACTGTTGCCTGAAACCTCAGTGGGGATGTTTAGGAGAGCACCCATGTCTGACTTTTGCCTTTAGTTTGGGCTCATCAAAGGATGGTAGCTACATCCTGTGAGGTAATAGCACACGTGCGTGCTCACACACACACACACACACACACACACACACACACACACACAAGCAACCCAAGACAAAAGGTTTAGATGCTGCAAGTCTTTTTATGATGAAGTCTCAGGTATCACACGGAATCATCCGTATCCCATTTTATTGATCAAAAGCGAGTCTCGTGATCAGACTAGAGTCAATTAGAATTGATTACATGCAGGAGTAAATGCCAGGATGCTTGACTCATTCCTGGGTCTTGCTTGGAAACTAACTGGCTCAGGAGAAGAGAGTAGGTCCAGAAATAGGTTCCCAGAGCCTGCAGCTTTCTAAATGTGGAGGCCATGACTTTGTTTTGGTTAGTATGCTTATGGCCTTAAGACACAGATATGGAGGGGCGCCTGGGTGGCTCAGTCGTTAAGCGTCCGACTGCGGTTCAGGGCATGATCTCGCGGTCCGTGAGTTCGAGCCCCATGTCGGGCTCTGTGCTGACAGCTCAGAGCCTGGAGCCTGCTTTGGATTCTGCGTCTCCCTCTCTCTCTGCCTCTCCCCTGTTCATGCTCTGTCTCTGTCTCAAAAACAAATAAACGTTAAAAAAAATTTTTTTTAAAAAGACATAGATATGGATTGCTTAACTGAGACTATAAACTGAGAGGAGTTTTTTAGATATAGTTTTCAAGACTCACAATAGTTTTGTTGTTGTTAGTTTTGTTTTGCTGTGCTTTTAACAGATAAAACCACAACAAAGATGGCTTATTAGCCTAATCATCTTTAATTACCTGGTGCCAGGTTTCTTTTAGGGCCTGAGGGCAGGGGCTGGGGCGGCTGGTTTTCACAAACAAAACCAAACTGAGCTTCATTGTGTGCTAGCTCTGAAAGGTTGCAAAAGATATATGTAATTCAATGTAATTCTAAAAATATGACATAAAGTTTCTTGCCCATGAGTGTTGCAGAGAAAATTCATTCATAGTATGTATTACAGACTATAACATAAGATAAAGCAAATAAATCTTCCAAATCTATGATTATATCTGTAAAAAGAAAGCTATATAACTTATTAGCAATAACAATTTAGGAAAAACATTACAAAATAAATTAATTAAATGTCAACTAGTAGAAAAGAGGGTTTCAAAGATGTAAAGTCAGGCCAATGTTCTAATAGCAGTGATAGATTTAGATATATTCTCTTTGCCCTCATAATATTTAGGGAAATATGAGTTCTTGTTACTCTGAAGCATACACAATACAAAATTACTTAACATGTTAGATTGATTTAATGTTTGCATGAAAAAAATGTAAATCTTAAGAAGCTGGAGTAAAGAGCTAAGATATGAACATATTAACATGATACCATTTATGTCATTGGAAAATTCACCAATAAATATTTTTTAAATATGCACAATAAGATAAAAAGAGCATTAGCTTAGAATTGAGGTGGTGGGGGTAAAACTTAAAAAAAAAAAAAACCTGCATAAAATAGCTGTTTCAATGAGCAGATAATTGAAGTACTTGCACGAGAGCACTCCAACCGCCTTAAGGGTTAACTTGCTTCAAGCTTCAGCATCCCTTACTTGCTGACCTAAGTCCCTTTGTCCCTGGCAGAACTAAGCTACTTTTCCTTGAGATCTGCAGACAACCGGTCTTGAGTGAAGGACCAATCGTTCCCAGAAGATAAGGTCTGACTCCGTTGGCAAACAGCTACTGCGGATGCCAGCAGGTCGGTTCAGAGTCATGGCCACCAAGGATTCAACAGCCCGGGCAGCTGCTCCCCCTGCGCGTAGACCCCGGCCCTTTTCCCACGCCTTCCCTTTTCATTAAAACCCTCGGGCTCCACAGAGACAAGACGGCTTTTAAGACGTTAGTCCACCGTCTGCCCAGGTTGCCGCTTCCTGAATAAAGCAACCTTTCCTTTCCCACTATCACCTGCTCTTGAGTATTGATTTTCAAGCGGCGAACAGCTCAACCCGTTTGAAACTGATTCTCTGTGCACTAACACCTGAGAAATAAGACTTAAAAAAACAAAAACAAACAAACAAACAAACAAAAACTTTGGTAACATATAGAGAAAATCTACTTAATTTTCAAACTGCGAAAAAAATAATAAGCACCATATTTCATTTCTATGCAGTGACCAGCAAGAAGACAAAATGGGAAGCCATCAGTGACGGGCGTGAAATCCAGGGGAGTGTGGAGATGTGGGGGGTGCAAAACAGACTTTCTAGAGGAGAGGTAAAGTCCCAATGCCACAGGCAGCATGGGTATTTAATGATACCGATGTAGCATTTTGACAGAATGATGTTCGAAAGGCGTCCATGGAAAACTTGGAGAGATTTTGCAGGTGGTGGATATAAACAATCTTTTCTAGACTGAAGAGGAAGCGAAGGGATAGGATATTACAGGAAGGAAAGAGGGTCCCAAACCTGCTTTTTATTTGCATGTTTGCTTTTTTTGGGAAGTGAGATAAAATATAATGTTTACGCATGATACGAAGGAGTAACAAATAACTGAGAAGTGTAAAGAAAATGAAAACATGTCAAAAGATAAAAGTATGTCAGACATTGACATCAGATTACATTAAGAATGCTTCCACACATGCTTAGTTTCCAGGATTTGACTAATAGCAAAGATTTATTTAGATACATTGTTGCATTAAAATTATAGATAAGTATACACACACACTTTTTTCAATTAAATTATAATTAAACTATTTTTCCCAGGAAATATATGGTCAAAAGAGATACTCATATTACTTATTTAACTTTGTTCTCACCTATTACTTAGAATGATTTTAAGACTGTCATGTAGACAGAGCCTTGGGTTTTAAAAATTGATCTGGTTATTCCACAGGTTTTTATAATTGTCAGTCTAACTCACCCAGCTGTATTGGTCAATTTAAGGAGATTAAAAACTTTCCATATATGAAAATATTTGTTTACCCTGATCTAACAGTCACTAGGTTTACAGCATTATTTATTTTTCTTTTTTCACGATGACTTTGCATTATTACACAATCTTGCAGCCTGGCCGGGTCCTCTCCAGTTGCTCAAATGAGGATTTATTACTTATATGTTGCCACATCTTACTCATTTTTAATCGAAATAAATGCAACTGAAGATAGCTGCAGTGTGCCAAGGCCACGGTTCTTCTGCAATATGCTCTCATTCTTACGTTTTTACCTATTCTTATTCTGAGGAAATTGTATGCATCTGCAATCGAAATGATCCAAATATGTGGCCCACGTGCATTGAAAGAAGAGCTGGAGAGAACTGTTAGGAATAATTTGCGGATGACAACATCTTCTCCAGTGCCAAGTGCCTCCACAATTGTAGGTTGTGAATACACTACTCAATTTCATGCTATCTCCTTTCTCAAAGAAAACACAGCATGACTTGAAAAAGGTAAAGGTAATTTATCCTAGCCAGTCAACAGCTTGCAGAAACGATTTCATATAATCTTGGTATGACAGGACAGCAAGGTGGCTGTTTCCCTCTTTATATCATCATTAGGGGAGCAAGGGTCAGGGTTTGCTGACATATTCTACCAAATAGCACATGGAAAACATTTGTAGCACATGAAGAATTGCCAGAGAACAGTTTTTTACACCAGTCATCCGACAGGAATGTGTTAGATGCCTTTACTTGTGTCGCACAAGCTTTACAAAAATACCTAAATTTCAGAATTATCATCTTTGGAGGTGAAATAGTCATGATGTTTATTCGTAGAGAGCTGCTGATGAACTTGTTATTTGCAGTTAAGCCATCCGCATAATTCTATTAGTTTTTTATAACTTGTTATTGTAAAGATGATAGCGGAGATGTATTAAGACCTGACTGAAGAGTGTAGTGGGAATGGATGGGGAAGGAGCAGCATCGGAAGACAATCCAAAACAATCCACAGCTTCTATTGTCATCTGCTTCTTTTATTCAAAAGCACTCTTATTGCAAAAAGTTGGAATTTTAGAATCATCCAGACAAACTCACAACTTTTCTGAATGTTTTATCTCCTCAACCCACATAATCTGTCTCTTTATTTTCTTATCTCCCACGCTGCCTTGTATGGTAATGCCACATAAATTAATTTTACTAAGTAGGAGATGATACAGCAATGTTAATATGGTAATAAGTTAATAAGTTAACTCATTCTTTTTAAATCAGAAAGAGAACATGCATCCATCCCAGGTGAATTTCCTCAAGATAATTGAGTACACCTTTGTAGATAGTGGATACATTCATTTGGGAAAGAAAAAAAAAGACTTAGACTAACACAAATATGGAAAACATTCCTACTTCATTTTTCTCATCAACTGATTTCTCTATTACTTAAAGTATTTTGTACTCTTTCTCTCCCAATACGTCCTATTTCTGCTTTGCGTTTAGCCGAAGACCTTGCTAAATGCTTCACAGAGACATGAAATCAGAAGAAAGGTACCTAACTTCCCACCATCACTTAAGCTAACCTATTTGATCCCATTTCTAGATCTTCTGCCTTCCTTTTATTGCAGGGAGAATTTCCTGGGCTCCCTTTTTCCAATCCATTTGTAATTTTGGCTCTGCACCTTATCTCTTTTCACCATTTAAAAGCCTTTATGACTGCAAGTATTCCCTTTTACTTGCCTCAAAACTGCCCAACTTTGATTGTTGCCATAATATTCAGCAAAGTGAGATATTTGCCTATACTTACTATATTTGCATAATACTCATTCTACCCTTCACCCACTGTAATTGGAGTCTCATCCTCCAAACCGCTTTGAACACATGATTAGTGCTAATAATCAAATTTCCGTCTGCAATTGCACCTATCAGTAACAATTGCTGTCTGAAAATTAGACATCTGGCTTAACAACATCTGCTTAAAATAAGTACAAAAGAACTTTATTAAGAACATTTTGAAAGTAATAGACAATGGCTGAGAAGGGTGCTTGCCACATTTCTAAGAACCATAACCAAAATCTCCTTTTGGAATGTTTCCTTGAAGAAATGGCACTATTAGATACTTCAGCTTAATCCAGAAGCATTGCTGGGAAGGTACTTCTAGATGCCAGCATAAGCACCACTGACACTGGTCATCAAGAAAGAAATCTTGCTGGAACTGCCATTGCTGTGAGAATGAAGTTTATGTGGTTGCAGAATCTTTGTGTCACATTAAAAAAATTTGTGTGTGTGTGTTTTATTTATTTTTGAGAGCAAGAGAGACAGCACATGAGCAGAGAGGGACAGAGAGAGAGGGAGACATAGAATTCGAAGCAGGCTCCAGGTTCCGAGCTGTCAGCACAGAGTCCAACGTGGGGCTCAAATTCACAGACCAAGAGATCATGACCTGAGTCGAAGTCGTATGCTTAACTGACTGAGCCACCCAGGCACACTTGTGTCACTTTTTTTTTTTTAAGCCCAGATTAAGAACATCTGATTGTCAGACCCTAGTAGGCCAGGTGTTCTAGCTCATTCTTTAAGTTTTGAAAAAGTGTCTCTCTGGACTTACCTGCTTCTACTGTGATAAGGAGGCTTTGCCTCCTATTTATATTAATAATGTAAGGTGTTTTCCAAGCATTGCAACGGGGCATAAGAAAAATAAAAATAGAAAAATTAAAATAAAAGAGGGAAAAGAAGGAAAAGGAAAAAGGGAAGAAAAATTAAGGGAGAAAACAAACCCTACATTCCACATCATTGACTTTCCAATGAAAACTACACATTTCTTTCATCTTAACTAATAAAAATCATTCTTCTCTAGCATAATTCAAATATGTTTCATAATATTGGACACCCATTCTTTAGCTCTCCAAAGGGGAGAAAATACAAATTCATATTATTTATTGCACTCAAGTGAACATATCGTTTATCTTAGTGATGACTTTTTCTCTAGTCCCTCATAGTTCATCTGAAAATTCACTAACCTATGGATTAAGTGATAATGTAATTATCTCTAAGACAATATATATAAAATTGATAGGTAAGAGATAGGAAAAATAGTATTTAATATAAACAAAACAGACTTTTTTGAGCTCCACAAAGAAGAAAACATAAAAATACTTCATTAATCTAATATTAATGGTAGTGAATCTATATTTTATGATTTCTTTTCTCTACTATTTATTCCATGTTTCCTTTAACTTTAGTTTGATCATTAATCAGTCATCCTTCTTTATCAAAGAATATGATTAAATCTTCTCTTCAGAGGAATGTAAACATTCTGTTTTTCTTCATTTAGAGTTTATTTTTTAACTTTTACTACTAGACAGGCAGTACTAAGATAAACAGATGCAATTGCTTGAAGCCCATTCATACAATTATTTTTCATCCTTCTGCAGTAGCAGCCACACTTCCAAAAGTCACAATGGTTTATGTCAGCCAAAATCATGCTCTATTTTTTTCTTGCCCTTTCCTGTTCTCCCTAAAGAATGAAAAAAGGAAAGAGAGAAAAAGAAAGAAAGAAAGAAAGAAAGAAAGAAAGAAAGAAAGAAAGAAAGAAAGAAAAAGAAAAACTGATATGGACACAACTCCAAACTCAGAATGGTTGTTGTTTCTGGGTTATGTAATGGAGATAAACTCTGTGATAATTAGCTTGCCAGACTGTTTTTGCTGTAAAGATCCTTGTTATTTTATAAAATAATCAGTGATTAAATAATTTAATAAAACAAGCGAAGAGGGTTCTGAGGGCAGCACTGACTAAAGAGAAAACAAATACAAACTGTAAGTAAGTATATACTGTCAAAACCATGCTAGATGTAATTTACTTACTCAGTGTAATTTACTTAATAGAGCTATTACACGGCTGCTGGGCTCCCCCAGAGTATAGTACTTTCTCAGGGAATCCAGAGAGAGGTTCACTTCTGGAAGTTTAGATTACACTTACTGTATACTACCTTGTTAAGAAGATCCTAGTATTTATTTCTTATTAAAGAAATAGCCATTGAACAAGGACTAGGTAACTAGAAATGAGCCATCTTGATAATCATAAGGCAACTCATGATTATGAGTTGGCATTTAGACAACTAGTCTAATTGTTTATGAATATCTTGTTATAGCTCTTTTGGCAAGTCTCATGAGACTCATATTTTGACCTAAGAATTTCCCAAACCTTTTTGTCTTAAATGCTCCAAAATTATTCCCTGCAAGCCTTGATCATGCTAACAAGTCATTAATTAATGATAATAAAAATTGTTGTTAATATATATCTCACACATTACTTGATTAATCTTAGTAATTATTTTTAAATTTGTTTAATGCTTATTTATTCTTGGGAGAGGGAGAGAGAGACAGAGACAGAGAGAGACAGAGCACGAGCAGGGGAGGGGCAGAGAGAGGGAAGGAGCCACAGAATCTGAAACAGGCTCCAGGCTCCAAACTGTCAGCACAGAGCTTGATGTGGGGCTTGAAGTCATGAACTATGGGATCATGACCTGAGCCAAATTCTGATTCTCAACCAACTGAGCCACCCAAATGCCCTCTTGATTAACCTTATATAGTGGTTGGCAAACGTTTTCTGCAAAAAGCCAACTAGCAAATATTTTAGGCTTTGTAAGCGGTAAAGAGTCTTTCCCAATTGACCAAGCCTGTTACTGTAGTGTGAGAGCAGCCATAGACAATATGGAGACTAAATATAGTTGTTGTGTTCCAATAAAACTTTATTTACTAAAAACACAATAAAAAAAATAATTGGAAGATTGGATTTGGCTTATAGGCCATAGTTTGCTGTTTTCCAAAATCCAATTGCCTTCTGTGCCGGCCAAGCAAGCATATTAAAAAGGATTGTGCAAGGAGTTCCATTCAGCATATTTGAGGTTCTTGTAATTAAAATGTATTATTCACTTTAGATCCATTATTGTGTTGGGTTTATCATTTTATGGAAGGTGTATCTCAGATGGCATCTGCTTCGTTGTTCCTATTCTAAATACCAATATTATAGCATAAGCCAAGAAGCTTTATGGATGTTGTGTAAGTTTCTTACTAGAACTGCAAAAGTATATTAAAATAATAGTGGGACACATCATACTTGGTTCAACTGAACTCCATGAGGAATACTCACATTAGAAATATAAATATCACCTTACCTCTGTAAAACCCCATTTTAAAAGGTGGATTACAATGGAATTCTCAGTCTTTAGAGCCTGTGTCTAGTAATCTCTATTTAATTATGTTGGTTTTCTTTCTTAATTTGCAGGCCTCCTACTAAATGCCTAAGGCAATTTAAGGATAGTAATTTATAGGCTGAATTATGTTCCCCCAAAATTAATACATTGAAGTTCTAACCTCTAATACCTCATAATGTGACTGAATTTGGAAACTGAGTCATTACAGAGGTAATAAGTCAAAATAAGATCATTAGGTGGGCCCTAATCGAATATGACTGGTGGCCTTACAGGAAGAGGAAGTTAAGGCACAGACACACAGGGAGAAAACCATGTGAAGACAGAAGGAAAAGATGACCATCTATAAATCAGGGAGAGAGGCTTCAAAATAATTCAGCTTTACTGAGACCTTTGTCTCAGTTTTCTAGCTTCTAGAAATGCACAGAAATAAATGTCTGTGTTTAAGTCAACAAATCTGTGGCATTTTGGTATGAGAGTCCTAGCAAACTAATAGACAGAAATTTAATTTCATTTGTTATATTATCCAAGGTCTTTCCTCAAGTTACTAACTTCTCTTTGTTTAAAGAGTCTGTTTTTAATTTTTTAAATATTTATTTATTTTTGAGGGAGGGAGAGAGAAAAACAGAAAGAAAGAGAGAGAGAGAGAGAGAGAGAGACAGAGAGAGACAGAGAGAGAGATAATGTGACCAGGAGAAGGGGCAGAGAGAGAGGGAGACACAGAATCTGAAACAGGCTGCAGGTTCTGAGCTGTCAGCACAGAGCCCAATGCAGGTCTTGAACCCCCAGACCATGAGATCATCACTTCAGCCAAAGTTGTATGCTTAAGCAGCTGAGCCACCCAGCCTCCCCAGAGAATCTATGTTTTTAAAGATCTCAAATCAGGGAATTAGATTATGGACTATGGTTCTTAATCTTGAAGGCTCCATGTAAATTTAGGAGAAACTAAATTCAAGATGATAGATGATAGATAGATAGATGATACATAGTATAGATCGATCTTTAGTTCTAAAATACTCTTGTTCAATTTTCCAATGGCAAAGCCTAATTTGAATCATAGCTTTCAAATTACTATATTTGGAGACACAGGCATTAGGAGAATTGTTTTTTCCTTGAAAAGAGGTCCCTTGTCCCAGGTAATTTCTGTTTTTTTTTTTTTAATTTATTTTATTTTTATTTATTTATTTTAACAATGTAAGAAAGTCCTCATGAGACAGAAGAAGTGAACTTGTACTTGCTGTTAAGGGAGGCTCAATATGTATTAAACATTAAGGATTTTTTGAGTTCTACAAAATCTTGCATAGAATCACATTCTCTTTCTCTCTCTTTCTCATCTATCTATGGGTCTTTCTATGACTTACTTAAAATGTCTATTATCTGTTGTAGCCACAGGGCTGAGAAAAACTTTTAAAAGTTTGAGAGGCACCAAAGCAACCCTCTTTGGCTCAGGTCATGGTCTCTTGGTTCATGAGTTCAAGCCCCCCATTGGGCTCTCTGCTGTCAGCACAGAGCCTGCTTTGGATCCTCTGTCTCCTTCTCTCTCTGCTTCTCTCTCTCTCTCTTTCTCAAAAATAAATAAATACTAAATTTTTAAAGTTTGATTCTGCAAATTTATTAATTGTAGCATTAGGTCAATTTATAGGCTCACAAAGTGTTTACTGAAATCATTTGTGTTCAACTCCTCAGAGCTATTTCATAGTCTACTAGTTGATTATCACTGCTTTTGGGGTTGATACAAGCAGATGACAAATTGCAGATTCCCTCTTAGGACCTGCTCCTCCTCCTCCTCCTCCTCCTCCTTTTTCTCCTTCTTCAGACAGAGAGAGAATGAGCTGGGGAGAGGGGCAGAGGGAGACAGAGAAAGAACCTTAAGCAGGCTCCTTGCTGAGCATGGAGCCTGATGTGGGGCTCAATCCTATGACCCTGGGATCATGACCTGAGCTAAAATAAAGTCAATGCTCAACCATCTGAGCCATACAGATACCCTAGAACCTTGTACTTCTTTTTAAATTTTTAAAAAATATTTTATTTATTTATTTTTGAGAGAGAGACAGAGACAGAGACAGAGAGCATGTGTGCATGCAAACCAGGGAGGGGCAGAAAGAGAGGGAGACAGAGAATCTGAGAGCTCCAGGCTCTAAGCCATCAGTGCAGAGCCTGACAAGGGGCTCGAACTCATGAACTGTGAGATCATGGCTTGAGGGGAAGTCAGACGCTTAATGGACTGAGAACGGCCTTTTACTTCTAATTCCAACTTTTATATTGTAAGAGTTTTTGATTGTAAACACTGAAGTACTGCCTAGTGAGTTAGTCAATAAAAGGAAAAAAAAAATAAGATCTTGGGTGATTCACAAAATTGTTGAGATACTTAGAGAGTCATTCTTAGGAGCTATACAACCTGGGATCATGCCCCGAATCCCTCCACAAAGCTGGTTTAACAGAGAAACCACGGCCACCTTGTCAGAACTCTAGATATTGCAGCTTGAACCACTGTTAGCGGACTGCGAACACAAGTAGCCCTTTACCGGAAGCTGCTCCCAACGCTACTTCTACTCTTGCTTAAGGAGCTTAAACACAATACAGCCGCCACTGTGGCCAGAGAGGATCATCTACTATTGCTGACAATTCTTTTGATTATAATCTGTTGAATTAAAATCGAGGGCATATGCTCCTGATTGCAAGAGCGTTAGCCCTGTGCCCTACTACTGATGCAAGTTAGCCAGGGAAACTGATGTTTTGGTATTTGTATACTCTACAGTGAGAGACATGCATTGCCTTGACCAAGAACCAAACACATTTTGATGCCCTATAGCCAAAATAATCACAATATCATCTACATCATATTATTGTCAGTATACCACCCCACCCTAAAAACAAATGAACCAACAAAGCTATTTATCAATTAATAAATCATAACCTATCCACCTGGACCTCAAATCTCAGACATCTGTGATGTATCTTGGCCTTACATTCTGCATCCAATTCAATAGAAAGTCCTTTCAAATCTATTTCCAAAGAGATCTAACCCTTACTACTTGTTCCACTACAGATCTTTTTCAAGCCACCAACGTTCAGATTCCAGATACAATATCCTGTCAAGTCTCCACGCCTCCTGTCTTCCTACCCTACAAACTACTACGAAGTAGGGAGAATGATCATTTAGAGGCTCAACTAACATGAGGTTGTTGTTCTGTTTAAAACCCCCCATTGCAAACCTAAAACTATTCTAACCTCTTACCATGTCCACAAACCTTACATCACCTACTCTTTGCCTTATTATCCACACTGATTTACTACTAATTCTGTGCTCCCTTACATTTCCCTTTTTGTTTCTCAGATCGTTTCTATTTCGTGTTCTCTTTTTGAGAAAATACATTTTTATCTTTGGACCTCCTTTTCTTTTTCTGGGAAGTTAATTCCACAGATATTTACTTGGGTTTCTTCTTGTTATATAAAATGAGAGATCAAATATAAGTTGCAGAAGGATGTATTCCTCAACTAGCCCTGCTTCATTTTACATTCTTCACAGCCTTAATAAGGAGGCAAGGACTCTCTCTCATGTTTACGGATGTAACCACTTTGACTATAATTGTGAGTTTTGTAGGTTAAGTACTCAATAAACACATTTGCCTGGTAAGTCTAAATCCTAAGCTTTCACCACAAAATAATCTATTAATCCAAATAAGTGCTGAGAACCAAGAATGTTAGTGCAGTCCAGGAAGCTCATTTTTAGTAGTGTCTTAAGGAATTGCACCGGTCTTGCCTGTTCTTATTGTTTATATTTTAAGGAGGTAGAGAATGTATAGAGACTTTTGGAAATAATAAGAATATTCACAATTTTCAGGTATTCTGTATACATCAAAATGTATTAGAAATTCCATATGCTGTATTAATAATTTGAATTAAATGTACTATATCAACCTTGCCGAGAAGGTGGATGCATTAGAACTGAGTAACAAAGTTACTGCTGGAGTTTTCATCCTGGAATCATTTGCTCAACATCTTGAGTGATTCTGGGTTGACTTATAAAGATCTTTCTTTGTCATATTCTAAATTACTTTTAACCTTTTGAAAATAGATAAAAAAATATTTAGTTACCAAAAATTTAGATGGAGCTAATTAGAATAAATTTTAATATGATAAACAATACAAAATAGTCAAATTGGCATCAACGTGGAGAAAATTGTCATCATTCTTGCAAGATGAAATATAAAGGGTGACTAAAAAAAGGAACCTGAAGACTAGAAATATTACAAAGTCTATTTGAATTGATACTTTTGAGGAAAAAATATTTAAAAAGGGAAATGGAGTCTCTGTATTAATAAAACTTTTCTGGAAGCTGTTGACAATAGAAGCTGTTGACAATTATCAGAAGGAACTGCGGTGTGACCACATCTGCTATACATTTCCAAATAAGGACAATGCATTTTAGAATAAATGTTTGACTAGTTAAAATACATAGAAGAGGCAAACATACTAGGAGGAATTTGAATGGCCCAAGAGCAATGGCTGATAAAATGAGACACAGTGGTACAGAGGTAATTAAGAGGAGATGTTTTCATATTCTAAGCACATTTTTAAAAACATCTATGATATAAAATGATAATTTCATACAGCCTGCAATTCGAGAGGTCAGAACAAGCACCACAGAATACAAGGTTGGCATGAGGGTGAATTCAGTTTAATAAAACAAAGATTGGAACTCTTTATTTATGAGTCCAATAAACCGGCCTTTCAGCAAAGTTTCTTCCCGTCTAAGTCAAAGTGGCTGGAGAAGTCCCTTCTACATCTAGGAACAGGCCAGACTATGGGCACCTGGGTGGCTCAGTTGGTTAAGTGACTGACTCTTGATTTCGGCTCAGGTTGAGATCTCAGTGTTTGTAAGTTCGAGCCCTGTGTCTGGCTCTGCGTGGACAGTGCCTACTTGGGATCCTCTCTCTCTCTTCCTCTCTGTGTCCCATCCCTGCTTACACACTCTGTCCCTCTCAAAATAAATAAGCAAAAAAAAAAAAAAAAAAAAGAAGTGGACCAAGTTAGAGTCCCCAGGTCTAAGATTGTATTGCCATCTGTCACATATTTGCAATAGGAACAAAGAGGAATGCATAGACAGTAATGTAACATTCCGTTTCGTGTAACATCATGTTTAGGAATTAGTCCAGTGTAGCAATATGTTCCCTGCAGCTTTAGATGAACAGATTTGAACTTTGAAAGATCAGGTTCCATTCTGAATAGGACCTTTAACTAGGTTATTGCCTGGGAATCTCATTATTTAATTGTGTGTAGGAGTGTGGAGACAGGCTGCTGAGTGTGAATACGCTGCTGCTCAAGAAAAGAGAGCACATAAAAATGTGACAGCTTGTGTAGTTTATCACAGTGTGTGGGTGAGGGTTACCGTACTGGCATGAAAGCTGAAGTGAAATAAAATGATCATTTCCTTCAATTAATAACTGAAATTCTGTGAGGTAATGCTCACTTGAAAGTGAGACATCATTAATTTAGACATAAGGTCAGTAAAAAGTAAGTCTTAATGCTGCATTTGCTGTTGCCTTCGAAAAGCACCACATCAGTTCAAAAGGCAAGAATCTCCTTGTCTAAGTCAGGATGTTTGCAAAGAGTTAACGGACTCTTCGCACTCCGTATTCCAAATTACTTTTGAAAGTAATATCCATATTGCACCTTGAAGGAAGGCCTAAGCAGTAAACTTTAACGGCTGCCTGAGTTGGCAATCATTTCATAGAGACAAGACACTGCACTGGAAATTGCCCCTATAAATAAGATCCCTTACAGAAAAATTAAAATGGAATTCATATTATTGATGTTCACCAGCAGCCATAAGAAACACAAGGGAACCAGGATGTGGTACTTGTTTCAAATCGCTCTCAGAAGCGCCTGAAGGACGCCCTCAAAGTCAGCTTTGATCAATGGTGATAAGTAGTTTGTCCGGCATTGTGAGTGGGCCGTAATGTATTTGGAAACCTTGAGGAATTTGCCTACCGAATAGAAATGATCCAGATATTAGCTGCCCCACAACAATTTTTTTTCTGCCCTGGCTATGAATTCACAAATACCCAGATTTCCTGCAGATCGACTCTCATTCTTTCCTGCTAGTCCTCTACCTTCCCACTCCGGCTCTTATTTGTTTATTTCTGCATTCTAGTTTACTTTCAGGCCTTGAATTCCCCCAAAGATTTCTGAGGTTTGGACTGAAGGAAGAGAGACCTGTACTCCTGATCTCCCTACTAGTTATACAACCCTCTTTGCTGGATGTAGATTTTGCTGTGAGACCTGAGATATAAAACCCCAATCTCTAGATTGTACTGTGCTCCTGTGAATCATGACTGCTTGTTGTAATGGCCATTATTATAGTATATTAAGTTATTCACACTGAAAGGGAAATAGTCATGTAAGAATGTAAATGTTTAATCTATAAATCCAAGCAAAACAGAGAATATGAAGGGAAGACTCAGAAGGTGAGAACAAGGGCAGGAAAATGACAGCAAGAGTTAGACTGAGAGAGATATAGAAGGAGCAGAAAATAAATTGGAAAGACAAAGCAATTGGAAAAGGTAAGAAAACTAGAAATGCACAAACCTATAAAAAATTGTCTTCTGTGCCAGATATCAAATTTATACGGGGTAAATGTGAACTGAATAATAATAGCAACATAAAAAATAAAACATGTTAATAGAAACTCGTTTGATTATTTCAACAGAACTGAAAAATGGTTCCCTTTTCTACAGTAAATAAGAAGATAATCATTAGAAAATGAAAATTGATATGAAATAGAACAAAGGCTACAGATACTAGAGTTCAGCTCAATTCTACCTCTTACCAAGTATTGATCCTCTGAAGAAGGCTCACTATCAGTTCCTTTATCCATGAAAATCTAATTCCAGGGTAAATATATGAATTGCAGATACTGGGTATAAATTACTTAAGGCAGGCGCTCCTGGGTCGTTCAGTTGGTTAAGCATCCAACTTTTAATTTCTGCTCAGATCATGATCTCATGGTTCGTGAGTTCGAGCACCGTGTCAGGCTCCCTGCGGACAGTGCAGACCCTGCTTGGGATTCTCTCTTTCTCCCTCTCTTTCTGCCCACCCCCACTTGCACTCTCTCTCTCTCTCCCTCTTTCTCTGTCCACCCCTGCTTGCACTCTCTGTCTCTGTCGCTCTCTCTCTCAAAACAAGTAAATAAAATTTTATAAGAAAAATAAATTACTTAATGCAATGTCTTCACATAGGATAATATCAATAACAGTTATAATTATTAATAATATGGTATTAATTCCAATATATATTTTGTGACTCACTAAAAAAAGCAGAGCCTAGGAGTTAAGACTATAATAGATTACATTTATGGCAGAAATGTAGTCTAATATTGAATTCAGAGATATTAGGTATAATCCTTTTGACAAGGTACATAATTTCTCTAGGATTCAGATACTTCTGTAATGTCGAAGTGCATTCAGCTATAGATAAACACCAACAGATTGTATAATATAGAATTGTACGATCAGTTGATTCTAAAACAAGGTAAGCCCAAGATTGTCAGTTATGTGGATAATGTATAAATTACTTTTCTTTTCTAAAAAAAAAAAAAAAAAAGCACAAACGAAAGCAATGTTACAACAAATAATGTGTAATACCTAGAATCATAAGCTCACCATGTATAGATTGTTCAAGTATATAAAGGTATGAGCAAAGGCTACGCAAGCAACAATATTTCATAACCTAATTATTTCTAGGTACATTCTGTTCCCTAGTTGGATAGAATTGGATACAACACTTTTTAACTGTTCTCATCTGAGTCCACCTGCTTGTGTGAGTGTGTGTACATGTGGTGTGCATATGTTCTCAGCTGTTGACTTACTGGGGCAAGATGTCTTACAAATGAACATATGGTCAACATATTGAATAAATTATTAAGCAAAACCTGGGCAGTATATGTCAGTAGATCACATACAAAAGTGGAGCAAAACTGTCTAAGTGTCTTTGTTAGGTCAACATGAGAAGGGCCAGGATAAGTATTGATAGAATAACTGAATAATCAGTAGATTTTTTTTTTTTACTTTTCTGTTATCAAGAAGCATAGAGTGAAAAAGGCAAAACTAATTGTGTCAGTTCAAGTAGGGAGGTAGAGAAGATAGAGAAGGATGTCCCTCTTCCTTTTCTTGGCAACAATTGCATTTAAAGTCCTAGCAATGCCAATCGTTTGGGATATTTCTAAAAGAAGTAACTTCCCATAAATCTACTTCTTTCTTCTTTAGAAGTCTATAATTTTTGTTCTTTCAATTATGAGATGACTCTTATTTCTCATACTTAGTCACAGTGTAATGTAGTGTGAAGGCTGTAAAATATTTCCTGTTTGGTCACTATATATCATTAAGAAGTTTTCTCTGAAAGAGCCTTTAGTGTGTTTAATTGTATCAACTTACCCCCAGTTAAAAATCAAATATGACATGGGAGTAATATATTTTTTTTTCAATGACCAAAATCCCAGAAAGATCATTTCACTATCAAAAAAACCTGAATAATTATCTGAAGTCCACATCAGCCTGAGGCAGAATTCATATGCTCTAACAGGTCTAATGATAAGGTTGTTCAGACTCCTATCAGATAAACAATATGTATTGATCTGTTTGGGATCGAAAAGACTGAAGGAAAAGTTTAAAACAAAGCTTGACTCTGTGTGTGAGTGTTTACATATGTGTGTTTACACACACACACACACACACACGCACACACACACCTCGTTCTAATGCCATTTGGGTAACACCTCAAATTCTGTATGGTCTTAGGAATTTTGAATTGTAGCCAGCAATTATGTACCATATCCAACGTCCACCAAAACATCCATTTCTGTAACAATTCCAAGATGATTTGTGAAATTAGGCTTGGCTCTCGAGGACAGAATCAATCCTGTGTCCTCACCATCCAAGTCAGAAGAGTTTGAATGTGATGAAGAGCAGTGTGCCGGGTGAGGACAAGTAGAAATGGGCCTTCAGATGGAGCAGTGACACTGTCCACATACCCTTGAAGTGAAGACGAAAGGCATGTTTCGGAGACTGTGAGAAATTGCATGCGCTTAGATGCAGCATTTCACAAAATATTTCTCTAATAATGTTCACACGGACTATTGATACAAACTATGCTTTGAGTAAAAATCATACGGTCAAATACCTTTAGAAAACATTTAGCTCAAAGCATTCAGATTTCTTTACTGAAAAACTTTCCAGAGTTTATGTACCAGTATTTAGCCTGCATTTCCAGAGGAATGTAAAAATCAGAATTTTCCAAACTTATCTAAACAAAATAATTATTTTAAAAGAGCATGCTGATTTTTGATGGTTATACAATTTGGAGAACAGATGGGTAAGAACAAAGAAAATCAGTGGCCGAAGTTTGAAAGCCAAGGCTGGAGACAGGTGTAGTGGTGAGCTTACGAAAGCTCTCGCTTAATATGGTAAGGAATTTGGGTTCTAACCTTTTGACAGTTTTATCATGTAGGAATGAGGTTAGCTACATGTAACAGAAAACCTAACAAAAGATAAAGCAAACATACACATTTTTCTGATGAAACTAGAAGTTCAGAATTATACAAGGTTTTGTATGTATATGCATATATGTGCATATTCATAAATACATTGTCTATTACATATGGTGAACGATATATTTATTATACTTTACATTTTGCATTATTTATTGTACAACACACATTACATGTTATATATTCTACATTATTTATTATTATATACTTAGCCCTTTTAACATTTTGTCTGGTAAATTCTTAGTTAAATCCACATAATACAGGTGACAGTGTTTTCAACTTTCCATTACTATGTAACAGCAACTGAAATGCATTTCTATTTCCTCCATATTATTTTATTAGATCATTCCAGCTCAGAATCAGTAGAAAGAAAACCACATAAGATTATGAATATCAAGAGGTTTAATTCACTGAGGATCCATCTTTGGAGAAGAGTTATGTGATGTCTTCTGAAGGCATTGAATACTATGCACACAAGATGGGCAGGGTTGAAACAAATAGTGAGAAACCTTGCTTTTCCATACAACAATATAGAGATCAAAGCAGATAAATTTGAAACAGCAAAAGGAAACCTGAAGAGCTTTCAACAAATGTTGCTTGCATCTAGACTTTACATTGTGAAAGTTGAAAATAGAGCATCAATGAGTTCAGACTGCTACTATAATTTCATCACTATCATTTTTTAAATATAAATTGGGAATAGCTATATTTGTTGCATCTATTAAAGATTTAATATACAAATGGCACATTCTAATGATGCTTATAATGGAAAAAATAAAGACATTTAACAATATAATTGGTATGTTTCCAGAATATTTCCTAAAGACTATGAATTCTGAAAAACATATATAATATTGAGACTATGTGAGAAGAGACAGCTTTAAAAATGTTCTCTATATAAATGTGCGTGGTAGAAATGGACCCACAAAAGTACGGGCAACTAATCTTTGACAAAGAAGGAAAGAATATCCAATGGAATAAACACAGTCTCTTCAGCAAGTGGTGCTGGGAAAACTGGACAGCGACATGCAGAAGAATGAACCTGGACCACTTTCTTACACCATACACAAAAATAAACTCAAAGTGGATGAAAGACCTCAATGTAAGACAGGAAGCCATCAAAATCCTTGAGAAGAAAGCAGGCAAAAACCTCTTTGATCTTTTCCGCAGCATCTTCTTACTCAACACGTCTCTGGAGGCAAGGGAAACAAAAGCAACATGAACTACTGGGACCTCATCAAAATAAAAAGCTTCTGCACAGCAAAGGAAACAATCAGCAAAACTAAAATGCAACCGACAGAATGGAGAAGATATTTGCAAACGACATATCAGATAAAACGTTAATATCCAAAATCAATAAAGAACTTATCAAAGTCAACACCCAAAACACAAATAATCCAGTGAAGAAATGGGCAAAAGACATGAATAGACACTTCTCCAAGGAAGACATCCGGATGGCCAACCGACACATGAAAAAATGCTCAACATCCCTCATCATCAGGGAAACACAAACCAAAACCACAATGAGATATCTTACATCTGTCAGAATGGCTAACATTAACAACTCAGGCAACAACAGATGTTGGTGAGGATGCGGAGAAAGAGGATCTCTTTTGCATTGTTGGTGGGAATACAGGCTGGTGCAGCCACCCTGGAAAACAGTATGGAGGTTCCTCAAAAAACTAAAAATAGAACTACCCTACAACGCAGAAATTGCACTACTAGGCATTTATCCATGGGATACATGTGTGCTGTTTCGAAGGGACACATGCACCCCAGTGTTTATAGCAGCACTATCAACAATAGCCAAAGTATGGAAAGAGCCCAAATGTCCATCGATGGATGAATAAAGAAAATGTGGTATATATACACAATGGAGTATTACTCGGCAATTAAAAAGAATGAAGTCTTGCCATTTGCAACTACATGGATGGAACATGGGTATTATGTTAAGTGAAATTAGTCAGTCAGAGAAAGATAAAAATCATATGACTCCACTCATATGAAGACTTCAAGAGACAAAACAGATGAACATAAGGGAAGGGAAACAAAAATAATATAAAAACATGGAGGGGGACAAAACAGAAGAGACTCATAAATATGAAGAACAATCTGAGGGTGGCTGGAGGGGTTGTGGGAGGGGGGATGGGCTAAATGGGTAAGGGGCATTAAGGAATCTACTCCTGAAATTATTTTTTCACTATATGCTAACTAATTTGGATGTAAATTTTTTTAAAATTAAAACATTTTAATAAATAAATAAATGAATAAATAAATAAATATAAAAATAATGTGCATGGCTTGCTTACATAACCTTTAAATAATTTTTTTGACTGAAACTCAGTTTCCACATTTACAAAACCATAGTATTGACCATTAGAAATACAAATGAATTACTGGTGTGTTATAGATACATTACTTGAAACTTTTATTTTGAACGTTTGCATTAAAATTATTCAAATATAATTTTATAGTATTTAATTTCCTCCTTATTCTCATGTTTTATCTATCTCCAAATTGTAAGCATTTGAAAGAATGAATCTATTGTCTGCTTATAAGTACCATGGTAAGGTTTTGAATAGTCCTAATACTAGTAAATAGAGATAGGATTATTGGTCAGATTATTATCCAGATTTAACTCAGGAAAGGCTTTACTTTTTAAAATCTCTTCTTTCTACAATTCCTATTGTGAATGTTAGATGACTGATGCTTATTTTCTAAGTCACCTTTTTTTTTATAATATAATAACTTGATTTTCCTCTGTATGGTATTTTCATCCTGCACTTCACCATTATTATTGCCTGTTAATCAAACAGGATTTCCTTCAGAAATGGGCACACTGTGTGTATTTGCCTTGGACTTATTCACCGATTCTAAATTTATAATATGATATTCTTATATTTTATTTCACAGTTTTTAAGATGGTAAGTAAACTTGCAAGCACCATCTGTAGAGGGTATCCTGCAAATCTTACTTTATTTTAGAACTTATTCTTGTGCTTGATAACGTTCCGTTTACATAAGAAATTAAAGCAGGGATAAATGACATACAACTGCTGAAGTACACACAGACAGATATATAGTGACACTTCATAATTTGTTGTAAATGGAGTTTTTTCAGTGTTTCTAAAGGAATCATTAAGTGGTAGCCCTGTATCCCAAATTTATGGTGAAGATGCTTTTTTGGGTAGGAATCTTTGTATAATATTTAATATTTGTGATCTATAAAAAAGGGGCTAACATAGAAATTATTACTGATTAATTATATGAACAATTTTCAAGACTGTATTATTTCCATCCCATTTTTCTCTTACATTTCTGAAATTTAGAATACATGCATTATTCAGTTCTTTGTTACAATAATCTATGCATCAAGCTGTGCCAAATCTTATTGTTATATAACAGTTAGCACTTCTTTACATCATATTTCTGTCTGGTTCTACTTCACTTCTCTTTAAGTCTTTCCTATTGGATCAGTGCAATGGTTTGGAGACACCGTTTTCATGGTGATGGCAGAATTGCAAGAGAACAAACAGAAACTATGTACTACCTCTTATTCATTGGTTCAGAAGTAGCAGTTATCAATTTCACCTTATCCAATTGGTCAAAGCAAGTCACAGGGCAAAACCAAAATTCAAAGGGTTGGGAAATATTCATTCCCACACACCTCTTTAGTGGAAGAAACTGAAAAGTCATGAATCAGTGGGCAGGGACCCAGAGAACGGTGAGCAACCAGGACCACTAATATGATCAACCAGAGGATTAGTCTCTGGAAATCTGTATCATAAATATATTAAGACATTTGTGTTTTCATAGAAAGAAAAATATATTTTGCATGGTACAAGCTAGCTCTCTTAAAATAGAGCTGATTCTTCAATTCGTTAAAATATTGATGTTATTTAAATTGATAATCTTCCGTTTTCAAGAGTTCAATAGGAAGCAGTTTTAGTATTTGTTTTGCAACTGAACAATTTTAGCTAGGCAAAATTTGTATGAATTTTAATTTTAAGCCTGATGTTTCATAGTAATTTTCAGAAATGTGTAAGTTGCTTAAGCAAATATCGAAAATTAGTAAGGAAGGAGTAAATACTTAAATTGATCATTACAATGTAAGTTGATAAATACAGCACTTCTCTGGAGGAAAATTAATAACGGATTTAAATTACTAACAAAAATGTTTATTTCACTACATGGTTTTAATAAAACTTAAATTGCTTTTACGTCATTAGTATTAAGGTTTTACTACAGAAAGTAATGCAGTTTACATACTTTATGTCAAAACTGTTGAGAATCTTAGGAACTTAACTCATTTCAATCTGCTTGAACATAGTTTTACTTATCAATATGATCAGGGTAGCCAATAACTTTGGTCCTTCTTTCAATCAAAATCTATAGTAAAGTAAGTTATATCAAGATTACCAGGTGGGGTTATAGATAAAACAACATTGCCTGAGGGAAAAATGCCACCTCTCACTTATTTTATATATCATTTTCCTTTATATCTGATACTTTCCGTACTTAGCAATTCCCAATTAGTCATAGCCAGAAATAACATTACGTTTTCAAAATCCCAGAATGTGGAATCTTCTGGAGTTATTTTGTTATTGTCTCAATCACTCACCTTGCAAAACTTTCACTCCATACACATGACGTGAGACAAGCTATCTCAGCAAGGACTTTGGACGTTATTAAGGAATACTGCCATCCGCAGCATTTCTTCCCTTTTTTCTTTCTCCCTCTCCCTCCCTCTCTCTCATTTTTCTCCCCTCAAGAATAGAATCACTAGCTTAAGACATTCAGGGGTGAACTACTTTTATGCTCTGACTTTGCTCTGAAAATGACTTAAGGCAGCACTACTTGAAATACACTTTGATTTGCTTCAGTGAATGAGAGGAAAGGTCAAGGAGTTGTTCCACAACTAGCTGGCCACCCAGAAATATGTTTACTTCAGACTCAAGATTTTCAGGTTGTTCAGCACTCATACAAACTCTAAATAACATGCACAAAGAAAACAAAGCTCTGAGGACTACTGCGTGGTACAGAAAGGCTTAATGACCTCTCAACAGACTCCTAAAAACACAGATGTGTGAGTCGTGATTTAGACTCAAACCATATGAAGAACAGAAAATAATATCAAAGAGAGATTTAGAGCATGCATTTTCCCCAGGGTTAGTGATCCAATTACCATTAGAGCTATGTGGAAAGGGACTTTCACTTATCTCTAGACAGTATAATTTGAAATGCCCATTTCAGTTCACTTCATCACATTTATAATATTTTGGAAGCATTGCCTTGTTTATGATCTCTCATGTGACGACATTCAGGATAACACAAAAAGGTTGAAAGCGTAAAAATACAATGCCACATATTCACTAAAACTGAAAGACAAAGCAACATAGAAAGGCTTATTCTATTAATTTTGCTCTTACCTATATCCTTATGTCTTGCCAGTATTTATAGGGTGCAGATTATTCTAAGCTACGCTGTGTGTGGCATATGACGTAAATCACCCTCACAGCCTCCACTCAGGTAGATGTGACTACCTTTGTAGCTAGGTGGAACTGGGAAGGATTTTGATGTAAAAGGTGACACATAAGAGCAAACTCTCATGATAAAACTAAGGATCTACTCTTTCTCTTCAATTAGTATAAACCAAATTTCAATAAAACTGAGGAGAAAGGTTCCAACCAGTTCCAATATTAAGAAGTTTACACATATTTACATACTGCGATGTTTACACCAATCTTTCCTTCCTACGTCGACACATTTCTGTATCATAGATTAAGTTTCTCTGCTTACAAGTGAATTATTCTGAGAATGCTAGACTTCAAGGCCATATTTTCATGATGGGCACACTGTTTTCCATTTGAAATGAATTAAGTTGATATGCTTTGTAATCTTATTTTTGGCATTGGCCACATCACTGTATTGATTGTACCGAGTTCTACTGACCAATATGGAGAGAGGTAGAGAATGTTTAATAATTCAATAAGAAAACTAAGATATATTTATAACAAATCAAATAGAGCACTGTAATGTTTCCGTTTCTTCAAGTGAAATATTAGCTATTAAGCTAAAATTCAAATGAAGAAAACTAATTAACATTTGTCTTTGCTTTCCCAAAATGACTCCCTTCTTTAATTATATGTATAATAATATCATAGCCTGGAGTAGGCAGAGGTGGTTTAGATGGAAAATACACTCTGTAAAATAACTTTCAAGCATATTTTGGAAATATGCATAAATATCATGTTGAAATTATGGAAAAAAGGTTAGGTGGTCATTCCAGTATCAGATAGATCAACTGCACAAAAGTACTGAGTCCTCTATTCTCTGTGAGTGGTTATTCTTCACCTCACATTTAACTAGGATTTCTTGTTTTTTGAGAGAGAGGGTGAGTGGGGGTGGAAGGCAGAGAGGAGGGAGAGAGAATCCCAAGCAAGCTCTACAGGATGAACACAGAGCCTGATGCAAGGCTTGATCCCACAAAACATGAGATCATGACCAAATCTGATATCACGAGTCATATGCTCAACCTACTGAGCCACCCAGGTGCCCTGCTAGGATTTCATTTTTAATTTTTTTCTCTTCTCCCACTGTTTTCTCTCTCTCTGAACAAGTACTTTCACTGTAAACTCTCTCTCTCTCTTTCTCTCTCTCTCTCTCTCTCTCTCTCTCTCTTTCTCTCTCTCTCACACACACACACACACACACACCCTATAAGATATTTTTTCTTTAAAGATCCATAGTCACCTAAAACACAACATCCTACTGATGTTATCCTACTGATAGGTTGATGATACTATTTATGAGTCCAGAACCCAAACTCCACATATTCTTTTCATACCTTTAGTATATTGGCAAATGACTCTTTCTGTCCTGTGATTGCAAATTATTTGAATTCCATCTTGTAAATATATTTTGAATTAGCACAGATTTTCTCCCTCTGTACTGTCAACACCAAGGGTATAGCTTGGATTACTACTATCATCTTTTAAATATTTTCTGGCACAAATTATCATAAAATCTCAAACTATATACCAACATAAGTGACTTTTCATTGTAAATCTTAATAATGTACAATGCTACATCATGTATACAAGAAAAGGAAGACAGCATTCATTATCCTACATTTTACATTTCTGTAGGGAGGAGACATCCATTTTGAAGGAAACTATAGATGCCCCTTTTCACTCATTCTCTCTCTTCCACTCTAAATTCTTGAGTTTTGAAAATTAATTTTTTTCTTTCTTCTTCCAAATCTCTGTAGGAAAGGGTCATAGGTCACAAGTAGCCCAATATCCTCTCTCTTTCTTTCTCATAAATGCTTTCCTTAATACTGTTAGTGTTTTTCCCTCTGCCCTGTCTATATTGTCATTTAGAGTAATTAAATTTGCTGTAACAGATAAATCCAAAATCCCATACAGACCTAAACTTTTGTGACTCATTGGGGAAATATCCATAAATCAAAGAACAGAACTTCTTCTATTTTATGGCTCTTATACTTCAATACATTATCGCTAAGATCACCAGGAAAGGGATCAAGAGTGAGGGAATGTACATGGGAAGATTTAATGGGCTAAGCTTATAGGCTTTTTACTTCACTTATTTTCACATTTTCTTGGCCAAAACCCAGTCACGTGGCCGTGTCTAACTGCAAAGAAAGCTGAAAAACATATTCGAAGGTATGCTGGTCTGTATGACCAACAAGAGGAAGAAACACATCTTGTAAATAGCTTGTTAAGTGAAACTGTTGCTGCCGGGGCTGTCTTAGGAAGTGGTGGTTTGAAAATAGTAAACTTTCCTGTCTTCGGTCGGGTAAGCAAATCCAGCTCATTGCACAAGGAGTAAGAAAAACTTTTTTTTTTAATTTATTTATTTGTTTATTGAGAGATAGTGTGTGCATGTGTGCTTGAACGTAAGTGAGCGGAGGAGGGGCAGAGAGAGAAGGAGGGAGACAGAACCCCACACAAGCTCCACACAGTCAGCATAGACACTTAACTGACTGAGGCACCCAGGAACCCCAAGAAAGCACTTTAGCTTCATATTCAGATCGGTTACTCCACTTCAATAAAGCTGATAACATTCTTCAGTATGTTTCTCAATTGTTTTAGAAGTAAGTGGTCTCCTTAATTCTAGTATGTATGTAAATTTTTTGAAGTTTATCTATTTTGAGAGAGAGAGAAAGCGGGGGAGGGGAAGAGAGAGAGGAAGAGAGAGAATTTCAAGCAGGCTCCCCACTGTCAGTGTAGAGCCTGATGCAGGGCTCAAACTCACAAACTATGACATCATGACCTGAACCGAAGTCGGGTGCTTAAACATCTGAGCCCTCCAGGTGCCCATATGTCAATGTTTTAAATGGCTAATAAGTCTTGCTTCCATCTCCTGCTTTATTTTTCTGTGCACACTCTCCCTTGGAAAAAGTAATTCCTACTTCCTTTGCTACATGACTTATATTCCAAATATGCTAAGATTATTCCTGCCGTAGCCACCACTATACCTTTGAGTACTTTCCAGGGCAGGAATTATTATCCATCCCCATTCTTCCTAACATCAGCTTATCTCTCAAGTTTCTATTCAGACATACTTTGCCTCCGGAAACCTTGTCTTCTGATACTCAAAGTTAGATGTGCTATTTAGTACTCCAGAACTCCCTATTAGAACATGTACCATAACGTCTTATAATTACCGGCTTACTTGCCTATCATTCCTAACTGATCTTAGCATGCAGATCTTGCTTGGCACTGAATTTCTAGTACCTGTATCTTAGTTTCATAGGGCAGAGATAACAAAATGCCATAAACTGGGTAACCTAAAATAATAGAAACGTGTTCTCTCACAATTCTGGAGACTCAAAGTCCAATATCAAAGCATTGGCATGGTTATACTGCCTCTGAAGATTCCATGGAGGGATCTGTCCTACCCTTCTCTCCTGGCTTCTGATGGTGTAGCAATCTCTGGTGTTCTTTGGCTTATAGTTGTATCACTCCAATCTCTGCCTCCATATTCACCTGGGATTCTCCCGTCTGTGTCCTCAAATAGCCTTCTTACAAGGACATGCAGCATTGGATTTAAGGCCACCCTAGACCACTACGACCTCATTTTAACAGAAAAGTCAAATGAAAAAGGCTAAACACAATTTGTTAATGTTGATCGAATCACGCTGGTTCTTCATGGTTATCATAATCATAGAATGAATGACTAACAAATACTCATTATTTTGTACACTCTGGTTTGTTTGACTATCTTTTTTAAGTTTTTATTTATTTATTTTTGAGAGAGAGGAGAGCACACTTGGGTGAGGGGCAGAGAAAGAGAGGGAGACACAGAATCAAAAGCAGGCTCCAGGCTCTGAGCTGTCAGCACAGAGCCTGACGTGGGGCTCGAACTCAAAACCATGAGATCATGACCTGAGCCAAGTCAGATGTTTAACTGACAGAGACACCCAGAAGCCCCTGTTTAACTATTTTTAATAGATACAGTTCCATATCAAAGATGAAGAAATATATATTACCACATATTTTTTATACAAATTATTTTAATCTCCTCTGTGAAATCATTCATCATTTGAAAGGTAACTAAATTGAGAATATGTGTTAATTGTGAAAAAGATTATGGTGTTTCTCATTACAAATGCCAAAAGGTCCCTTGATAAAAAAAACAAAAAAAAACTATGATTGTTGTTATAAAAATAACATGTAACAATTAAACATAATATGTCTTGAAAAAACACATTGCTAGATATCATGAAATGTCAGCAAAGTGATAAAATTTAATGCAGATTCACATTAACATATTTTCATGTTCAAATTTGTTTAACAAGCAGAATAGTAAATAATAAAAATGGCTCATTAAATCATTGTCAAGCCTCTAGAAAATGCCTGGAGTCCAATACTTTTTCACTTATTCTCCCAACACCAGAACCTGACTTTTTTACTAAGAAACCATATCTTACTCTGATCTTAAATCTGACTTCTCTTCTTCCTTGTTCCCAGCCAGACAGGCTATCATGCATGTTTACTCTTATACTGGACATCATCAACTTAACCCTGACCTTATATTCCCTGGAGTACTCAAGACCCCTATATAAGCCACTCGGGCCCCAGAAAGGAGCACAGCTTCCTTTTCTGAGTTGTTTTGCATGCTGCAGTACCTTGCAAATAGACCACAGCCATGTTTTAGTCTCTAAATTGAATAAAATTTAATGTCACAGATACACCCATAAATGCCACATAGACCTAAAGATACGTGACTCGTTGGAGTGATTGTTAATAAATCAGGGACCCAGACTCCTCCACTTTGTAGAATTGAATACAGTCTTTTGTTTTTGTTTTCTTTTTTGCAATACCAATACCCAATTTGATAGCACTGATTTGCAATCCACAATTATCAAATGCAACACACTGACAAAAGGAACTGTTAACATTTAAGAGTAGGAATCAAGTCTCAGTAGTCTCTTGGAGATTTAAGAAACTATAAATATATGTTTCATGTAAAACAGCATATAAGGAGACAGAAAGAGAGATAAAGGCTTATTTTCTTCCATAGTATAGAGGAAATATCTTAATTTTCAGACAAGAAGAAAACATTTAGAAAATAAGGAAACTCAATTCTTTTATTTGTACTATAAAAAGAAGAAGAAGACAACAATAGCCACAGTAAAAGCAAGAACTTACTCATGGAGACACATATATCATATAAATTCCAAGCACTAGTTAGGACTGTACATTAGTAAATATTAAGAGATAGACAAACGGTACTGGAGATCCATTTAATGGGTCCCAAGAAGGTCAGGGAGAAAACATTGAAAACTAAATTTAGACATTAAGGATAACCTATTATAGCCATAAATGAACTACCAGAAGACCAGGTGAGCAATTTAAAATTATAAATAAAATTTTATTTATGAGGCACAAAACCATGATGACCCAAAACTAAGAAGACAGCTCATGGCTAAGGGCTTCACCAATGGTCTATTAACAAGTATTATAAGCTAAATGCAGAGCATGTTTCTATTTAGCTCTGTTTTTTAATAACTGAATTTATTTATGTTTAAAATGCCAGTTACTAAGGAATATATGGCTTATTTCACAGAATTGATTCAATTATTCTCTTCTAATCCATAGTTGTCCATATGAAATTCTTGGTTTGCAGATTTCTTGAAATATTGCTTACAGCAGTATATGACCTGAATAATAGAAATTTAGAAAGAAGAATCTATATGTCGGCTGAATGCTGGTTTTGCTAGTTAAAGAGAATGCTTAAAAAAGGTTCACCATGGTGCAGTTCTCACAATGATACTGTTAATAGCTTCAAATAGTATTTTATCACTCAAAAAGCTAGTATGTCATAAAGGGATTAAGTCTCACCCATTACATATATGTAATGTTCGTTTTTAGGATACAAAATATTCAGGACTAGATTTTCAGAAGTATAAACATATACCTGTATATGATCATAATTATCCTGAAGACTAAATGCAAGTATCGTGCTCTGGGTTCTGTCTTGAGGAGATCTAATAAACTGTAAAAGATTTTTATATATTCGGAGGTACAAAGAAAGAGATCTGATATTTTCTTTACTCATGCTCCTGCTTCTCTCATTGTTTCTTTGAAGAAGCCAGTGTTTCTGGGTCTTGACGCGTATCTTGTAAGAACAGTTGTATTTAAGTGTATATGTATAAAACATGCCATGATTCACCTTATCTGCAGGTAGGGTGTGGATGGGAAGTTCTATCCCAGGGTTTTCTAGACAATAGAAATGAAGCAAGAGCTGTAGCTGAAGCAGCTGGGGCTGGGCTGGCATCTCTGATCTTAATGTTATCTTGGATAGAACATGGTTTGTCAAGTTTAAGCCTCGTCTTAGAAAAATTCTTCCTCCAGTGACTAGCCACTGTGTAGCACAAATTCCCAGCTTTCTTGCCTCAATGTGGGCAATCTCTGAAAGCCCACCCAGTTTCAGAGCATCCTATGGGATCTCCTGCGTCCTAGGCTACATTTTTGCTGCAGAGAGGTTCTATCCCTGCCCAGTCCTACATCTTCACTCTTTTACAAATATTGCTCCAATAAACCTCTCCGTGCAAATCTGGAGCTCAGAGTATGTTTCCAGAGGTCTCAACTTAAAGCAAGCTTACGGGGCATCTGGTGGCTCAGTCAGTTGGGCTTCCGACTCCGGGTCAGGGCGTGATCTTACGGTTGGTGAGTTCGAGCCCTGCGTCAGGATCCATGCTGGCAGCTCAGAGCCTGCTTTGGATTCTGTGTCTCCCTTTCTCTCTGCCCCTCCCCTGCTTGTTCTCTCTCTCATTCTCTCTCTCTCTCTCTCTCTCTCTCTCTCTCTCTCTTAAAAATAAATAAAACATTTAAAAAATTTTTTTAAGTAAGCTTAAAATTGAAAGCAACTTGTCCATTGAGATAACATGGAAGGTCAGATTGTCAGGTTAGATTTTCACAAACTAGAGATATTATCAGCTTTCAGCTTTATAATTATTTCAAGAATACAAAGAATCAAAATGAATAGGCAATGAAAGCAGATGTTCAGGATCTCTTGTAAGATATCTTAGCTGCACCCCCTCCCCTTTTTTTTTTCTTCCAGTTTTGGACATACGCAGGCTTCAGAAAACAGATGAAATTTCTAAGCAAAGTGTGGACTAAACTCACACAAACATAGCCATTTAGGTCATAAAACATTTACAGTTTTTACTCAGATAGTTTCACAGTTATATGACATTGCCAGGGGAGCCATGTCTTATAAATCCATAGACCCCAGGTGTGTTAACAGTAAGCAGTCCTAGATAATCTGGCACAATCTGTTAAAAGTATTCATAGATAAGAATTTTTTTTTTTTTTTTTTTTTTGGCCAGGGAAAAAAGAAGTTTGGGCTTTTTGCCAAGAGATCTTCATTGTTCCATTTACAAGATTAGACTGGGACACCTGTCTTCTTTCTTTGCAGGGAAAAGGGAGAGAACAGATCACAAACCTGATGTGTAACTCCTTAATCTACCTCTATTAGCAGAGTAGATTAATAAATTGTGATATAGTCATAAAATAGACTATCAAAGAGTGAAGAAAATTAATGAAATACAACTACATCAATGACATAGATGAAATTCATTAGGCAAAAGAAACATGACACACATAATATATACCGATTTATTCCATTTATCTATACATTTTAAATACAGGCAAAACTTAACAATACTTTGGTAGTCACTATGGTACTAACTGTGGAAAGATGAGATGTAATGATTGAGAGGGACTACAAAGAGCTTTCAGGGTGTTGTTTCATGATGTGGGTGTGTGGCCATTATATGAGTTGTAGTTTTGTACAAATTCATTGAGGTGTACATTTATGTTTTGTGCAATTTTCATTTTTTAAAATAGTATTTAAAAATATATAAAGAATACTATAAGAATGTTAACCTTTAAGGAAACTATTTTAATAAACATTTAACCATAAAGATAACTTCAAGCTTAGAGAATTTTACAAGGGAGTTTTTACATAACATTCAAGAAATAGCTCATCCCTATATCAAAAATCTCTTCCAGAAAATTGAAAAAAACGATGCGCACAAGAATATATTATAAATACAATTTAACTTATAAATCAACATTAGATGTAAATAAGAAAAAATAATTTCATGTGAACATTACTTTTCAACACTGATATCAAAATATATCTTAAAAATTAAAATAAGATAAAAACAGAGAAGGAGGAAAACCATAAGAGACTCTTAACTACAGAGAATAAGCAGGGTTGCTGGAGGGGAGGTGGGTGGGAAATGGGCTAAATGGGTGCCGGGCATTATGGAGGGCACTTGTTGGGATGAGCACTGGGTTTTATATTAAGCAATGAATCACTAAATTATACTCCTGAAGCAAATACTATGCTATATGTTAATTAGCTTAAATTTTAATAAACTAAATTAAAAAAATAAAAAAGTAGCAAATTGAAATGAAAATTCCAAATAGTCTTTCTGTATACACACACACATATATACCTATATATGTAGATATCCATGTGACTAACGATATGTGCACGTCATATATTTACATTCATATGATTGATGTTTAGGCTAATATATATATATATATATGTATATATATATATATATGTTTATATATGATTAAATATAAACATATCAATAAAGACAAATTTGGGAGAGTAGAAACAGACTTGATTATCTATAAAACTTGGTATATAAGAGTAAAAAATGTTGCTGAAAGTGTTTCTGAAATGTTTATGTGTACTGTAAGAATATCACACATTGATTTCTGGAAAAAATGAATGATCAATCTTAGGAAATGCCATGTTTCTAATTGTGAAGTGAGCAGATGTTTTCTGACAAAGGACCAGAGAGTAGATATTTTAGGGTTTAAGGATGAAGAAAGAAAACAAGACCTTGTGAACTATTGAATATTTTTTGTAATAAGCCTTTGCTCTTGAGAATAATGGGATTTCTTTTATCTTTCTTTCATTATGTATGTTTGTTTCATTGAGATGCAAAGTTTGTGTTCTGAAGCATCAAAATCTTTTTGTAAATATTTACCAGTTAATGTTAATCTATGATAAGATTTCATGTATTTCAGGGTGCCTGGGTGACTCAGTTGGTTAAGTGTCCAACTCTTGATTGTGACTCAGGCCATGATCTAATGGTTCATGAATTCCAGCCCCCACCCCCCACCCCCAGCCTCTGTGCGGAGCCTTCTTGAGATTCTCTTTCTCCCACTTTCACTGCCCCTTCCCCCTCTCAACATAAATAAATACACTTCGAAAAAAAGACTTCATGTATTTCCTCTATGAAAAACTTTTCTTATGGAGATAGTATCAATCCATAAGTATATGCCCTAAATTTTTTTTTTAATATTTATTTATTTTTGAGAGAGAGTGACACAGAACACGAGCGGGGTAGGGGGAAAAGAGAGGAGACACAGGATCCCAAGTAGGCTCCAGGCTCTGAGCTGTCAGCCCAGAGCCCGAAGGCGGGGGGGCTCCAACTCAGGAACTGTGATCATGAACTGCAAGATCTTGACCTTAGCCGAAGTTGGTCACCCAAATGACTGAGCCACCCAGGTGCCCTGTAAATGTATACTTTTAACTGAGCATATCT
This sequence comes from Panthera tigris, assembly GCF_018350195.1. Classification (NCBI taxonomy): domain Eukaryota; kingdom Metazoa; phylum Chordata; class Mammalia; order Carnivora; family Felidae; genus Panthera; species Panthera tigris. The sequence continues at coordinate 214,917,212 of NC_056660.1, forward strand.
ATAGAGCCGTATTAGATTATTTTCTTGATATTTGTGTTTTATAACATCATGACATTGCAGATAATCCCTTCCAATCAAAGGTTATATGGAAGTTTCTCCATTTTGCAACTAAATGTATCTTGAAATAAGGAAATATCCTCTGAACTTTCATTGAAGTCTGAAAACACTGCTGAAATGGTAGTTGGAGCTCAGAAAACATGTACCCTGAAATGTGTGCCCATGCAGATTTTGCTTCTTCTTTAGCTATTGACAGCACAATGTGTAAAGCGGCTTGACATTACTCATGCTTCAAAGAATGTTAATAGTCATCAAAAGTTACTTCAGGGATGCCTGGGTGGCTCAATCAGTTAAGCATCTGACTCTTGGTTTTGGCTTATGTCATGATCTCAGGTTCCTGGGTTTGAGCCCCACCGCAGGCTCAGCGCTGCTGGTGCAAAGCCTGCTTGGGATACTCTCTCTCCCTCTCTCTCTGCCCCTCCCCTGTTCTCTCTCTCTCTCTCTCTCTCTCTCACTGTCTCTCAAAATAAAAAATAAAACTATAAAACATTTTAAAAAGTTATTTCAATATATTTATGTTTTCTATACAAATACTGGTTTGCCTTTGGATTAATGAAGAAACGTGACCAAGTCTCCAGCAGAAGCTGATTTTTAAAGTCATTCAGTGTTTTGTTATATAGGCTCAGGGAAGTTTTTCTTAGGAAAAAGAATTCATTTTTCACCCTTGGTAAGAAGCAAATTTGAAGTGATTATGTTACCATTAGAAATATATTCTGGCCGGTATTCAAATACTAGATTATTTCAGAATTTTCATTGGAACAAAGAAAGCCTGTATTACTCTCAACAGCTAAAATTTCTATTTACTGAATGATTTTACTGTTTATGTAAATTACATGCAATTCAAGAATAAGAAATTGATTATCTTTTTACAATAGTGAGAATGACCTCAAGTGGCATAATTTATTATCTACTACATATAAGTAGTTTTATTTTGGCAATAGTATCAACAGAAGAAAAGAAAGCTGTGTTCTGAATGGACTCTTGTTTATTTGGCCCTACTTAGGAGTAAAATTTCAAATCTAAAAGTGTTGAAAGAGGACAGGAAAAAAATATCAGCAAACGAGCTGAAAAAGTTTCTCTTGGTTATACAAAAAATACGATTATCTCAGATAATATAGTTAAAAAATAATAATAATAGGATGATTATGCCACTTCTTTAGCTAACCAATGGAGCTTTACTGGTCTTTGAATTAACTTAGTAGATTTAAGTGAAATACCAGTATAACATTTGAGTATAAATATTTGATATTATCATAGGTAAATATATAATATTTTCCCAGACTTTTGTTTTTGCCTAAATCTTTGTGTTTTCTCTCCTGTCCTCGCAATCCAAAACTAATCACAAATCTCTAACTTAACGTTAATACTAACTATATTATGACTTCATTATTCATAGTAAGTATTTGAATTGTTTTTTCTAGTCATTTGCAATATCTAACATTGGAAAATGATTGCTACTGAGTATATCCTAAGAACTTGAAATCAATAAAAAATAGAAGTAAATCCGATCAAAGTTGAGTAGAGGCTGTTGATGGAAAGTGAAATCTGAATAGCTAAATAACATACAAGCAGGTGTTCCCCTCACTAGTAGAAAATACAAGGTACAATAAAAAACAAAACTCAAATTTGTGTTGTGGAAAGAGATGAATAATTCTCATTCCATTAAATTAATAACAGTTAAGAATATCAATAAAATATAACAATATTATTATGCTCTTAGATTTTTTTTTGCAAAACCACCTAAATCTGGGAATAGTTGCTTGCAAAAGTTCTATTTTTGGTATGATAATATAAAATAAGTGTTTAAATTGATTATTATTACCTAATTAAAAAGTGATACCAAGGTCTTTGCTTTTTTTTTCCTACTATGCATAAGATTTATTATATGCCTACTTTCTAATATACCAAAGATATCCGAGTATATAGGTGCACTGATCAGCACACAGAGAGGCTCTTGGACACACTTTATTTGGAGGGTGTGTATAAAATCATCGATATGCATTTATTTACATTCCTTCTGCACATAGTTTTCTCCTCATTGTCCTCAAATTACTCTATAAACAATTTATGTCATATCAGCTACTTTCTTAGTTACTGTTATTATCTACAAACTGCAATCATGGTAATCGGATTAAGGATTTATAAAATGTGACAGCACAACAGTGTTGCAGTATGCTTCTAGGACAATATTGTGTTTACCTTAGTCTTAATGATAAATGCTTGTATTTTTGGTTTGTTTTTATTTAAAAACGAACACTTATTATGGAAAAAGAATCAGACATTATAGGAAACCCATTAGCAATGAATTTTGTATTATCCAAATAATGTTTTCTTACATATTGAGGCAGGCACTATAGTGTGTTACCAAACGTAGTTGACAACTCTCCAATTATTGCCATATATGTGGAAAAGGGAAGTTAGACTAATGAGAATAGGTCTACCTTCAACTTGAACCACCAGGGCATGCTTAACAACTCCGAGTCATGTCTAAAACTTCAAGCCCCCAGTCACCCATCCTGACTCTCATCCTATTCTCTGCATTCCCCTTACTTGAAAATTCACCACCGCCTTCACCTTTATATGCAAATTATTATTATTATTATTATTAAAAATATTTATTTATGTTAAGAGAGAGACAGAGCCTGAGCGAAGGAAGATCAGAGAGGCAGCAAAGAGAGAATCTCATGCAGGCTCCACACTGTCAGCACAGAACCCCACACCGGACTCAATTTCAGGAACCATGAGATCATGACCTGAGCTGAAACTAAGAGTTGGACCCTCAACCAACGGAGCCAACCAGGTGCCCCTTTTTTATACAAATTATTTTACAAATTCTTCTTGATTACCCAAAATCACATTCAACTTCAGCTCAGAATATGTCTTTAACCTGCTTGGTTTTATTCAAAGCTTGCTGCTCCCTTAAGAAATTTGCTCTCCATAAAGGACACCTGAGTGACTTTTTTTAACCAAATATAGCAAACTATCATAGAAAGACCAGGATCTTTCAGAAATATCTATTATCACAATTATTCAATCTGTAACTCATTAACATAAATGTGTGGTTAATTTTATAGTTTAAATAATGTATGCACCCTTATAGCAAGTGGATATTTTTATAACTTTTCATCTATACAGTTATATGTGACCTTTATTGAGAATATTGCTCTTGCTGATATTATCGATTTCCATTTTAAAATATGCTTTAAACTTATTTCATCAGAGAAGAAAATCAAGATGAGTTTTAAATACTCATAAATGTTGAAATTTATTATGAAGGTATCCAGTACAATTAAGCAGGAGAATCACTTTTGGTTATAATCACATTCGTGTTGCCCACAGAACGGTCTTGAAAAGGCTGGTGGATCGTGTGGGGTGTTCTTGGGTTTTGTTTCTTGTTTTGTTTTGTTCAGTACTGACTGCCTTGTTTTGTTTTGTTTTTTAGAGAGAGATTTTGTTTTGATATATTGTTCTTGTTTCGCAATATCTGAGAAGAAATTTATAGTTCAGAGAAAACAAATTTGTAGCTCTGAGAGGAATATCAAAGCTTAAAAGGTTACAGACAATATTTGCTATCAGAGGGCAATGGGAATGCTGCAACTGTGGCGTCTAATTATAAAGCACAGACAGGGAATCAGCTCTCAGCCAGATCCTTCAGTGATGGAGGAGGAGATGCCCTGAGCTAAGATGAGCTGCGGCTCCAGGCTTTGTTGTGGGCGAGGGGCCCCATGAAGGCAGCACAACTTAGGCTTACCTGACAGCATCGGTTTCCTGGATATAACACTGTTTCCTCTCAATTTTTGGATTTAAAACTGGAAGGCCCTGCAGGAGGGATGACTTCACCTTTTTTTCTGTTCCAGTTGAATCTAGCCACTTTCTCCATTTCTTTATCCTAACTTCCCATGAAAAACACCCGCTCGCCCCTTTGCAACACGATCAAAGATTTCCGGCTTTGATTAAGGCCACAAAAATGCTCTACTATTTTCAAAAATCAAGATTAGGAAATTAGAAGAGGAAAAACAAAATATATTTTCTTGTTATCTTACTCCTTTATTTTGTAAACAGCATTAGTGTTCTTTGAGAAGGAGAAAAATGCCACAGTAAGACAGTGATAGAAAGTTGGCTAAATTCATTTCTAAATCCCACCTGTCCTTCACTGTTTATGGAAAGGCCACAATGTGGGCAAAGGACTTTGTCCTATAAAAGGTAACATTGGGGCCATCGAAGAATCCAGGCAGCCTGGCTTCGTTCACTGATATTTATGTTCTCCAGTCCTGCTTTTTTTTTTTTTTTTTTTTTTTTGGCCAATAGTATGAGATACCCTCAGATGCTAAAGATATTCACTAGTTGCTCAGCATTAAACTGAGTCCTCACATTGTCCGATTCTGCAGAGAGCAGCCTCCTTTAGTCTTAAAGTGTGAGTCCAGCAACTTTTTCTTCCAGTCTCTCTTGAGAATGACCTAGCTTCCTATATTGCAGCTACACTGGAAATCTTTTGAGTAGCCAGTTTTGCATCAAAAGCATCTCCAGGCTTCCACTGTTCTTTCAAAGTGGGTCAGTATCAATCATTTTGAAGGTTACCATCTTCTGAATCAGGTAGATGTGGTGAAACAAATTCAGCTATATTTTTTTTCCTTTTTCTACATTGAATTGAATTGAAACTGGGGCCTAACTATATAAGCTATGGTAAAATAACTTTTATGTCTTGAGCTAACATAATATTTCAAGAATTCTTATGTTGTTATTTCACAGACTAAGCCAGAATGGAAACCTACCGTTATCAGATACAATTAACATCTACAGTCCTTGTTTAGGATTCTGGCCATTAGATATATCTTTCTTCCACTGCCTTACTCTCCTCAACGTAAAAAGACTCCAAGATGAGTGTGATCCTCAGTCCACATCTTTCTCCTTGTAGTTTGCATCTGTTGAATGGTAACTAAGCTGAGTGAAAAGCATGGTGAGCAAAAGAAAGTCTTAAAAGTGACTTTCAAGAAGAACCTGGTAAATACGCATACTGTTATGCACTCTTTCTCTCTGCTGGAGTGTTTGTTAGAAGTAATGCAAAGCAAAGAAATGAGCTTAGCATTTTATACCAGATGTAGCAGATTCAAAAAATATAAATGTAGGACATTTTACTCTAAAAAATATTGGGCACCTAGGTGGCTCAGTCAGTTAAGCATCCAACTTTGGCTCAGGTCATAATCTCGCAGGTTCTGGAGTTTGAGCCCTGCACTGGGCTCTCTGCTGTTAGCGAGGAGCTGGCTTCGGATCCCCTGCCCCCCTCTCTCTCTGCCCCTGCCATGTGCTCTCTCTCTCCCTCAAAAATAAATAAACATTAAAAAATTATTATCTTTATTGTTATTAGTACACAGATCTCTTGTCTGTAACCAGTTAATGCAAATTCACTGATACATTTTTGTACAGCACCATGGAAATGATGAAAATATCAAATATGCTAATAAAGTAGTCCAAAGTGAGAAGGGATAAAAGATGGCAAGTTTCCCTATTATTTACCATTAATTGTAAGGCATAAAAGCAAAATTGCCATCTGTGAATGTTCCTAATATTATGCTAATAAAACAATTAAAATATTAATAGGAACAAAATTCTAAATGGAGCTATGGTTTATTTGAATTATTGCCATGGTATAATATTTGGTTTCTTTATTTAGTGCTTATCAGCCTTATAAAACTCTACAAATTGGAACTTTCAATCACCATAACTGGAAGAGTTAGATAATAATGCCCAAGCACATTTCTATAAAATCATCCAATAAAGAATTTAAAATAGGTTAATGCATAAAAATTTATAGTAATAATTTCCTCTCCACATACTTTTCTCATGTTCCTAGCACTAGATGAAAATATACTTAATATAATTCTAAAAAGCCCTTTGCTAAAAATGGTGGTGTCAATGCTTGCCATTTATTTGTAACGGAACATAGTTTTTTTATTTATGTCTATGTTTTATATAAACATTAAAACTGTAACTCACAAGGTAGTCCTGAAAACACCTCTATTGCAATTTAAGATATAGACTAACTACAGTAAGTGTCCATTTCTTTGCTTAAAACATTTTAAGCTATGAAACATTTCCCGGTGAAACAACTTTGAATTATTTTTGTAATATTTAAGCCTTGTAGAAGGAGATATAATTTCTTCCCATCCTCTATCTCCATACTCCAGCCTAAGAAAAAATAATAAATTACACTTGCCAAATTTTGTTACATTACACTTTTTCCAATTTCTGCTTACCTTTCTATTTTACAAATGTTTCCCCACATTTCAATGTTTTAGATGAGGAGTTTTTAATCTAAGTATTATATTTAAAAATAAACAGTCATAATAACTAAGGAAATTAATCTGATATAATGCAGTTTCAATAAACTTGACAGACACCAAAGAAAATAGACAAGGAAAAGGGAAGTTGTATGTACATGTTTATGCATATGTTTGTGTGTGAGTGTGTGTGTGTGTGTGTGTGTGTGTGTGTGTGTGTGTTTGTGTTTGATTTTGAGGCAGAAGGCTATTCCATTGTCGTCTTATGACAGTACTCCACATTTCATCCTATTTGTTTTACATGTTTACAATGGCAGTCTTCTTTCTTTCTTTTTCTTAATGTTTATTTATTTTTGAGAGAGAGACAAATTGCAAGCAGAGGAGGGGCAGAAAGAGAGGGAGACACAGAATCCAAAGCAGGCTCCAGGCTCGGAGCTGTCAGCACAGAGCCCGATACAGGGTTCGAACTCACAAACTGCGAGATCATGACCTGAGTAGAAGTAGGATGCTTAACCAACTGAGCCACCCAGGTGCCCCAACAATGGCAGCCTTATTTCATGTATGTAGTTCCATAATATTATTTTTTTTCTGTTGACTTCATTAAGGATAAAGAAAAAAGCAGGGCAAAATATACCTAACATTTTGGCTTAAATAATTCAGGCATTTCCACACTAGCAGAAGATTCAAAAGAAAGCACTAGGGTGCCTAGAACTCTGCGAAATGATGAAATAAGTCAAAACAGTGTTTACTTGTGATTTTTCCAACATGAGAAATTATAAATATATGGCCGTTGTGTGACCAAGATATTTTTGGTTTCTGTAACCAAAATGGAAGTTAAGTTTCATTTGTATATCTAAAACTGTGACACCAGTCTTATAAACATATTGAAAGAAAAGATGTGGATAGAGAAAGTCATGACTGTAGTTCTTAATGAAAAAGGAAACAGATAAAAATGTAATCAGCATATCTCTTGACTGTTTTTCATAATGTACACTTACATATATATTCCTATAATATAGTCACTTTCTAAAATTGAAGTATAATTGAGATACAACATTATATTAGTTTCAGGTGTACAGCATAATAATTTGACATTCTTATACATTGTGAAATATTTCACCACGTTAAGTCCATTTACCATCTGTCACCAAATTTATAATACTTGTTTTCTTGTGATGAGAACTTTTTTTTTAATTATTATTTTTTTTTTAGAAGAGAGAGAGACAGAGCGTGAGCAGGGCAGGGGCAGAGAGAGAGGGAGACACAGAATCTGAAGCAGGCTCCCGGCTCTAAGCTGTCAGCACAGAGCCTGACACAGGTCTGGAACTCACAAACTATGAGATCATGACCTGAGCCAAAGTAGGATGTTCAATTGACTGAGCCACCCAGGAGCCCTATTAAGACCTGCATTTTTTAGCATTTTCAAAGTTGTAATAAATACTGTTTTTATGTGTTTATTTATTTTGAGAGAGAAAGAGAGGCTGTGCGCACACATGTGCAAGCCAGGGAGGGGCAGAGACAGAGGCACCAAGAGAATCCCAAGCAGACGCCATACTCTCAGTGCAGAGCCAAGGTGGGGCTCAACATCAGGAATTGTGAGATCATGACCTGAGCTGAAATCAAGAATCAGACGCTTAACTGACTAAGCCACCTAGGTGCCCCTGTAACAAATATTATTGACTAGTCACCTGGCTGTACCCTACATCCCCATGACTAATTTATTTTATAACTGGTAGTTTGTACCTCTTGATCTCTTTCACCCATTTTGTCTACACCTGAGCCTCCTTCCATTTAGACACATACCTACCACATTGTCATTTTACCAATATCACTCATTTTCCTATAATTAAGTTGATGTTCACTGTCAAAGATAAACAAAGCTGGACACTAGCTAAAGCAGTAGAGGCAGATTTAATTCAGTAACAACCATTGCAATACGGAAGAGAGTCCGGCATGAACTGAACTCAACTTCACCCAAACAAGTGGCAGAGAAGGTTTTAAAGCTTGGAGTGTGCTAGGGAAAAAGCACCGAGGGTGAAGACAGGGTTTGGTCCATGCGACCAGGCCATCCATCTGGTTTGCTAGTCAGCACTTACTTGGAAGGGAAACAAGCTTGTCGTGGTGCAACTTGGAGCATGGCTACCACACAGTTAGGCCCTTCTCCCACAGGACCAGGAGAGGGAGAATCATCTCCTTGAATGTTTGCTTTTCACAGAGATGGCTTTCAGATCATTGAGGAAACAGTTCTGGGTGACAGGTTTACAGCTCCAAGGTCAAAAAAATGATAATTGCAAACTCCCTACAGTAACAGTTGTCTGTGGCAGTTCAGGGGCCTATCTGCTTATCACCACATTTTGGCTGGAAGAAAGGGTAAATAATCCTGGTGGCAGTGAGCTTCCTCAGGCAAGGGTTTTAGGGAGGCTGGATCATTTCAGGGACAAGCCCTTAAGCTGCTGGAAGCCATACTAGAGTTTGATCAAGCCTCTTAGTGCAAGGGTTTGGATGGAATCATTGTGTGCCCAATGTTCTGGAGTTCTCATTCCTAAATAATTTTCTGATTTTCATTTACATTCCAGTATGTATTACCCTGGTTATATAATGTACTAGCCAAAGGGTTGAAATTTTTGATTACTACGGCAGTTTCATTTCCAGATATTATTAAATTAACATTCAAAGATTCTGTTTCAAAATGAGATTTGATAACACACCCCTTGTATAGATTAGTTTACAATTTACATGAAAACACTCGTGTAAACTATTAAAACATTCCTGCAGCAAATGGTGAAACTAAGAAGTTCCAAGACCCACACAAGTTGATGAAATTAAATTGGTAAACACAACTAAATATAGGTCTATTATGTTTTACATTTCCTAAGTCAGCAAGAATCTTTATCAATTAGAAAATCAAGGCTATTATTGGAGTTTCCAGAAAATCACTGGAAAGAAGTAAAATGTTTTGGACAGTTGAGATGTACTATGCCCACAAGGTCTAGAGGCAGAAACATAGCAGTCCTGTGGGCAGAGGGCACTGGAAAGTCCAATTTTCATGTGCTTTGTCTGGAGACTGAATATAATTTAATCTCAAATCCCTTGAGGCTGGGTTGACAAAAGAGTATTATATACCAAAACTGGTCAAAAAGTGATGTAGTCACTCTGCCCTCCAGCAACAGGTATTGAGGAAGAGACTGACCTATTTTTAAGGACCAGGAATAATCTGAACTCCAATATTGCTTAACACCCTGATCCAGAAATAGTTTTCTCAAGTCAGGATAAGATAAAGTTATGAAGAAGAGAAAGAAGGAAAGGTGAAAGAAAGGAAGGGTGGGAAGAAGGGACAGATCCACAGAGGGAAAGGGGGACAGAGCAACAGAGAGGAGGGAGGAAGAGAAATAAATATTGTAGGTTAACACAAAGAAAATATCAACCTGAAGATTAAGAGGCCTTAGCCCTGAAAATGTGCTTTATAAAAATGAGGGAAAAAATTTGTAAGGAAGATTTCCATGAAATATGAGTAAAAATTGGGGCGCCTGGGTGGCTCGGTCGGTTAAGCGTCCGACTTCTGCTCAGGTCATGATCTCACGGTCCGTGAGTTCGAGCCCCGCGTCAGGCTCTGTGCTGACAGCTCAGAGCCTGGAGCCCATTTCAGATTCTGTGTCTCCCTCTCTCTCTGCCCCTCCCCTGTTCATACTCTGTCTCTCTCTGTCTCAAAAATAAATAAACGTTAAAAAAAAATTAAAAAAAAAATAATGAACACAGAATAGGTTAAAATGAAAAGTCAATAAGCAAGATAAAAATGGAAATAAATAAGATTCCAAAGCATTGCATGAAAAAAAAAAAAAAGAGCAAAACTAAAATAATATTGTAAACGTTATAGAAGAGAACTTAACAACGCAAAAAAGTATAGCAATGTGGAGGGACAATTTGAAAAGCAATCCTAGATTTGAGAAGATAAAGAAATAGAGATAACTGAGGTATAGGATATAGATTTTTGACAGAAATATGTATTTAGTGTATACATTAAAAAATGAACAGGAGCTATACTCTAAGAAATAATGGAGGAACAATTTTTTTGAACTTGGAGAAACAATTTTAAAATTGTATTTTGAAGGAGCTTATAACCTTTTAGGAAAAACCAATGAAAATAAATCCACTTTTCTAAAATGCCAAGAAAGAAAGGATAATCTGCTATAATAAATTGCATCATGGGGCACCTGGGTGGCTCAGAAGTCAACCGACTTCTGCTCAGGTCATGATTTGGCGGTCGGTGAGTTTGAGCCCTGCATCGGGCTCTGTGCTGACTGCTCAGACCCTGGAGCCTACTTTGGATTCTGTGTCTCCTTCCTCTGCCCCTCCCCTGCTTGCACTCTGTCTCTCTCTCTCTCTCTCTCTCTCAGGAAATGAATAAACATTAAAAAAATAAAATGAAATAAATAATAAATAAATAAATACATATATAAATAAATAAATTGCATCATAAAATCCTAAGTTTTCCAAAGTCATTTACTTAATTTTATTTAGAAAATCGCATCTTTTAACTTTTTTCCTTTAATTGGGAAAGCCAGAGTTGTGCCTCCTAATTCAGTCTGAGTAACAATGGAGTGTGTGAGACATTCAGACGTGGTCTGGATGACTCCACGGGTGGGACCCCCCTCACGTGCACAGCCTGGGTATCGTCCCTCAACATTGTGGGAGACCTGCTGCGGAAAGTAGGGGCGCTGGAGTCCAAACTTGCATCCTGCGGGAACTTCGTGTAAGATCAGTCCCCAAACTGAACCAGCGGCCCAAAGATCAGTCCCCGGTCCGAATGAGGCCCAGCCTCCTCGGGGCGGTGGAGCAAACACAGAGATGGTGGCGAGAGACAGCCAAGCAGAGGCGTGCCTCTAGGTGATAAAGGGTTGGGAAAACGCCCGGAATTTGGGAAGCCACCTTCACATACTTCCTCACCATCGCTGCTGTCAGCCCAGGCTGCAGTCAAGATGTTGCTTTAGGAAATCCAACCGAAGCCCCTGGTGGGTCTGTGTGTTGAGGGAGGGCATTTGTGACAATGAGGGGAGTTAATGCTATATAGATGGATTTTCATTTATTTCACTGTTTTGGACCCCTTCCTTTCCTGCCTGTGAGTTTAGAACTTGTCTAGATTGCAGCTATGCTTCTGGCTTTCTCCTCAGCTGCAAATTCCATACAATCTCAGCTTCTGATGACTGGTTTCAATTTGAGCCAACGTTAGGTTTTCATTTACTTTTTTGTTTTCTCCTAAAATTGCGATGAAACATCTTAGCTATGGAGGGATTTAGTGCTACCATTCTAATGAGGTGTTGCAAGGAAATGGAGACAAGATAAATGCTTATGATCTCTAAATTTTCTTGAATTGTTACCACATCATGGCACACTTCAATATAATTGAGGAACATACTGCAAATGACATAAATCTTTATGATGTGGCAGGAAAGAGAAGAGTGACAGCATATGAGAAAGGAGGGTCAGAGGAGAGAGGTAGGAAGGTGCCAACTGCTTCACTTAACAGTGCCAACCAGGAGACATTTACATTTATTTTTTAGGGGCATTTAGACTTTTAGGGGCATTTAGACTTTTAGGGGCACCTGGGTGGCTCAGTTAAGTGTCTGACTCTTGGTTTAGGCTCGGGTCATGATTTCACAGTTGGTGAGTTTGAGCCCCATGTCGGGTTCTGTGCTGACAGCGTGGAGCCTGCTTAGGATTCTTTTTCCCTCTCTCTGTGCCTCTCCCCTGCTCACTCTCTCGCTCTCAAAAATAAATAAATAAACCTAAAAAAAAAAAAAAAAACAACAACAGATTTTTAAGTATATGTAGGGAGAAAATTCTCCTTGAGTCTGTCATGTTTTTGCACACCTTCTGAACAAAAGCATTATTATTATTATTATTAATTATTATTTTTGCCTTGGGCTATCTTTTCAAAGATGTTTTTGTAGAAAGCAGCCTTGGCAGATAGTGTCTCCCTCTGAGCAGCTTTTACTGTCTGGGATAATAAAGACAATAACTCTCACAGAGACAAGATTGGACAGGTTTGCTAGTAGCTCCTTACACAAGATGGGGCTTCCTTGTGTCCAGGCTCCTCCCTTGTAAGGCACCCCCACCACATGTGAAAGGATCATCTGATCTTCACTCTGTTGCCCTATAAAAATTGCTGCTCATGGACCAAGCATGATAATGTGTCTGGAGCTACTGCTACTACATCAACTACCACATTTCCCTTTGTCTCTGGCAAAGTTATCTATGACTTTGTTGTAAGCTAACTTATTAGTTTGCAAGTAAGCTAAAAATCCAGAGTCTCCATAGTTCTTGACACATGCTACTTAAACATACAACAGTCATCATCACAATTTAATCATAAACCAAAAATTTTGAAGTGTGTAAGTAATAACCTAAATTATTGTATACCTCAAGGGCAGTCAATAAATAACGTCTTTTTTTGATTAATTTTTTTTGCTCTTTTTTTTAATGTTTTTATTTATTTTTGAGACAGAGAGAGACAGAGCATGAACGGGGTAGGGTCAGAGAGAGGGAGACACAGAATCCGAAACAGGCTCCAGGCTCTGAGCTGTCAGCACAAAGCCCGACGCGGGGCTCGAACTCACAGACCGCGAGATCACGACCTGAGCCAAAGTCAGATGCTTAGCTGACTGAGCCACCCAGGCGCCCCTTGATTAAATGTTTTGGAGAGACAGAGAGAGACAGAGACAGAGAGAGAATGCACATGAGCAGGGGAGGGGCAGAAAGTGAGGGGGAGAATCCCAAGCAGGCTCACGTTGTCAGTGCAGAGCATGATGCAGGGCTTGAACCCACAAACCCTGAGATCATGACCTGAGCTGAAGAGTCAAATGCTTAAACAACTGAGCCACCCAGGCACCCCAATATAATATATTCTATCTATATATACGCACCTAGTATCATAATCATGAGTAAATATCTTAGGTGTATAAATATACACATAATATTATAATCGTGTTATGTAGAATAATAAAAAAGAAGTAACGAAATAAATTCAAAACTAGTTGCATGCGAGAAGTCTTTGAATATGGAAGTAAGACAGAGCATTGTAGTTTCTCACCAGATTTTTTTTCTTTGTCATGAATTATATGATAATTAAAGCTGGGCATATAATCCTGTAACTATCCTGGTACAATTATCTAAGTGCTTATTTAAAAGAAAAAACAAACAAACAAACGAACAAACTTATTCTGATGTAGGTCTCTTTCTCTGCTATATGAAGTTCCAGAAGGCAATTGAAGTAACATCTGCAGAGTCTGAAGAAAAGTTTGAAGACAGGAATATATAATTAGTATTTTTTTTTCTTTTGTGAATTGAAACAACAGAAAGCCATTCGCAGATACAAAGAATTTTGGAAAGACACCACACACATAGCTTTCTTAAGAGCATTTCTTAGATACCCAGTGGACTAACAAAAGTTAATCAAAACAAAGTTCAAGGATGGGAAATACATGGTATAAAATGGCAGATTGTCATAAGAGATTATCAACGTACATAATTTGCTACATGTTCCAAGATTCCCTTGCATTGTCATTTTCTCAGGAAATAATTATTTAACTGGACACATAAATGATCATGTAAAGAAAGGAACATAGTGAGAAGCTATTTTCATAAAGGCAGATGACTTAAATCTTAAGTTTATTATGATTTCATATTCCTTAGTAAACAAATAGAGACGAATGGAAAAATCCCTCCTCAAAGGTTTTAGGAACACACAGAGAACTCTAATGAAATAAGATTACATCGTTTTAAAGCAAACTTATACTTTATTTATTAACTACGAGAAACCTATATCTATACCTATATTAAAGTAATTACTTCAACATCTTCTACTGTATTAGTGATTTAGGCTCTATAACTAAATGTCATGTATACATTCTTTCAACATCTTTGTATTTTCAATATTTAAAGAATCACATCAGTTTGATTAAAAATTTTGCAACAATTGAATATGATGGTTTTCTGGTTTATAAATTCCATTTTCCTGTGAATCCTGTTAGGTGAAGTCAGATCTTAGGTCTTAAACATTCTTTGCATTTGGCAATATCAATTACCTGGATATGCAATATGGAAGTTCTTTACATAACTCACCACAAATCTTAAAACTGCTGATAATTATTACATTTTAGAGGTAAAACAAAGTAATTATGGTAAAGTGCTCTTCAAATGAGGAGTTTAGATGGTCAATAAAACTTTTACAGAAAGATGGACCATAAGTTTCACAGAGAAGACATTTCAATTCCAGAAAAAGAGCAAAAAGCATTTTCTTCTCCTCACTTTCAAAGATCACTGGGAAGAAAATCAAGTTATTCATGTCTCCAATTTCATCCAATTTGGTAGGAAAGAAAATATGACTTATTAAATTTGATTTGTAGCAATGTTTGGAATGATGATTGTGCTCTAGGACATGGCTTATATTGGTGGAAATTTAAAACTTATAAAAAATGTAAGGCACATTTTGCTTGAGGGGAAAAATAAATCACATACTGTCCTTTATTGAACAGTTCGAACTTATAAATTAGGTCACGTACATGAGGAAATCTTCTCCAAAAATATTTTCTATTTGTATTTCAGTGATCATTATTGTGGCAAGAACAGTAAGTACAAGAATAAGCTCTTTATGTGTCTTTATGCCCTCATAATATCCTCAGGGTTGTTGTTCCCCATATCCAGGTACTGATGAGAACATCAGATCTTCTTTTTTTTATATTATTATTTCAGGTTATTATTTAAATTCTAGTTAGTTAACATATGGTAAAACTGATTTCAGGTGTAGAATTTAGTGATTCATCACTTATATATAACACCCAATGCTCATCACAAGTGCCCTCCTTAGTACCCATCACCCATTTGGCCCATCCTCCACCCATCTCCCTCCATCAACCCTCCATTTGTTCTCTATAGTTATGATTGTCTTCTCTCCCTCTCTCTCTCTTTTTACCTTCCCCTATGTTCATATGTTTTGTTTCTTAAATTCCATATATGAGTGAAATCGTATGGTATTTGTCTTACTCTGGCTAACTTATTTTGCTTACCACAATACACTCTAGCTCCATCCATGTCATTACACACGGTAAGATTTCATGCTTTTAGATGTTCTGTTTCCCATTTATAGTTTTAAAAGTAGTTGATTGCATTACAGGTCTTTTTTTAAGTGCATTAAAGAAACACCATAGTGGGGCGCCTGGGTGGCTCAGTCGGTTAAGCGGCCGACTTCGGCTCAGGTCTTGATCTCCTGGTCCGTGAGTTCAAGCCCCGCGTCAGGCTCTGTGCTGACAGCTCAGAGCCTGGAGCCTGTTTCAGATTCTGTGTCTCCCTCTCTCTGACCCTCCCCCATTCATGCTCAGTCTCTCTCTGTCTCAAAAATAAATAAACGTTAAAAAAAAAATTAAAAAAAAATAAAGAAACACCATAGTATTATATATATATATATGTAAGGTTTTAGATTACACTACATTTTTGTATTACCCATATGATGGTACCCATACAGGATGAAATAGTCCACATTTTATATGATGATTGCTTATAAACATTTCTAAAGTAGGCATTCTATATAAAAACACACTTTTGTGTAGTTTTAAAACAAAATGTTACTTTTAATAACTTCTCTTCAAAGCCAGCAATCATAAGGTTAGAATTTAAAGGACTGGCGATCGGTATAGAATTTTTATTATTTTGTTGTCTGTAGATACTAATAACACCATATGGTCCATTGATGCTAACATCTGTCGCCCAGCCAAGTATTGATTAAATAACTTGGAATTATGTGAGGCACATGGGGAGTTAAAGGAGTTTTGATTACACATTTATACATGTTTGATTTAAAACTGATCTTTAATCTAGTAGAATTTAAATGAAGTAAATATTAAAACAGAGATTTTTTTTTTCTCACAGGAAGAAGTGTTTCTTATTTCTGTGCATTTATATACTGAATTTCTTAACAATATTTTAGACATATATGCAAGATATGTAATTTCATTTTGCCTATTTGAAGATTTTTCATATATTCATATGTAATCTTGTTACTCTTCATGCTTGGTAATTTTAACTGGCAGCAAGGAAGATGATTTTTCACAGAAGTAGAGACTTCTCTTCTTACAGATAGCCTTGGAAGACTTCCCAGATTTATTTAAATTGTTCCAATTCCCAATAATTTCCAAATAAATATCATTGGCTTATAGATGCCTACAGCTCAGGTTACATGAAATTGTATGAATTATAATTCATAAGTCCACTCATCAAAGTAGTATCTTTGTATTTGACATGCATTTCAATAAGACAGAAGTATTCAAGTATTCTAATGTCCAACTGTCAGCTTGAAAATTAAAATAAAATAAAATAAAATAAAATAAAATAAAATAAAATAAAATAATAAAATAAAATAATAACTCATAGTTAACCATACTGGATAAGGCTTAAATAGAACTATCACCTATATGTATGGAATTCATGCATATTGATGCACATTTACATAATATTTAGTTAATATTATGTGACTTTAAAGGTACTGTCCTGAAAACAATAAGAAAGCAGATTATTAGATGGTGAGTCTAATTACTAATCTATTAACAAATAATCAGCAAATATATCATAAATACATGTTGTTATAATATAATGTGAACCTAAATAGGATAATATGAATATTACAGTTTTTAAAATACTATACATATGACATTTCTAGAGAAACTAGCCCTGCTCTTGCATTTAACCACCATTATAACTTTAATTAATTTTCAGGATATTATTGGTTCATAATTAATGATGATAGGAAAAAACAACCTATGGGTCTAAAATATTATTTAAAAGAAAATATAAAAGCAGTTATTATTACAAGTCATTTTAAAACACTTGTTAATGATACACTAAAAAATAATTGATAGGGATTGTAGGAATTAAATAAATATACTAACACTTATAAATATTTGTACTAACTATAAAAGAGACATGAAAGATGAGAGATTTATAAAAGGTAGAGGAAGGTATTAAAGGTTTTAAAGGTAGAGGAAGTATATGGCAAAATGTATTTCTGAGATTTGGAATATGCAAAGCTTTATTTATTTTTTTTAATTAAATGTTGGGAAAGATTTTTGTACTTACCTTTGCTCCAAATCTCCTACATCGCATAGGCCTCTAAGTCTTTTCTGAGTAATCCTTCCAAGAAAATGATTTTACTATTAATTTTTGAAGATAGACATTAAACCCTTCATGATCAAGGTGATGGATGAAAGAGCAAGGAGAGAGATAGAGTTGAACCAGTTGCCCAGAGGTAGAAAAGCATCTAGAGACTATCAGATATTGTAGCCAACTGGGAAATATGTAATTCTTCTAAATGTTAAAGGCACCACTCAGCTTCATGTCATTGCTGCTTTGTGGGAGTGCTACCCTGGCAGTACCAATTATTTTAATCTTTAATAGATTTTTCATGTGTCCTATTATGAATTTTTTTTAAAGTTTGTTTATTTTTGAGGGAGCGGGGGAGGGGCAGAGAAAGAGGGAAACAGAAACCGAAGTAGGCTCCAGGCTCTGAGCTGCCAGCACAGAGCCTGACGCAGGGCTTTAACTTAACAAACCGTGAGATCATGACCTGAGCCGAAGTCCCACGCTTAACCAATGGAGCCACCCAGGCGCCCCATGAATGTTTAAATATGGGGGAGTCAAAACATGTTTATGAACAAATTGCATTCCTATAAGTCTATCATAAAAGCCTTATGCATCCACTAAAGACTTTCATTTGGAAGGAAACATTACAATTTCGTTATGTGGATATACTCCGTTTTCTCTTCAGATCGCATAAATCTTTCATCTTTGTAATTTTATTATGTGGATTTGAATCTGAGGTATAAGATGATATCTTACGATGTCAATAAAAAAAAAAAAGTGCTTCTGGTATAAAGAGGTTTCCTCTGTTTCTTTACCAAAATATTTTGATTTCCTGTTATTTATATGAAAGTCAGAGCTTTAGCCAAATATATCCTTTTGCTTGAATATTTTACCATTTAGAAAATTTATCTCTGTATATAATACATTTCTCTTATTTTTCTAGATAGTGAAAGGACTACAGGTAAAAATTGTTACTGTATTTTAGCCATTATCAATAAACTCCTTGATAATTAGACAGTTTATTTTCCTCAAGTCGTTTGACTCATTCGCTCACAAATTTGCTCAGAGTTCCAACCATGTGAGAACTCTATTCTAGGCACCAAAATACCAAAGTAAACAAGACTGACAAAAGCTTGTCTCTAATGCTACTTATGTTCTAGTGGAAGACACTGACACTACCTATGATAAATAAAATATAAAACAGGTTACATTGTGAGGGGTGTCTGTGTTGGGAAAGAAAACTTTAATTGTTGTGAAGTGGGAGGGGGAGAGGAGAGCTCTCTCTCACGGTTTGAAACTTGGGTGACAGTGGTCGGGGAAAACCCCACTGAGGAGGTAGTTCTGAGTAAAAAAAAAATGAAATAACATATCTGGTAGGAGAATATGGTAGACTGAAGTTTCTCAATATTTTTTATATCATAACCTGCCCTTTTAGGAACCTTGTTAGACATTCCTTAATTGCTCCCCTGTACACGAAATTCAATCCCTTCACATTTTGACCAGTAGGGTTGAACATGCGAGGGTCCAAACTTTTAATATCTCAGAATTTTTTGTCCCCAGAGAATACATTTTTCTTCTCTTGGGGGAAAGCCTGTCCATTTTAAGAATGTGTTTTCTAGACTTAGAAACAACAAATGCAAAAAACTTGAAATCCATTATACTGAAGTATGTGTCTGTCTAGCAGCATCAGGTTAGTGTTGGAGTTGGAGAGAATTAGTGAGAGAATCCTAAGAGAATAGGAGAGATTAGAGGGTGGAGAAATCATCCACGACCCTATTAGTCAAATCTTAGCTTTGACATTAATCAGAGGACTTTAAGCAAAGGAGCAATACAGTCTAACCTAAATTTTCACAAATCACCTTGGTTGTTCTGCTGAGTCTAGAGGGAATATGAGCATTTGGGCAACTTTTGCAGAATGAAAATGTTCAGTTCTAATTAAAATGTTAAGAATTTAAAGAAGCGAAAAAGCAGAACATTAAACCAAGGTGAGGGTCCTTCTGTTCACAGGGACCTACTGCACGGGTCACCCACACAGGAAGCTACTTCTATTTGCAGTAATTTTTGGATCAGAGTGATGACATTAGTGATGGTGAAGGGTTGAAAAGTTGGATACTGGGGACACTTGGGTGGCTGGGTCAGTTAAGCATCTGGCCCAGGTCATGATCTCACCGATCTTTTTTGAGCCCCACATCAGGCTCTCTGCTGTCAGCACGGAGCCTGTTTTGGATCCTCGGTCACCCTCTCCATCTCTGCCCCTCCACCGCTCAGGCCGGTGCTCACATGCACAGGAGCTCCTGCTCTCTCTCAAATAAATAAACGTTAAAAAAAAATTAAAACTTGGATATTGAAGGAGTAACAGACTGGGTTTTGTCACACTATCGATAAGAAATGTGATAGAAAGGAGACGCACAGCATAAACTTAGGTTTTGTCTTAACCAGTTGAAAGAACAAACTAGATCTGAACTGAGGTGAAGAAGACAGCAAAGGAATTGGCCTGAGAGGTGTGTTGGTGTACTGTCCTCATTCTTGAAATTTCATAGAAGATATTGTTTCTGAATTATAATTTATTTCATATCCTCTATCTGTGCTATCATTATTAGCATATCTTAAGGGTTATTTTAATTTTTAAAAAATGATGCCAGAAATATCGCATTTATTTAAATAATGAGGCTCTTTTTCTATAATTTTGCAGACGACTTCTTTTTGCAGTTTAAGTCAGTTTCAGTAGTAATTAGGGAAAATATATTCATAATTGTCATCTAAGTATGTGCATGCACTTTCAAATGTATATTGGGTGCATGCATGCATTTGATTCTGCTTTGAATGTCTTTAAGATTCACAATTGCCTTACCCACTTGAAAGGACTCAATGATAAACTAAAGTAGATATTGATGTTTAATTAAAATAATTTATATCCAAATTTTAAAATCTTGAAGGTATGATTACATGACTTACAGGTTTCCTTTTCCCCTTACCCTTACTTTTGAGTGATTACAAAATGATCAACTTCTGGAATTAAAAAAAAAAAAAGTTTACAGACAGCATAACCTGTTTTCAGATAAAAATCAGTAAGACATCCTGCGTACTAAGCGTGTTATTTTTTTAAAGACCACATCCGGTAATGTCTATTAAGCTTTAAAATGCATATATTCTATGAACCACCAAGTCAGCTTCTCTATATAGTTACCCCTGTTTTTTAATAGCATTCTTTCCTTGTGTTGACTTTTTGTTCTCTAATTTAAAATGCTCTGAGGACACAAATGTCAAGTAAATTGCCTGTAATTGCATTCATACTTGTTATTAAATTCCATTAATAAGTATACTCTAAATATATATGAAAAGGAAAGTATGCATTCGGGCTTTAATTTTCATGCTAATCTTCTGCTTATTTTCTAATCAATGCTGAAAAAAGGCTTAAGATGCTCTTCAGCTTCTACTCTGGAGGTCAACAAGGACAGCAGGAGCAGAGAGCTGATAAAATGGGGGGTACAAGGCAGAGCGAGCCACCGTGATTATTTTCTCAGTGTCTGTTTTGCAGAAAGATCTTGTTATCTCAAAACTCAAGAAGATTATAAAGGTTATTTTTCAAGGTAGGAGATGTGTCAAAAAAAAAAAAACTACTCAATCATGCTGTCAAAGATTTGTGTAGCTGAAAGCAGAATTTGTATTAGAAAATATATTTGTCTATTATATCCGATAAAACTGAGAATTCAAAATTGATAATTAAATTTGTTTCCTAAACTTGATGAAGTCAAACAACTGAGGATTCTAAAATACTGTGATTATTTTGAAATGTAATGAACTTTAGAAAAATGAACATGTCGCACTACAGAAACCATAAGAGAATGGAGACTTAATTTCATGTTTTATATTATTTTAATTTCTAATTTAATCACTAATAACATGTCCACAGATACTTATTTCTAAATAATAACCACAGATACTTATTTCTAAATATGAAACATATACTTACTACTATAAAGCATTTATCTAAACCTATCTCTTCACATAATAAAATATATTTAAAATATTTGGAGATTTTTACAGTATAATAATGTGTGTTTGTATATGTGTTTATTTTAAAAGAGAAAGGCATAAAAAATGTTGACATATCAATAGCATTGTAAGCAACTCTTTGAATTTCAAATAAGAGCTTCTCATATTACCTTTTCAAGTAATAATCCAAAATTTATTTCTTTTTTTAAGATTCTGATTCATGGCTCTAAACTGTTGCAAAAAACTATAAAGAGTAATTTATTAATCAATTTTAGTAGCGAAAATATAAAAGAAAGGAAGGACACTTATTTATTTTCTATTATTTTTTGTGAAAAAAAGAAAATATTTACTGATTGAGCTATCTATAAACAATTATTTGAAAGAGTAACTTTTACACCACAGGTGGTATTCGGGATGCTGAATACATATTTGGAGTAAAATATTTTTAAGGAGTATAGTAAGTGACAAACTGCTACCCTTTGACAATATTTGTAATTCATATATGTTCTTAATAATTTTAAGCAACCTGATATTTTATAACATAAAATTATACATATTTCATAACAATGTCTATACACAAAGTGCATAAAATCAATAAAGAGAGCCCCAAACCATAATTTGAAAAAAAAAATTACACAATAATTTGGTAAAATGATGATTGATTTTAATGTTTTCATTTATCACTGATATTTTGATATTTTTACGTCTATACTCAATTTAGAATTGCAAGAGATGTATCACATTCATTGTGGACAAAGGGGGGTGTATTCCAGTTCTTCAAGTCATGTAACTTTCTGTGATTATATTCCAGAAGTATAAAATGATTTTCAGTAACATAAAGTTGTAAAATAGCATAATAAGCAAGGCCTTTTATAATACAGTTACACAGGTAAGAAACCATTTTTTTCTGGAACAATTTTATCTAGACTGTTCTTGTTTCTACACTTAATGGTAGCTGAAAATTTAGCATTGAATAACTTGCTTATTAAATATTTAGCAGGAATGCATTGCATGCACCACAATTTGCATTTTTGTGGGGAATCTAAACTTTGAAAAAATTATTTACAAGTTTGCTGAATATTACCAAAGAGAAGAATACTACAAGTTGAATTAGGAAAATCCAGAGGAATGTATTCTTAATACAGTTTAAGGAAAGAGACTGTACATCCCAGTTTGCCTGGAAGAGGTTAATTTATTCCCATTATCCAGGCATAATTAACAATTGTCCATATGATGATCAAATTTGTTAATGCTTACACAATAACTGATATTGCCACCTTAATTAAGACCATCTTAATTATCACTTTCTCTCAATTGCACTTCAAACTTCTCATAAACAACAAATATTCAAAAAACTAGGCTTTTCAGGAATTCAATAAAATTTACATTGTTGATTCAAATGGGTAGCATGTATGTTTTTGTTTTTTTTTGTTATCAAACAGTGTAATGAAGAGGCGAAGCTATGATGATCTTATGGAAATTACTATAACCTCACCTTGATGGGTGGTCAACTTACTTTTACATGGACATGTCCTTAAGAAGTGTACAGAAAAAAATATCAAAAATATTCTTGAAACTAAGTTGTGGATCTTTTTACATAAAATGAATGGATAATTAGCTGTGATTGAAAGTGCCATGCCAGGAGGAATGGGAGTAATAGCAATCTGGCAAGTTATTTAGCACCAAGCTATAGTTAAAATTGGCTAAACTATAGAATGTTTCTACATGCATTTGAGCTTTTATTTCATAGAAACTATCCAACGTCACTTAAAGGAATATACATCTTAAATTTCTGATTTCCTTCATGGGGGTAAGCTCTTATTCACTCTAAGATACCCTCTTATTTCATAAGAATTACTTTCCAGAGGATGAGAGACAAGAATTTGTTCGGCTGTTTTTGTCTATTGTGTGCCTTCCCTAACTTTTCACTTCCTCTAGTGCTGACAGACTTAGGTGTCCACCCCCCAGGTTTCCCCCATTACTTTGAGAATCTGTGGCTTCCGGTCAGTCCCGATACTGTCATGTTGTTACTTCTTGGTTCCAAGGGATAGACGCCACTTTTGATTGGGCAACTAAGTGTACCAAAGAGTTTATAAAGTCAATGGCAAACCAGAGCACCAGAATTGTACAAGAATTAAGAAAGACAAGGCACACCAAAAATCCTTCCACAGAAACACCTTAATCTAGTATTGTTGCTCCATTGCTACTTAGCACTCTACATGTTCACTGCTTTGGGACACTGGTTGCCAGGTAGCTCCAGTAAACTTCACTGATCCTACTAAATAATATTTACTTACACCTTTGAAAGACAGCAAATAAATAAAAACCAATGAAGAAGGCCAATGTGTGGTTGGTGGGTGTTGTATGTGGACTGTGGTCCATCAATCTCATTCATGTGGTTTCTCGTATTCCAAGGAGTGAGCTTGAGATAGTGGCTCTGGGGCAATGTTTGAAGAGGAAAAGAAAGAAGTTAATAGAGGTCATCTCCTGAGCTCTCAAATGTCATGTGAGAACCATTCTCTTGGTCAAAGGAAGTCATATTTCCAGATTTAATGGATTCAATGGATGAGGAAATACACCCTGCTTCATGATAGAAGAATGGCAAAGATATTGCCAAAAAGCATAAACAGGGTTAGGAGGTATTATTGAGCCCATTAAAAAAACTCAACCTTAATACCTAAAACAAAGAGAGTATAGACAGCTAAGTTAGCCACAGAGAGAACAGTTTATTTTATTCTATTAAGCACGTGACGTTAGGTGGTAAAAACATACCCCAGATGACTATATCAATGAAGGAGGAGTACCCTTGGACTGTTTCTTCCTTTTCATAGTGGCATTTTATTCTCAAGCCATTCAAATATGTTTTCAAAAACAGAGCAGAATTTTTTCTGAATGCAAAGATTCTATTGATTCATACTATTTTTTCAGTGCAAATACAGAGATAAAAGGGAACATCCAGGCATTGATAAATACTTCTGATAAAAATAACATTCAGAATGGAAAATATGTGACATCTTTTGGTATTAAGACAGAAATATGAGATAAGTTAATTAAATAATAAATGACATAATTTTAGTTTTGTCTATATCTTCCATTGTGACATAGACCTTTATTGCCCATAACAAAGCACCACAGTGAGAACAGAGAATTGGCCAGTTCAAACTGACTTACTCGTTGTGAGTTCACAGTAGGTAAGAGAGAAAGAGGAAGCCATGTATGCGAGAAAGGGAATGACTTACCTGTTACTGAACTTCTGCCATCCTAGAAGAAAGCAAGACTTTTTGTTACTTTAGCATTCTGTTGTTCACCTCCTTGACCCACTTGCAAGAATCCGTGATCATTACAGTGGTCGGAGAATCTAATTTGTTTGCAAAGACTCTCATGGAAAAGGAGTTTACAGATCTCCCTCGCTAATATCTTTTAGGGTCTTGTATGAATTTCTGTCAAGTGTATCTTCCTGTTGTGCAATCTAACTCACTCCTGCTGTGATTTAAAAAAAAAAAAACACAAAACTTCATATCTTCTACTCTCACTGGAAATGAAGAACAGCTGGTTATAATCCTCCTTCTTGAAGGTTACAGTTTAAAAGTCACTTACTTAATCTGCTCTGACAAAACTTATGAATCTTGGAATATTTCCTTTGCTAGTAGATTGAAAGTTTGTAAGTGATCATATGTCATAAAACTATTAGCACATTAACACAGCAGTAGACCAACAGAGTGGAGATAGATAGCTCCTATATGTACTTTTCCTTTGTTCACTGTATTACCTCTATTGATAGGTTTGGAAATAGACATAGTTCAGGTGGGTTTTTTTGTTTGTTTGTTTGTTTGTTTTTGCTTTTTTTTTTCATCTTTTTTTGGATCACGGTCACTAAATTAAGTGTTTAAATTTATACACAAGTTGGAATAGAAGAAGAAAAAAGTGAGCATATACACAAATCTTAAACTTTAATTTTTAGAAAAACTAGAAAATCTGTATGAACATAACATATTTTATTATGCCATTTTGATTTCCTCAACTTTCAATGTAAGCAGTGAGAACATGACAATCTAGTGTGGTTTGGGAGTTGGTTGAATGATGCAAAAAAACTGCTGGATTTCAGAATTGAATTAGATAAATAATAGTCAGTAGACAGGGGTTGACACGCTTAGGAGAGAGCAAGGATATATCCAAGTGATGTATGGCATAGTAAACTCCAGAAAGACCATCACCAAACGTGTAACAGGCTCAAATATCATTTCTCTACACTGCTTGTTTAATACAGCATCTCAGCCTGACTGCCAGTGCAGGCAGTCATGTTAGCAGCTTGAAGGATTTTCCCCCCAGCATAGCCTTTTGATGCATTCAGAGTTCCCATAGTTCTAGACTCACCGGGACATCTTTCTGTGGATCCAACTCATGTCTTAGAAAAGCTCAGTATGAGAATGTAATAGCTGCACCAAAAGATTATTTTATTTCCTCGTTTTTAATTTTTCCTATATGCCATTTGAAGTATGTGAAACAAAAATGGTAATAACAAGGTTTTTAGAAAGACAGCTATTTGAAGAATGCAGTGGTCAGGAAAAATAAACAAATAAACACCAAAAGAACCCAAAACCAAAACAAAAAATCCTAATATATTCTCTACTACTGGCCAAAGAGTGAAACATTTGTTACTCACAAAGCTGTAGCAAGTCTGGTGGAGCTTGGAGGAACAAAAATGTCTTCATATCGGTTCTCATATTTTTTTTTTTTTAATTTTTTTTTTTTCAACGTTTTTTTTTTTTTTTTTTTATTTATTTTGGGGACAGAGAGAGACAGAGCATGAACGGGGGAGGGGCAGAGAGAGAGGGAGACACAGAATCGGAAACAGGCTCCAGGCTCCGAGCCATCAGCCCAGAGCCTGACGCGGGGCTCGAACTCACGGACCGCGAGATCGTGACCTGGCTGAAGTCGGACGCTTAACCGACTGCGCCACCCAGGCGCCCCTCGGTTCTCATATTTTTGACCACTCCTTAGATTATTATAATATTCTAGGAAAATCAAGGAAAAATAATGTTTCAGGTACAATATCTTATTTATAAGAAAATTGACAGCCTATTGGTGAACTTTCTTACATATTTGCCCCCAAATATGAGACCAATATATCTTCTTCTAGAGGATTCCACAGATAAAGGGCTTGGTGTTCAATTTCATTATCTTTTCAGACATGCGGAAAGTGCAGCTCCAAAAGGGCACACTCAGGTAAAGCCAATCTTCTAATATTTATTGTTGAATATCCATTTTCACACTCAATTAGACGTGTATCCTATTATCATGTGATGATGTCTTTTATCCTCAGATTTCCCAAATTTTCAGAGGTTGTTCAAGTCAATCATGATAGATCTGCCTACAGTCTATTTTCACATAAAATTCACCACAAAAGTCAGTGGCTTTAAGCAACAATAATATAGTATTGCCCACGCGTCTCACCTTTGGCAGACTTACTTATGGCAGACTCTACCAGCTGGTCAAGAGCCAGCCGGTAACATGTGTGCTAGATCTCATTCTCCTTCTGAGATCACAGACCTAAGTAGGACATAGTGTCATGCAGATGGGAGAGCCACAGGAGGGCATCAGAAAGAGGTAAGTTCTCTTTCAGACTGAGGCTCAAAATCAGCACAATCACTTCAATCCTTTATCACTGGTCAAATAGGTCACTTGGCCAGGCCCAAGTGAAGTGTTCAAATATATGCACTGGCTGTTAGTGAGAGGGACACAAAAATTACATGTCAGGTAGCAAGAATATGTAGAAGGTTAAAAACTTAGTGCCAGTAATAAATCTATCATATAGCTCTAAATCTGTTCAATTTTCTGATATTATCCTTCTCTCCTAGCTTCTTCACTGTCACCATGCAGAAGAGAAAGGAATGAGAATTACTAAAACCTTTCCCCTCAAATTTAGGACGAGGATAAAAATATTCTTTCTCTGTCTCTCCGTCTCTCCATTTTTCTAGTAGTTTAGATATCTTCCATATCAAAGGAATATCTAATTAAATTTGCTGAGGATTTTTATGAAGAACAGATATTAGATTTTGTTAAATGGCTTTTGAAATCTATTGGAATGATTCATGCACCATTTATTTGATCAGTATTTACTGAGGACCTACTAAGCGCCAATCAGGCACTGGATTTACATCTGTAGGGGGAAATGACAACAACAAAAAACAGACAAAGTTCCCTGCCCTGTGGACCTTACGTTCTACCGGGGTGAGAAAGATTTTAAAAGTGATAAAAATAATGAATGGTTAATATATACATTATAGTGAATTGTGTTTACTGATAAAGACAAAAATAAATCAGGGAAGAGAAATGAATATAGAGCGAATAGGAGGGAAGTTTACAAATTCATGTATGGTGGCCGAGAAAGACATGAATGAGGGGTAAACATCTCTAAAGGAAATGACTCTTTTTTAACATGTGGGATGGAATATACTTATATTCTGGTAATAAGTAATGCCATACTTCAAATGAATCATTGTTATGGTATATTGTTTCTTTATTGTATTACTACAATATTTATTGTATTACTACAATTATTACTTTATTGTATAATCTATTTGTTAGTATTTGTTAGTATTATCTTTAAGTGTTGAGTAGTTATTCAAAAGTATATTCAGTTTTTCCTTTTGCTATGCTATCTTTGCCAGTTTCTTTTTTTGATCAGTGTTTCTCCAGATTCAATTATTCTTTCTTTAACTATATTTGAAATTTGAAACACTTTCTTCAAATATATTTGGAACACTTTTCCAGTGAAATTTATTGGCTAGGTCTCTTATTTGTAGGGCAGATAATTCTACATTAATCATCTGAACTATTTTGATGTTTCTAAAAAAAATTTATATTTTCTTGTGTAAGAATATTATGCATTGGGTGAATAGATAGATAGATAGATAGATAGATAGATAGATAGATAGATAAACACTCTAGTGCTAGGCCACAATTAACAGAACAATTGATTTTTTTTTAATGAATAAAAATGTTCAAACTCAAAATACAAACATCAGCTAGAAGAGTCTATTTTATAATATTTATATGCTATAACATATATCAAATACTATATGTACTAAATAATATCTAATAACTGCATAACTGCATGGGGTTCTCCTATATTAGCTAGTATATGCATATGTTTGTCAGCTTTTGAATATAGACCTTGTGACAGATACTTTTATTTGTCAACTTGACTGAGTCATGGGATACCCAGAACTTCCCAAACTCTATCTGATTGAATGTTAAGGCAAAGTTACAGCAATAGTTAAATTCTATACATAAGCATCTGTTATTAATATTCTCTCTTGAGTGGGTTGTACCTCCCTCTTTTGTATCTATGAAGATTAAAAGTAGGGATATACAATTAAAAATTTATTTTTCCTATTCATATCCTTAAGAGTCTAGTTATCTCCATTCTGTAATTACCGAGTAGCAGCAATACTTACAATACAGTCCAATATAAAAATACCATCTAAATATTAGTTGTATGAATGTATGCTAATATCCATCTTAGAAAGTCTTTTTTTAATTTTCTTAAACTAGGTGGATATAATGGCAACTATGAAATAACTTGAAAAGAATGTGTAGGGAAGTAGAAAGGAACATAAATTTAGACATCTTTTTTAGATTACTATTTTTACAATGGACAGCAGAGAATTAGGAAATTCCTAGAGGTAAATGTTGGGTCAAGGAAATTTTTTTAATATGGATTTTTACAATAAAATTCTATAAATGGATTTTTACAATAAAATTCTATAAATGATATACAAGAGAGAATGCTTAAGGATAAAGGGTAAAAAAGGGAGATTTCAGTATTGCAGTGTTGATGGTGGGGTATGGCATCCATATCACAATAGGAAGACCTTAGATAAAAGTAAGGGCATTTTAGGTCACCCGTCTGGCTCAGTCAGTAGAGCATGTGACTCTTGATATCAGAGTTGTAAGTTTAAGCCCCATATTGGATATAAAGATTAAAGTAAAATCCTTTTTTTATTAAAAAATAATTTTAATGTTTATTTATTTTGAAAGAGAGAGAGAATAAGAGAGAAATGCCAAGTTCTCTCAGTGCAGAGCCCCACACACTGCTTGATCTCATGAACTATGAGATCATGACTTGAGCCAAAATCAAGAGTCAGACAGTCAGTTGACTGAGCCACCCAGGAGACCCTAAAAATAAAATCTTAAGAAAAAATGCAATGGCATTTCTTAATTTGTGATATGAGCAAAGCCAGAAGATAAACCTCCAGATGAAGGAGCATTGTTAAGCCTGGTTGTGGAAGTATGAGGTTTTTATCCTCTGATTACTTTCATTTTTTTCAAATGAAATGTTAGGAAAAGTTTTCTGTTAAGTATATGGGGGCAGGTACAAGGGATAAAGTTTTAAATAGAAGGATGGGATATAAAGTAGCTATATAGGAAAATGGGAATGAGAAGTTAATAGATACATATAATAATTTCCACTTGGGATTCGTGCACATAAATAAAGGGGGACCTTGTAACACACACACACACACACACACACACATACACACATATATAGATATTCAGAGTCAGATGTGAACTCAGAATGGATTAATAACTGGGATAACGTTTGTCCAGTTGCATATGACAAAGGGGAAAAATTGCATAAGACTAGGTGATTGTACGGTTAAGAAAGGAAGTCAGGAAACTGACTAATGAGTAGTGAAAATCTTATGACATCAATAGGTAGGACTTCTCAGTGGAGTCAAAGGATTGCAGAGAATAGCACTTAGAATAAGTTAACTGGGGGAATACATGATATTTGGGGGACAGGATTCTTAAAATATGCATTTCAGACAAAAGACAGTTACTAGTGCTGAGAGTCTCTAAAGTGTGACCATGTGAGCAGTTAGCTCAGTAGAGTAAGAATATGGTCATTGTAATTTTGATTTTATAGTCGTGTGACAGCTTGGCTGGATTTCCTTCATTGCCCTGTAAATACTATTGTTGAAGATTTTCTGCCACTGAATGCTACTAGGGAGAAATTTTGAGAGCATCCTGATCTTACCCCTTACCCTACATGAATTTCACCACTCCCTGTGTGTCCTTCAAATAGCCATAATACATGAAGAATTGATTATACCTTAATTAATTAATTATTGGCAATTAATTTTTTTAATGTTCATTTACTTTTGAGAGAGAGAGAGAGAGAGCGCACACAAGCGGAGGAGGGACAGAGAGAGGGAGACAGAGGATCCTAAGTGGGCTCTTATCTGACAGCAGAGAGCCTGATGCAGGGCTCAAACTCACGAATGGTAAGATCATGACCTGAGTCAAAGTCAGACCCTTAACCAAATGAGTCACTAGTTTTCTTTAATATGTTGTGTTTTCTACGTTAGGTGAATTAATTAGGAATATCTTCAATATTCTTACAATGTGTACTTCACAATTATTAGCTTCTAACTCATTTTATTTAGTTTTCCTCTGATTTCTCAGTGATTATTTCAGGTTTCTCAGGTAGTCTACTGAATTAGGTACTAATATAAGGGAATGCCGCTACTATATATTTTTCTTACTCAAATTTGTTCCTACAATTTTGCTTTTATTTCTCAGCTTGTTTAGTTCTGCATTATCTGTTTATCTTAGCATGGCATTTGAGATATAACTTATTTTTAGTGGTATTAAAGTTTGTTTTATTATGCTAGGAGTAAAAATATGTTTGTGGACTTTAAACTTTGATAATTCATGATTTCTTCTTTTTTGTCCATCTTTTTTATTTCCTCCTCAATTTTTGCCATCTTACTAATTTTAACATGGATGTCATAGATAAGAATCTAGCCAATTCTCCTTGGCTTCATTGCACTTTGAGACTTTTTTTTTCAGAGATGAGACCTGAGGGCTAAGTTTGTATAATTTTAGTCTCCATATTCTGCATTTGCCTGTCCAAAGATTTAGTCTTTGATCTTTTAAAGTATAGTTAGGTTAAAATTCTTTAAATCACTTCTGATTTGAGGCATATTTTATTTTTATCCAGGGTATCTTAAGCTTTTGAGTAGCTTTCTCTGCTTCAGATTGACCCTAGGAACTAACCAAAGCACTAGTGACTGTTGTACATAAAATTGCTAATCTATAGCACAGAAGAGAAACTTCAAAGGGTGTGAAGGGGCGCCTGGGTAGCACAGTCAGTTAGCGTCTGACTTCAGCTCAGGTCATGATCTCGCGGTTTGTGGGTTTGAGTCCCATATTGGACTTTGTGCTGACAGCTCAGAGCCTGGATCCTGCTTCAGATTCTGTGTCTCCCTCTCTCTCTTGCCCTCCTCGCTCATGCTGTCTCTCTCTCTCTCAAAAATAAATAAACATTAAAAAAAGTTTTTTTAAAAGGGTGTGCAATATCAATTTTTCTCTGTCCAGCAGGCACTGAGCACCTCAGTTTTCTTTTTCCATATTATTCCCTACTTAATTACTCCTTTTAGTGACACTTTAAGTATTGAAGAATAAGGTTGATTCAGGATTAATCAGTCTCTTTCTGTTAACTAGGGAAAAGAAAATAAGGTGATATTGCCTTCATTTCCTTATTGGTGGTACGATTCCTATTGGCATCACAGGTTGGTTTCTTCCAGGAGGACTCTGAGATGGAGATTTACATGCAGGGATTTTATCTCTAAAAGCTCTCAGAATCAACAGTTCCATGGGAGTAAAGAAACAAAGTTAGGAACTAGTAGAAGTTCAACCATAACAAAGCTCCCATCCAAAGTGAGTGCTAGAAGTGGAATGGCCCTTCAGAGTTGTATCAAATTGAGCAAGGGGTCTGGGCCTTTATGTGGCCAAGTCAACCAGTCATTGGACACGGGTTGCTCCGAGCAAAGTGTAATGACATTGGGCTGGCATCTCTCTTCAGCCCATGACAAGACCAGGAAGTAACTCAACAGAAAATTTTGTCTGCCTACAGTTCAGCGCTAGGAGAATGAGTGTTTCAGGCCAGAAGTGTGGGGGAGGGAGTGAGGAATCTGAATATTATACGGGAACATTCATTATAGTTTGGAGAGACTTTTGGCCTTACAGTCATTTCGTGTTTGTCTATAACATTCCTAAATACCCTCAATCAGCCTTCTCTCACTAGTGAAATTTTTCACATTTTTTTTCCTCCCACCATTCTTCATGGTTGTTGAAAATCATTCAAATGCAAATAATACATGATTTAGCTAGTGTCTGTGTATATTTATATAGAAATTTTAACTTTTTATGTTTATCTATTTATTTTGAGAGATAGAGTGCATGCACAAAAGTGGATGAGGGGCAGAGAGAAAGAAAGAGAACCCCAAGCAGGCTCCACTTTGCCAAAACAGAGCCTGATGGGGTCTGCATCTCACAAACTGAGATATCCTGATCTGAGCTGAAATGTAGAGTGAGGTACTTAACTGACTGAGCCACCCAGGTGACCCACAAATTTTTAAAATCAAAGGAAATGCAGGTTACACAAATGTGGGGACTTTATGAATGTATTGAATATTCATCTATATGTATATATAAATATGAAGTAACCTGAGGGGAAGTGTGATAAAAATTCTATTGTCTGAAATTGAGTTATAGATTATTATGTTATTTTTAGAACTTTCTATCATGCCAGTTTTCCAGTTGATCTCTTAATCAAAATGAACTCATTAGTGTATTGATAAAAGAATCATTTACCACAATCAAGTGGGACTTTATTCTTGTGCTGCAAGGGTGTCTAAATATTCTCAAATCAATCAATGTAATATATGCATTAATAAAAGAACAGATGAACCCTATGATCTTATCAATAGATGCAGGAAAATATATCTGACAAAGTAGAGCAACTGTTCTTGCTAAAAACCCTCAACAAAATAGGGATAAAGGAAACATATCTCAACATTATAAAGGCTGTATATGGAAGACCCACAGCTAATATAATCCCCTGTGGGGATAAACTGAGTGCATCTCCTCTGTGGTCAAGAACAAGACAGCGATGTCCACTCTCACCATTGTTATTTAACATAGTACTAGAAGTCCTAGCATCAGCAATCAGACAACAACAACAACAACAACAACAAATAAAAGACATCCAAATTGGCAAGGAATAAGGCAAACTTTCACTTTTTGCAGATAACATATACTCTAGGTAGAACATCTGAAAGACTCCACCAAAAGATTGCTAGAAGTGATACATGAATTCAGTAAAGTCGCAGGACAAAAAATCAACATACAGAAATCTACTGCATTTCTAAACACAAATAATGAAGCAGCAGAAAGGTAAATCAACAAATCGATCTCATTTACATTTGCAACAAAAACCATAGGATACCTAGGAATAAACCTAACCAAAGGGGTAAAATATCTGTACTCTGAAAACTATAGAACACTTATGAAAGGACACAAAGAGGACACAAAAATGGAAAATATTCTATGTTCATGGATGGGAAGAACAAATAAAGTTAAAATGTCTATAACACCCAAAACAATCTACATATTTATGTAATCTCTGTCAAAATACCCACAGGATTTTTCATTGAGCTAGAACAATCCTAAAATTTGTATGGAACCACAAAAGAGCCTGAATAGCCAAAGGAATTATGAAAAAGAAAAGCAGAGTCAGAGGCATCACAATTCTGGACTTTAAGTTATATTACAAAGCTATAGTGATCAAGACAGTATGGTGATGGCACAAAAACAGACACATAGATCAATGGAACAGAATAAGAAAACACAGAAATGGGCCCATAACTCTATGGTTAACTAATTTTAGACCAAGTAGGGAAGAAAATTCAGTGGGAAAAAGGACAGTCTCTTCAGCAAATGGTGTTGGGAAAACTGGACAGCAACATGCAAAAGAATGAAACTGGACCACTTTCTTCCACCATACACAAAAATACATTAAAAATGTAGGAAAGACCTAAACGTGAAACAGTAAATCATCAAAATACTAGAGGACAAGAGGCTGCAACCTCTTTGACTTTGGCCGTAGCAACTTCTTACTAGATACATCTCCAGAGGCAAGAGAAACAAAAGCAAAGATAAACTATTGGGGACTTCATCAAGATAAAAACCCTCTGCACAGTGAAGGGAACAATGAAAAAATTAAAAGGCAGCCTATGGAATAGAAGATATTTGCAAATGACATATCTGATAAAGGGTTAATATCTGAAATCTATAAGAGTTTCTCAAACCCAACACCCAAACAACAGATAATCCAGTTAAGAAATGGGCTGAAGACATGAATAGACATTTTTCCAAAGAAAACATACAGATGGCTAACAGACACATGAAAAGATGCTCAACAGCACTCATCATCAGAGAAATACAAATCAAAGCCATGATAAGATACCATCTCACAACTGTCAGAATGGCTAAAATTAACAACACAGGAAACAACAGGTGTTGGCAAGGATGTGGAGAAAGGATAACCCTCTCACACTGTTGGTGGGAATGCAAACTGTTGCAGCCACTCTGGAAAACAGTAGGGAGATTCCTCAAAAAGCTAAAAATAGAATGATCTAGCAATTTCACTACTAGATATTTACCCAAAGGATAGAAAAATACTGATTTGAAGGAATCCATGCATCCTTATGATCTAGCAATTTCACTACTAGATATTTACCCAAAGGATAGAAAAATACTGATTCGAAGGGATCCATGCATCCTTATGTTTATAGTAGCATTATCAACCATAACTAAATTACTGAATGAAGCTAAATGTCCATCAACTGATGAATGGATAAATAAGAAGTGGTATATATGTATATACAGTGGAATATTTCACATGGATGGAGCTAGGTATATTATGCTAGGTGAAATAAGTCAGAGAAAGACCAATACCATATGACTTCACTCATATGTGGGATTTAAAAAGGAAATAGACGAACATGGGGGAAAAAAGAGAGAGGCAAACCATAAAACAGTCTCTTATCTGTAGAAAACAAACTGAGGGTTGCTAGAGGGGAGGTGGGCAGGATGATGGATTAAATGGGTGATGGGTATTAAGGACAGCACTTGTGATGAGCACTGGGTGTTACATGTAAGTGATGAGTCACCCACCATATTCTACTCTTGAAACTAATATTACACTATATGCTAACTAGCTGGAATTTAAATAAAAACTTGAAACTAAAAAAAAAAAAAGTACATTTATCATTATGAGCAATGAGTAATGTATAGACTTGTGGAATCAGAATATTGTATCCCTGAAACCAATATGACACTACTATACTGGAATTAAGCTAAAATTTTTGATTAAAAAAAAACTTAAAAATTAAAATATCAATAAATAAATTATTTTTAAAACCCACTATGTATCATTTTATATTATATGTGACCAATGATAATGGAGATTTTTCTTTCTACAGGTGAATTTAGAACAATAGCCATTGATATAGCAGTTAGGTTAATGAAAGAATAAAAAAAAAAAGAAAAAAAACTAAAGCAAGGAAGAAAACAAAATTAAAAAAACAAATGCCAGGGGGTGGGAGGCTGGCTGTCTCACTTGGTAGGTCATACAACTCTTGATCTCAGAGTTGTAAGTTTGAGCACCATGTTGGATGCATCGATTACTTAAAAATAAAAAAAAAAATCTTTAATAAATAAAATTAAATAAATAAATGTCCGTAGATGCTTGACAGTCAAGTGTGAACTTGAACAATACTATCAACGTGCTGATTATTTTTTTAACATTTACTAAAATTTGTTATTATACATATAAAATAAAACTGGGGATACATGTGTATACACATACTGAATATAAGTGTATGTATTTTTAGACAAGTAAACAATATGTATTCAACCAGCAAAATAATAACACATTTTATCATGCACATCAGAAGGTACATAATGGCCAAATTTTTACTCATTAAAATTTTATTATAATTAACAAGAATCTTATGGAAGGAAGCAGATAATCTAAAGATTCTAAACAATGTATAATATCACAAAAAATTGCCTAAACATTGGGTAGAGATATTAAAAATGAACTCCATTTACCTTAGCTAGTAGAACAAAGAATATTTATTTTTATATATATTTTAAAACTCAAAACGTAGTTTACGTTTGCTTTGCAAGAAAAAATATATATGAGCTTCATGAATAAGACAGCTTACATTTACCTTAGCTCTCTTTTGTAGAATTTTGTAAGTTAGAAAACAAAAGGCTTCTTTTTAAACATTTTTTAGTGTTTATTTATTTTTGAGAGAGAGGAAGAGAGAGAGAGAGAGCATGGGAGGGGAAGGGACAGAGAGAGACACAGAATCCGAAGCAGTTTCCAGGCTCTGAGCTGTCAGCACAGAGCCTTCCACGGGGCTTGAACCCAGGAACTGGGAGATCATGACCTGGGCTGAAGTCAGATGCTCAACCAGCTGAGCCACTCAGGTGCCCCCAAAACACAGGCTTGTTAAACTTATACTTCTTTCAGCAGTGGGTATTTGATTTTCATTTTTCACAAAAGCAAAGCGAAATTTTGAAGCATGTTGAAATAGTGAAGTACTGAATGAGAACCAGAGTCATTCTGTCTAAAAATACAGCTAAATGCAGGGCACCTCGGTGGCTTGGCGAGTTAAACCCCTGACTCTTGATTTCAGCTCAGGTCATGATTTCACAGTTGGGTTTGAGCCCCTCAGTGGGGCTCTGCACTGACAGTGCAGGGCCTGCCTGGGATTCTCTCTCTCTCCTTCTCTCTCTTCCCCTACCCCGCTTGCTCTTTCTCTCAAAAATAAATAAATATTTTTAAAAATTAAAAAAAAAATACAGCTAAATGCAACCTCTCATCGATCTATACTCCACCCTCTGAAGGCCGTCATGCATCATCTATGTCATGAGGGAAATTAGGAATATAAATGCTGAGGTAAGCTTTCTTCTGAAGGTGTAAGTTTTAATGGGGGAATGATCTTTTCACACATAGCCTTTTGGTATTATTTGGATAAAAAAAAAAAAAAGGAAAGTGGAAATAAACAAAAAGCAGATTCGTACGCAAAGAACAAATTAATGCTTGCCAGAGAGGTGGGTGGGGGTATGAATGAAATAGCTAAGGGGATTAAGAAGTACAAACTCCAGTTAGAAAATAAAGAAGTCACAGAGACGAAGAGTGCTGCGTAGGAACTAGAGTCAATAATATTGTAACAAAGTTGTTTGGTGACAGATGGAGACTACACTTGCGGTGAGCATTGAGTAACGCAGAGAATTGTTGAATCACTATATTGCACACCTGAAACTAATATAACACTATGTTAATTATACTTCAATTATATATATATTTATATATATAATATATATTAATGTATATATTACAAAATTTTAAAGTGCATCGGTGCAAATATGTGAAAATTACATGCAAAAATGAATGTTGTTTTGTTAGAACAGAGCTATTATAGATGGTTTTATTTCAGGCACTATATTATCTCACAATTTTAAGTTTACGTGTCAGAAAATAGAAACTGCTTAAATTTCATGAATGACTCAAAACTGTTGGGTGACACTCAGTTTAAACCAGGATGGGGAAAGGTATTTTTCCTTGAACTATACTGTAAAGACATTTTAGAAGGAGCTATGGGAGCAATGTCTGTCATTATCACTCACTGTGCTTTAGCAGAGGAGAGAAATGAGCACAAATCTATCCCTTAGGCAAGAATAAGCTCTGTGACTTCTGTGGCCCAGAGAAACAGAGGAACCGTGGATCAATTTACTAACTATGGTGCAACATCCTAGACTCTCAGGAAATGCTACAGATTACTTTAACTTTGTTTTTAAAAGGTCTGCTTCACTCCAAAATATCTGGAGGTTACAACTGTAATAATCATGCAATTTTTTGTGGGTCATTTTTTCTGTGCCTGTACAAAAGTTTCGATAGCTCCCTGGTGTTTATCCCTATGGTCTTAATGACAAAACTCCCAGACCGTATACAGTGTGGAGAATATTGGCTGTATACATACATAGCAAAACACACAGATGAGTAAATAAAACAGAAAGTCATATAGGGATTGTATAAAATGAATCAGATACAGCTGTAGATTGGTATGGTGTGCTTATTTATCTTCTTACTTTCTACATGAGCATTAGAAATAATTGGAAGCACCAATCTGACTGGAATTATTTACATGAAATATGACAAACGCTCAAGACCTTAACAAATATAAAGAGTAGGAGATGATACAAGTAAAAAAAAAAGAATATCTATAACTGATAAGTGGCAAAATACATTAACAAAATATATTACAAACACACATACTTATAAAAAGGTAATCTAGCAATATGGATCCTGACTACTTATATTTAACTTTCCATAATATAAGTACAGAGCAAGAAATATAAATGCCACAAGCACACAGAAAGAAAGAAAGAAAGAAAGAAAGAAAGAAAGAAAGAAAGAAAGAAAAAGAAAGAAAGAGAAAGAAAATAAAGAAAGGAAAGAAAAATAAAAAGGAACAGTTTCTCTATAAAACAGAAATTGAACAGAAATTCAAAGTAAAAAGTGCAGGCTTATCTTGTTAACAGTCTGAACTTCTGGTTGCAGAATGGACCATGGGTGGTAATTTCACTCTGTTGAAAAACCGAGGGCCGTATCACTTTTCTAGCAAGGAACAAATACCTTTTTAAACTTTTTACTTTAATGATGCAGAAAATGCTTTCTACAGAATCCAACATCCATTTATGAGAAAAGTTCAACAAAGTGGGTATAAAAGGGACAAGCCTTAATATAACAAAGCCATGTATGACAAGCCCACAGTTAACATAATACTCAATAGTAAGAAGTAGAAAGCTTTTCCTCTAAGATCAGGAACAAGGCAAGGATGTCCACTCTTGCTACTTTTATTCAACACAGAATTGGATGTCTTAGCCAGAGCATTTAGGTAAAAAAAAAAAAAAAAAAAAAAAAAAAAAAAAAAAAAAAAAAAAAAAAAAAAAGTAAAAGGTACCCAAATTGGAAAGGAAAAAATAAAACTGTCACAATTTGTAGATGGCATGATATTATATGTAGAAAACCCTAAAAATTCAACCAAAAGCTGTTAGAGCTAATAAATGAATTTAGTAAATTTGCAGAATACAAAATCAATACACATAAATCTGTTGTGTTTCTATACAATAATTGACTAGTAATAGTATCCATATAATTCATTAATGATATAAAAATGGAAGACAAAATAGTCTAAGAGGCACATGAAAAATGGCACAAATAATTGCACATACAGAAGATGAAATGTGTAATTATTTAAATAAAAACAAAATATGTATTATACTCTAACCTGGACAAATTCTTAGGGCATTTCAGTCAATTTAGGACTAAGGACTCCAAAGTTCTTCACAGAGTGAGTGAAAAAAATAAAAAAAAGTATCAAAAACTATTAAGAAATGTGTTCTCTTTCAAGATGCATCAATATGTTTCTAATGATTATTTCAGAAATTGAAAATTAAGAAATGGTAAATAAAAAATGTTGAAGCTAATAGTGGTTGAGGATATGTTCTAATTCAGAGAAAAAACGTGAGTCTTATTTTAAAAATGGAAAGTACTTAATAGGATACATAAGATAAACCCACACCACACCAAATAGTACAAGTGAAACTGAAAATACCACTTATGAAAAGAAAATCTGAAAGGAAACTTTAATAGTGTAAGTTATATGGGAGAGTAATGGCAGTAAGATTGAGAGCCCTTTATATATTGTGAATAATAATAATAAAACTTCCACAATTACTTTTAGAATATAACTGATTAAGAAAATATTCTTTTCAAAGAAATTGGGAGGATATGGCTTACATGTAAAATACTGAAATACTGTTTAAGAGTTAATATGATTTCTGAGACATAAATCATAATGCAGCAAATATAAACAAAGTAGCTTAACT
This sequence comes from Panthera tigris, assembly GCF_018350195.1. Lineage (NCBI taxonomy): Eukaryota > Metazoa > Chordata > Mammalia > Carnivora > Felidae > Panthera > Panthera tigris. The sequence continues at coordinate 214,957,489 of NC_056660.1, forward strand.
TGAACAGATTTTGTTCTTTCCCAATATTGTAACTAACCAAATATGCATATATAATTTAAATTACTTAAATATAATACATATATAATTTAAATTGTTTTGGGAATATAGATATTGCTGGGTTTTTTTTTTAATTACGCTTTGTTTCTGAAGTCAGTATACCTTTTGTTAAGTAAGAAAAAAATCACATACAATTGATCTTCATTGTCATTTTTTTTTTTTTTTTTTTTTTTTACTTTTAGGCCCTGACAATGATAGCTAGTATTGTTATTAAATAATCAAAAGTGACCATCTCTGCTTGTAAATCATAGACTGGTATTTGTTAAATACACCATGCCATTTGTCCTAAATCCATCAGTTTTTTTAATAAATAGGCACCATATCTTTTGAAACATGTTGAAATGTCAATGAATTCTATCAAATACAAATATGTACAAGGAAATCATTTGCACCAGAATTTCACAAATCAATAAATATTTCACATGCTTTCCAATTTGAAAATATTACTTGTAAAGTGTTTTTTCTTCTAAAATTTCCAGAGCTGCTTGCCATTATTTTTAAGTTTTTCTCTGTATGTGTTTAGCACACAAATGTTTTAACACATTACCATTTTAGGAAAGTATCAATTTCTATTCTAGTTTTAATTCCATCTTGATACATAACAAATACAAAATATTTTATTGACTACTTCCTTTCTTCTTTCAAAAATGTACTTTCTTGCTTCTCTGGTTTTATTTCTGTTCAAAAACATATGTTCATCTACTCAAAAAAATGTATGGAGTAAATTTTTAATAAGTTCCACAGATTTTAGGGTGTTTCTTTATCACCTGAGACTATCCAATCAATTAACTGGTTTATAGTTACAAAGATGCACAAGGCCTGAAAGAAATTCTTGCCCGTTCAGCTACCTCTGTTTAAAAAACTGCACTGTGTTAGATTGCTTTAAAATGTTAGAAATCCACTATTTCTATAATAAAAAAATATGCTAAGTAATGATTATGTTTACATTTTATATTTAAATATTCAAAATGTTTGTTTTACCTATATAGCTAGGAGATTTTATTCATTCCTTATTCTTAATATCCTAAGGTTATATTTTTTTTCACATTGAAAAAATTAACATTGATTTTAAATTCATCCCTAGTGCTAAATATTGGAATTTATGGGGGTTAATGGATCTGTTCTTTTACTTGCTAAATAAAATGTGTCCCCTTAGATGACGGTTACCATTTCTTAATTAAGAATCCACTAAAGTGCCATCCAAATGTACATAATTTATTCCCTTTATATTATTGGACTGGGAATTTTGCCAATGAATAAAACATCTTATTCTCAGGCAACATGGAAACTAATATTTTAAAGCTTGGTGAGAAATATCATTCCTTTAACTTGTTTTAATAATAAATCTATGTATAATGAAGAACAAATCAGTGGACGGCCTAATCCGACTTTCAGTAAGGGCACTAGCTAAAATCTAAAATGATTGTTTCTAAATGAAAGTATAGAACTTTTAGTGATAGAAGACAAATATGTCTATACATAAATATATGTATATATGTACATGTATATGTGTATGTATATGTGTATGTATATGTATATGTATCATTGTTAACTGCTGTTCCTATTCTTGCTCCTAGCCATAGTTGTCATAACAGAAGGTAAAGATATTAAGTTTACTTATCTGGTTGACAAAAGATGTCAGGAGTTTCTTAAGGGTCTTTGAATGAGACACTAACCACCAAATGGAAATACTCTATAGAGGTTAACGTAACAAACAAACAAACAAAAAAGGTTTAACAGCTTTTATTTTCATTTCTTTGCTTTGTAACAGTTTCCTTTGAAAAGAGCTATGCATTTTCTAGAATGTCCCTTGTTGTAAGAAACAACTCTGAAATTTCCAGTAAATATGATTGCTAGAGCTACTTAGTGGATGTCCACGGAAATGATGCCTGTGCCTTAACTTTGCCTATTTTCTGAGTTACAGTTAGTCTCCAGATCTTTTTAAGTCACTCCCAAAAACTATTTTCAAATGTGTCATTGGACTAATTTGGTTAATATTTCAAGTAGTCAGTAATGGCAATTCAAAAAGTATACGATATGTGGGGTGCCTGGGTTGCTCAGTCGGTTGTCCTACTCTTTTTTTTTTTTTTTTTTTTAATTTTATTTATTTTGAGAGGGAGACAGTGTGACCAGGGAGGGGCAGAGAGAGAGGGAGAGAAAGAATCTCAAGCAAGCTCCACGCTGTCAGCACAGAGCCTGAGGCCAGGCTCCATCTCACAAACTATGAGATCAGCATCTGAGCAAAAATCTAGAGACAAACACTTAACTGACTGAGTCACCCAGGTGCCCCTAACGTCCTACTCTTGATTTCAGCACAGGTCATGATCCCAGGGTTGTGGGATCCACACTGTAAGGCTCTATGCTGAGTGTGGAGTCTGCTTAAGATTCTCTATCTCTTTCTCTCTGCCTCTCTCCCTCTGCCCCTCCCCCAACTCGTGCTCTCTAAAATAAAATATATGTATATGATATGTAATTTTTATATTAAAATCACATATAATTTATTGCTTTTATTTACGATATATTATATAATTTGAAGGTTTAATCTATTCCTAAAAATCATTTATTTGGTGGAAAATTTAAGAGTTCATTACAGTAAATTTGGTGTGTGTCTTTTCTTGCCACATGTCTAGGAAATAATGGTGACTTAAATATACAAGTGGCAACAAATACACTAGAGATTTATAGAATATACAAATTAAGACAATAGCATATTGAAAGCAACTGAAGATGTTCCATTGGCAATTTTTATTCATATTATAATCTAGATAGAGTTTTTCCTTGGAAAAGTAATTTTTAATTCAGGACCAGTTCAAGGCCAACATAAAGATATGGGTATCTTTTCTTTAAATCTTCACCTCGAATAACTTGGTCACCTTGTCTTAATTAACCACCTAGCAAGGAGTGACTTGATTATAACTCTAGCACCTGTGACATGACTGAATATTTATTTGATCCTGCTTTTCACAAATAATTTGCAAGTGACTTTTGCATAAATAAATTTAACTTCTTACCAGCTCGAAACTTCACTTACAACTGTTCTCCATTGTTTTGTTGCCGAGTGATCACACAAATTGGTTGGATAAAATTTTCAATGTTTTTGTTTCTAAAATAGATATGTTCTTTGAATCTATGAGGTCAAATGTCTGAAGAATGTTGCCTAAGGATTATTAGATGTCGGAGAATATTATGAGAATTATTTCATCTTGTCTCAGTTTTGCACTTGCTGACTCCAACAAATTTTTAAACATCATATTGAATTTATTCATGTTGAATTATTAATACAGGGACTGAAAAAGTAGTGGTACAAATACAACAGTACAAGTGGTGAGACTTTTCTCCTGTTTGCAGTTGGCAATAAAAGTGACCATCATTCTGAATCCTAGCAAGAGCTGTCCTATTTTAACTGTTGCTTAGAAACCCAATTCATAGCAGTAACATCTATTTTATCCCCTTTTATAATGATTCTATAGTTCTAGGTGTATGTGCATACAAAGAAAGACTAGGGAATATACCACAGAAATGTGATTTCTTTGCAGCAAAATGACTAAAGATTACCTTGGGGATGGCTGGGTGGCTCAGTCAGTTGAGCGACCGACTTCGGCTCAGGTCATGATCTCACGGTTTGTGAGTTCGAGCCTCGCATCGGGCTCTGGGCTGACAGCTCAGAGCCTGGACCCTGCTTCGGATTCTGGGTCTCTCTCTCTGCCCCTTCCCCGCTTATGCTCTGTCTCTCTCTGTCTCAGAAATAAATAACATAAAAAAATTTTAAAAAAAGATTACCTTAAATTGAAGGTTATATTAGCGTTCCAACATTCCTGAAATAGCATTTGTTGTCTATACACTAATGAGATATTTAAAAAAAAGACTAATATTGATTTTTTTTGTTAAAATTTGTTCATTCCCATCTTAAAGTTCATGTATCAAATGGCAATTTTTTAAAAAACAAATTGCCTGTCATTTTAGTTTTTTTCTTCTAAAATGATCCAAGAACACCAAATCTTTTTTTTTTTTTTTTTTTTTTTTTTTTTAATTAAAAATACCCTGTACTTGTCTTTAAGCATTAGGAGGGAAGGCTTGTTAGCAATCCTAATGTCTCCATCCATGAAGAGGGGTATCCATCACTGTAACAGTTCTGGACTCTTATGTATTTCCTCACTCCTTCCTTCTCTGGGCAGAAGGATTTACTGCTCTTATGAGAGCATTTGGGAGAGAAAGCGGGGAGTCTGTTCCTCGTGTCTATCTGGAGTTAGGCTACCCCCACAGCATGCATTCTTGTTGGTTACTCCATGCTGTAACTTTTACAAAGATGGGCTCTGCCCAGAAAGATGTGAAGGTCCAGCACAGACTCTGACCAAGAGGATGTCTATCATCTTCGAGGGTGTGGAATCAAAGCTCTATTGTCAATCACTCAAGCCATAATTTCCTATATCAGCCATATCAGTGATATGGCTATTTCTCCATCTACATTTGTTTTTTTCTTTATTTGATTCAGAACTTGCATGGGGAAAGGCAACTTGAAATTCTCTATAACCCTAGTATTTGTCTTAACACTAAAACATTAAACTGCTAGTACTTAATTGTTTGCAAATGAATTCCAACTCGCTTTGGCAGAAAAAAAAAAAGTGGAATTCAGTAGCTTTTGTAAAGGATCAGTAGACAAATGAAAAATTATATAGCCTCAGAAATCATTAGAATTGTAGAGTTCCATCAACTCTTCTCTCTGAAGTCTCTCTGTTCTCCTCCCTGATTTCCTTGTGTTTTTATTTTATTCTCTCAGGCCACTTCTCTCCACAAAGCTGAGATTATGTTTGCAGACAGATATGTGTTTCTATTTTTAAGAGTGTCATAAATATGGAGGGAAAAAATGGGCTCTTCTTTTTCTGTTATTTGAAGAAAACAAAACCAAAAACAAATATAGAAGCAAAACTATCTGAAAAAGCCTTCTCATTGGTCAGGCCTAAGATTATATATGTATTCCTTGAACAATTACTGTTAGTGGGACAGTAAATAGAATTGATTTGGTCTGAGTCAATGTAACAGAACTCTGTAACTAAGGATTTAATCTGTTACCAGAGCAGGGTATAAAGTAGCACAGATGTAGTTCATGAGAATTAATACCCAAGAAAACAGAATCAAAACATGTTGAGTTGCTTCTAAAGAAAGCATACATGTTAGGGACTATGTGGAATACAGAAATGGGTGAGATACATCTCCTAACACTTAAGAGTATATACAGGAATATTAGGTTATATATAATATATAATATTAGGACATATAATAAGTGTCTTTTCTTTTCCCTGTTATAAGGTTAAAGTAACATTTGAGGAAGTGATATAGGCAGATGATGGAAACTAGATAAATAAACAGCATAAGTCATGACAAATAATAGCTGTCAAGGTACTCAGATTTCAGATTTTTCAGGGTAGTGCTAGTAAGTTGTTGGACAGATCTGTTTCCTTGGGCAGCTTTCCACGTAAGAAAGTGTATGAGTTTCTTTATGTGCAAATGAGCATGATAATTTTTTCTGTCTTAGCGATCTGTGACTTTGTAATAATCACAAGGCTTCAGTAAATTAAAAATAATAGATCTTTTATATTTAATATTCTCGAGGAAGCAGGGCATTAGACTATTCTTCCTTTGGAAGTTGGGGTATGGGGCATTATAACCCTTGGATCCAGGAGAATTCTTGGATCAAGAATAGCAATGAGGGGCGCCTGGGTGGCTCAGTCGGTTAAGCGTCCGACTTCGGCTCAGGTCACGATCTCGCAGTCCGCGAGTTCGAGCCCCGCGTCGGGCTCTGGGCTGATGGCTCAGAGCCTGGAGCCTGCTTCCGATTCTGTGTTTCCCTCTCTCTCTCTGCCCCTCCCCCGTTCATGCTGTGTCTCTCTGTCTCAAAAATAAATACACGTTAAAAAAAAAATAAAAAAAAGAAATAAAAAAAAGAATAGCAATGAAAAGTTCTTGGATATAATGTTAATACTTGGCACAATTCACTTTCATATTGAGATGACTAAAGAACATATTGGATGTTAATTTTTTTATTTTGAAACATTTAAAGAAGATTTTGAGGTTATTACAAGAAAAAATATTCAGTCTAGATGAGTCTCATTTAAAATAAATATGATTTAAGCAAAATCTAAGATCTGGTTTCATCTTGTAATATGAAAAAGCACTTAATAAATTAGACTTTTTAACCAGAATTACAAGAAGGATGTTTAACTTACTTAAAAGGAAAAGTTGCATTTAGAAACACCAAATTATATGCAAGTGGTTTGTTAATGTACGTAATTTACCCATTTTTAAAGTTCTATTTGGCAAGAAATCATTAAATATTTCATGGAAATATACACTTTTAAATTAAACAGCAGAAACTGTTAATATGATACATAAATGAAATGTCTTTTATGTATTTAGATAAAGTTTTCCAGTTAGGCTGAATTAGTAGACGTTGGCTGTTAATGTATGATTATAATTTGCCTTAAAACATTTAACAGATTATAAAATGTAGAAGATGCTCTTTTTTCTCTATTTTGAGACTAGATTTGGAAAAAGTGTAAACACTCTCCCCAATGGCCCCATCATGTATTTAGAGTTAAATGTCCCTAGGATTGATTACAGAGATTCTGGTTTTGCCTGATAAAGAACACAAAGATCTCTGAGAAGCATTGAAAGAAGAGAGGTGAAAAGACAATCTTGAAAAAATGTTGGACGGAGAACATGTTTTCCGGATAGATTTTTGTGCTAGTTTTTATATTAAAACACTGTAATTTTTCAAATTATGCCTATCTATATCACCACTTTACATCTGTTAATACCGATGCATGGCAAAATTCAATGATTTTTTCCCAACTGAATGGTAAAGTTATGATATAGAACGAGGCTAACTCGTCCCCAATTGTATGTTATTTCTATTTTGGGATACTGTTAGGTCTAGTTATGCATTGCAGAAGTGCCCACTGGCCAGCCAGTCCAGTCATTTCAGGAACCAAATAGAAACATAAGAATATGAACAGTCGATAGGTAAGTACTTGGCCTGTAGTTCTGAAGGGAAAGCGTGAGAGCTGAGATTTAAAATTCAGATTTGGGGAAACATGAAGGACTGAACTGTATTAAATCCCTATCATTTCTAATTTATTCTTGTATTTTTAATAAATCAATCAATGCATTCTGGCAATGAATATTTCTCATGTCATTCTACATTAAACCAATAGATGAATGAATGGTAATCATGTGTAATGGTAAACCAGCAGGGTTATAAATGTCATTCGTTAGGACATTTCTGATCATTATGATGATTTACATGCTGTCATTCTTTGCCAAATTTAATTCGTTTGATTTCATAATTAACAACTTATTACACAAACTCACATTTCATATTTAGTACAAAATCTTCAATTTTAAGAACTTAACATATTATTACAACTCCCAAACTTCAAATTTCAAAATTTATGGGTCATTGAGAACACTCTGTGGTATTTCATTCTGCTCAGGAAATTTTGAAGGGGCTAACAAGAAGAAAAAATACATTAATGACTTAATTGGTTTGGAGAAGCCTACAAAGGATTGTGGATAATCTATGTGATTATAGAATAAATTTAGGAAAATCCAAGAGTAGCTCAGAAAGGTGCTGAGCATTCAAAATGTAAAATATATTAAAAGTGATGATAGACTATCTATTGCAAGATTTATTCAGAAGTGATTATTATTTTCATATCTTAAGATATAATTTCATGAATGGAACTCACCATTTAATTGAATATAATTTCTATGGGGAAAATATGAAAAGAAATCTATAAACAAATAATAAATGTTATGTTTTAATCGTAATTGATTTTCTAAAGATCCCTAATAGAATCCACATGAACTCAGTGGGTTTAGTTTTACTTTAGTAGTTTGTGAAAGTTTATTTTATTGTATGCCAGGCAAAATTCCAAGACCTGTGGGCACTAAGTCAAATAAGAAACACTCTGCCCTTAAGAGACTTGAATCAAGCTGTTGAAATTGTTTATACATATTAAAAGTATTCTATCAAAACTTTATTTCATTATCAAAGAAAAGACGAAAAGAAGCATGTGCTGTCTCATACATTTTTGCATTCCATCAATTAACCACATGCATGAGGAAATTAGGTGATCATAAATTCTGAGAAATGGGGAGGGAGAGAGAGAGCAAGAGTAGAGAGAGGAGGGAGGAAGGGGAAATCTTAGATAGTATTTATGTTGTCATTATTTATGCTAAATATATGTATTATATTTATGCTATCATCAAAACATAAATAAATAGATTTTAGAAAGCACATAGATAGTAAATTATGTCTGACTAAGCAAGAAGTTAAAACATTTTAGTCTTGACCAACATATTTTTATATTGTTTTTATATTTAATGACACTTTGTTATACAAAAGAATAAACAAGAAATTGTGTTACACTATACGAAACTGAATATAAAATTTTGTAACACCTTTGTATTTCTGGGTATGAGATTGATGCAAAATTAATGTTTCATTTTAGATAAAACTTTAAATGCATAGGTTATTCTCTATGTTGCCGATATAAAAAAATACTGTTTATATCTAGCAGTTTAATTTCTTGTAAAGGTTAATCACTATTAATCACTCTAGCTGACAAAATGTAAGGGAGCATCAGGTAAACCCACTGAAGGAAAACATCAAATTCGCACAGCTGTATACCTAACGGCAATCCATGTATATTTGAAGATTCATTTTCTCATTTCTGATATGCATATGGTTATAGATTGCTTTTCATATAAATCTGTGAACATTTTGTGGCATGTGAACATTTGCCCATCTGGAGGATTGTTCATAAAACTCATTTTCTATGATTTAATGAAACTAGAAATTCTCCAGCAAGAACAGTTTCAGCTTTGTATTCAAATGTTGGAAGGTGTTACAATCGCTTGTTATGTCCATAATATTTTTCTAATTTTAAAGACGATGAGTTTATGTTTCAAAGATAATAAGCACGGTACAATAAAGTTTGATCATCAATTCATGGCAACATAAATTAAAGAAATATATACTTTAATATTATTCAAACTTCTACCCCAATATATCTCTCCTTCTCCTCAAACTCCACCTCTCACGAAGGGTACTAGTTCAGAAAAGCTGAATGTCTTAGAAAAAATGATTATGTAGTTTAGTGGAAGCTGTTGCTGGCACGGAATAAAATGAAGCATAGATTATATGATTCAAATGTACCAAAACAAATGATATTTTTGGAATTAAATTAGAATTTTATTGCCTTCTCTGATCATTTTGGAAACCATTCTGTAATAAAAGATTATTACCATCCATGCATGCATGTGCTGTCTAATCTCTCCAAATGCAGACATCAGATTGGAAATTGTCCACCAGCACCCATTCAGAAAAATAAAATAAAAAATTCCTGGAAAATATTAACAAGTTAAGAAAATAAATATGTTTATCTTTATAAAAATAAGCTAATTATTTATTCCAGTCATTCTTGTGTCTTTGAGACAAAGAGATGGATATAATCTGGTCTATGATTCCCCCCCCGCAACTTAACAGTATTTTCTATAACTATGTGGTCTAGAAACTTATTTCCTTGGCAAAAATCTGTGAGAGGTTGGACAAACTACTAATATGTGATTGCATTGTAATTCTCTATTTCTTTACAGGTTGTTTTAATTTAATGAAATAAACACCTATAAACAGAAAACCTGAACTTAAATACATCCAGTTTTACAAATAAAGGAGTACTTGGTGAAAACAACCAATACTTCCTAATTAAGGTAGCTAACATGGAAGAAAATAAAATGGAAAAGTTGTTTAAAGTCTATCTTGACACTAGAATTCTCTCCCTTTTGGGGTGCCTGGGTGGCTTAGTCAGTTGAGAATTGGACTCTTGATGTCAGCTCAGGTCTTGATCTCAGGCTCATGAATTCAAATCCAATGTTCACTTACATGCTGGGCATGAAGCCTACTTAGAATGTTCTTCCCTTTGATTTATATATTTTTTTTTCCTTATCAAGTACTTCACAAATGTCATCTAGGTTATATTAAATGATATACATATTTTATTATCATGCTCACTTACTTGTTAATTATAAACATAATATTAAAATGGGACTATGACTGTGCTTTCAAATATGGTGACTGTTGGCCACAGGTGGCTAAAGAGAATTTGAAATGTGGCTAGTCTGAATTGAGATGTGCTATTAAGTATAATGTACAAACCAGATTCTGAATTTTGGATGGAAAAAAAAAAGTAGTGGATCCCATGATTTTTTAAGGAAAACTTTATCTTCTTTGTAAATCATTATTTTCATGAATCAAAATAACCACAGGTTTTTGTTTGTTTGTTTGTCTTCCTAGCCAGTGCTTGTGTATACCTTGATGTGTATTCTGGAAATGATAGTCTATTTTGCTTGTTTGAAGATGAGCTAAGATTACAGTAAAGAAAGGAAAAGAGTAAGTTAAAGTGTGTATATGTGTATTTGTGTGTTTATTTTCCAGACGTGCCTACTTTTGTTGACGTAAAATACATTCAGGAAGAGATCTGGGGTTTTACTGAAACTTGTGGCACAATATTTGAGTTGGAACAGAATGAGAGAGATATAAATAAACTTTACCTTTTGGAAATGACAGATCTGTTTATCACAGTCCAATATATTCAGAGGAAATAATAAGAAATAAGAGAAAAAGTGGAGCTCAATTAGAAAAATAAAATAAAATATTTGAAGGCATGTTAAAACTACCAAGTGAACCAGGGCTTATGGGTTCACAAAATCCCACAAAGAAGAAAAGTTCAGTGAAGTTAGTGAAACTCATGCAACAATGCTCGGTGTCTTGAGGTATTACGCAGGTTATAAGTGACTCGTGGGGAAAGGCTAAGAAATGGAGACTACAAAACGGGGCATCTGGGTGGCTCAGTCAGTTAAGCTTTGGACTTCGGCTCAAGTCATGATACCATGGATGTGAGTTGAGCCCCTCGTTGGGCTCTCTGCTGTCAGCACAGAGCCTGCTTCAGATTCTCTGTCCCCCTCTCTCTCTGCCCCTCCCCTGCTCCCTCTCTCTCTCTCAAAAATAAATAACCATAAAAAAAAAAATCTTAAAAAAAAAAAGAAATGGAGACTACAAAACTAAGAAGTAAAAGTCAAACCAAAGTTTGGCTTTCACAGGCTCAGGGAGTTGAGGAAACAAAAATGAAGTACATGGACTGACAAAAAGAAAGGGTAAAATCTCTGGATTTCAATCATAAACTGCTATGTTGTAGAATTCATCAATAGGCCATTCCTTAATAATGACTAGCTTAATCCTAGTCTTGACTATTCCCACACCTGACCCTAAACTAACAGCCAAACAGAAAAAGTTGGAAGCCTCACTTGGAGAAAAGAAATGTTATTGAGAAACTGACATTTTTGTATAAACAGTAACTAGCATTCAAACAAATATCAAGTGAATAATCATATAAACAATAAGCATGCCAAAAGACAAGACCAAATACCTGAAAACCAACAGAAAAAACTCACAATTTTGATATCACCGTTAGACAGTATAGACTTTTTAAAACCATGATTAACATGTATAACTATATAATATATCTGATATGATTTTGAACCATGATTAATGCTATAAGCTGTTATCTTAGAAAGATTGACAAAATCCCTTGTTGAGAACATTTATCTAACGAGAATGATATTTTAAATGATAGTTCATATGACTTAGAAAAATACTCAAAACAAATAAAAACTACCCTTACAGACACAGGTTATTAATTTAAAAATAGATTATGATTGGGGCGCCTGGGTGGCTCAGTACGTTCAGCATCTGACTTTGGCTCAGGTCATGATCTCACATTTTATGAGTTCGAGCTGCACATTGGGCTCTGTGCTGACAGCTCAGAGCCTGAAGCCTGCTTTGAATTCTGTGTCTCCCTCTCGCTCTGCCCCTCCCCTGCTCATACTCTGTCTCTCTCTGTCTCTCAAAAATAAATGAAAGTTAAAAAAATTAAAAAATGGATTGATTAATATACACTCTAATAGAATTATTGTCATGATGTTATTCAGCGGTTGAAAAAGAATTGTATGTCTGAAATATGAAGCAAAAGGTGAAATAGATTTTAATAAAAATATCATATTTACAGAATGTACTTAGAATATCTGTTTTATAATAAAACACACTAAGTCATTTTGCTCATCTCTAACATAATTAACTTGTATTTAGAATTTTCCATTTCTCTAATAACTTTTGCCCTCTCCCTTGAAAAATAAAGTGACTAGGGTTATAAATCTATTTCTGTGTTTTCACATATTGCTCTACAAGCTGAAGTAGGTATTGAATGTGAAATGACAATAGTTAAATATGATTCATGTTATATTGATAAGGAATTTAATTGCATTAAGACATTTATATAATTTTATTTCCCAATGAGATAATACACAATAGTTATTGTTGTATGCTAATAAAGACACAAAATCAATGCATATTAAAATATAATATGTAACAGATAATATATTTTGATAAGTGAATTATGAAATGTGTAGAATTTTATTGCAAAAGCAACATGTTGTTTTGATTATATCTGTTCTTGCTGAATTCAGTGGTTTAGAATACCACAGCAGTGATGTTTTTTGGGCACACATCTGCTTAGAGCTACTGTCCTATGCTCCACCACTGTCACTGCTAAACTACTGGAGTTATTTTCATATAAGGCCACTATATTGTTACATCCCAGTCAATCTTTAACCCAACCGGGCATTTGCATCTTCTACTACCACTCAAACCAAATACTCGTGCAGTCATCACTGATTTTTATTACACCAAAGCCAAGGGAAACTATACATTTCCTTCTACTATACTTTACTAGATTTTTTTTTTACCAGTGTTTATTTCTTTTCTATAGTAACATCATATTTCCCTATATATTGTATCGTCATCTTTTTTTTTCTTTCTAACTCAATCCTTCTCTCTCTCCTTCTGTTCCTCCTTCTTCTTCCCTTCCCCCCATATGCTAAGACATTTATTTTTCCTCAATTCCTTTACCACTTTCTTCCCTTTGAATAAACATCTATTTTTGGTGTCACTTGGGACTCAAAAGTGTTCTGAGACTGGGACTCCCTTCTGTTCCTGGTCTTTCTATAGATATCGTAGTGCACTACTGAAAATAGATTTCAAGTGCTTGATAGTTATTAAGCACTATGTAAGTGCTTATAAAATGCATTTTACAAATAGACAATCTCATTTTTTAACCATGGTTTTAAACAGTATGGCTATGGAAAAAAAGAATACCAACTTTATTTCAGCCTTTTATCCCAACTTCACATGTCTTATTGTTGCCTCAATATTTCTCTGTTGTCTTACAGGTGTCCATAGTATACCTTTCCAAAACTGAACTCTTTGTTTTCTTCCCATTCCATGTGTTTTTCCAAAAATCTTGTGTTTTGGTGTTAATTTGTTAGTTTCCCCTTACAATTCCTGACGTACAATAGGTTTCACTGATGATAAAGATTACATTATTGGGATACCTGAGTGGCTCAGTCAGTTAAGTGTCTGACTCTTGATTTTGGCTCAGGTAATTGATCTCAAGGTTCATGAGTTGGAGCCCTGTGTTGGATTCTGTGCTGACAGCCTACTTGGGATTCTCTCTCTGAGCTCTCTGTCCCTCTCCCACTCCTGCTCTTCCTAATTAAATAAATAAACTTAAAAAAAAAAAGATTACATTATTCATTAGATCTCTTTTTGAGCAAGGAGTTTGTTATTTTCCATCATAGAAATTACATCAATTACATCATTTGTTATCATACACACCTACACATGCTTTCAGAAACACACACATACGTGTGTGTGTGTGTGTGTGTGTATATATATATATATATATATATATATATATATATATAGTTTCCATCATTACTGGAATTACATTATATATATGTATATATACATATAACTATCATTACTACAAGAATTATATCTGTTTTATTCACTTAAACTTAAACGCTTGCACAACATGTGACATAAATTTGTCAATCAATACACTCGGGAGTAAATGAATTGATGAACTTAAGCTCTTTGAGACTAGCATTTTCTTTTATTGGTTAATCATGAGTATGCTTTCTTCTACACCCTATTTTTTTTAATTCATAACATTCTAATTCATTGTTTAATTATTTAGCACGTGATTTCTCATCTGTAATGAATTTTAAAACCATAAATACAGAACATCACAAAGAGTCAATATTAAATACAATTGTTTTGAAATTAGTGAATAAGTGATAATAGTAAACACATTATTATTATTGAGAATTAATACATCTGTCTTGTAATGTTTAGAGGGATATTTCATTATTTGCCTGTACATTAAGTATGCAATTTGTTTATACACTCAAAGGCAATTTTCCCAATAAGTCATAATTTTCTGATAACTCTAATTTGTATTTGGCTATGTAAAATAATTTCAGATAATTTCTTAGACATGCAAATGATATATATGTTAAATCATTATAATTTAAATTGTGCAAACAATCCTATTAATATTATTATAAATATGTTCATTTCTGGAGTCTATTTCTGTCACTAGGCTTATTTCTTTAATAAAGGATAGAACGTTGAATTTGAAAGGGATTTCTTGCCACTGCCTGTCCTGTGAGCTGAATCACTATTCAATAGCCTGAATTTGCTTGAGAATAGGATATTTATTTTTCATTTAGAAATAAAAATGCATGACAACATTTCACTGACACCAAGACTCAGGAGCTAAGCATATTAGTGTTTTCTCTAAACTCGGAGAAGTTTACTAACTATAGAGAGCCCCTTGCATACTTTGTTTTTTGATAGTCACTCTCAGTATTTTGTTTTCTGATAGTTACACTCCGTGTAATCATTTCATATTATCATCCTCCTTCCATGTGCTCCAGATAAAAAAAGAGGGCAATCCTTAGGCCATAGTACCATTTGGATTGCTATCATCCAAATTATACTATATTACACATCTTCCTCATCACTTGGCTACCAGAGTTAAAATGGTCATATCAACAACGGAGTAGAAGCTGGTAAACGCTGTTGAAAGAATAAGTACCCAATGGCCCACTCAAATAAAAATACACACATACAAATGCATTGTAATTGAACGAATGTATATATCAAACACAATTTGATAAAAATAAATTTACTAATTATTCAATTTACTGAAATCACCAATTTATATAAAAGTCTTATTAAACGCACAGTAGGCAGAATTTTATTTGATAGAATATTACTTGTGCTTTTAAAAAGTTCTTTGACATTTGTATTGACTGATTTTCATTTTGTGTAGCTGAATTAGTGTAGGTAAACTTTATTTAAAAAAAAATTTTTTTTTAATGTTTATTTATTTTTGAGACAGAGAGAGACAGAGCATGAACGGGGGAGGGTCAGAGAGAGGGAGACAGAATCTGGAACAGGCTCCAGGCTCTGAGCTGTCAGCACAGAGCCCGATGGCGGGGCTCTAACTCACGGACCGCGAGATCATGACCTGAGCCGAAGTCGGCCGCTTAACTGACTGAGCCACCAAGGCGCCCCAGTGTAGGTAAACTTCAACTGAGGAAACTTTGTATACCTATATCTATGCCTATTGTATCTTACCTCTCTACCATCTACTTATGGTCTATCTTTAATCTTCCATCTATCTTTCTAGTGACTACTTATTCTAATTTAATGTTACTGCATATCAAATTTGTTTTATCATGCTTTGTTCATATATAAACATAAAATGATATTTATCGTATTCCTTTTATTCATATAGGCCTGTTCTCTTTACTATTTTATTCTTTTTTAATTGTTTAAGTTCATTTATTTATTTTGAGAGAGAGAGAAAGCACACGCACAACAGTGAGCAAGGAGGAGAGGGAAATAGAGGGAGAGAGAACTCCGAGCAAGCTCCCCATGCTGTCAGCTCAAAGCCCAATGTGGTGCTCAAACTCATGAACCATGAGATTATGACCTGAGCCAAAATCAAGAGTCGAACACTTAACTGACTAAGCCACCCAGGCATCCGTACTGCTATTTTAAGAACATAAAGTTGAATCTCAGAAATCCAAACTCATTACTTTAAAATATTTGAAAATAACATGGAAAGAACCTACCATTTAGGGACTATTAGTGTCCTGTGGAAATGCTTCTTATGCGAGCATTACAGTTGGTTCTGATGAGGTCACTCACAGGGTTGTAGACTCCTAATTTCTTGTTGTATCCTCCCAGAGCAGAAAGAGAACTAGAAAGTTCTCTGTTGTCTCTTTGATAAGGTCACTCATCTCATTTTGTGACCTTGAGGCTCCTTCTTCATGACCTAATTACATTCCAAATACCCTCCTAGTACAATCACATTGTGGATTAGGATTTCAACAAACAGATTTTGGAAGAACACAAGCATTCAGTCCATTGAAGGACATCTGAACTAGAATTGCATGCAGTGTATTATAAATAAGGAAGAGTATTTATGTGATCCAGACTAATTTTCCAGGGCCTGAAAAATGGACTTTGTGGCAAATCTCTGGATCAAAAGGGTATGTCCCCTTCTGAGAATTTTTCTCTGTGAAGATCTTTTCCCCAGTATTTCACGAAAAGCACTTATTAAAAGAAACAATCAGGGATGACGGGGTGGCTCTGTTGGTTAAGCGTCAGACTCTCCATTTCCACTCAAGTCATGATCTCACTGTTCGTGACATCGAGCCCCACGATGGGCTCTGTGCTGACAGCATGGAGCCTGCTTAGGATTCTCTCTCTCCTTTTATCTCTGCCCCTCCTCCATTTGTGCACACACTTTCTCTCTCTCTCCCTCTGTCCCTCAAAATAAATAAAATTAAAAAAAGAAATATTCAGTTATTTCAAATACTGTCCCTTTGTGAAAAAGCATACTGATATCATCTAGCTTCCTGTATGTATAGCTCACTATTTAACCCAACTCCCAACAATCACAAATATAATAAAAACCATCAATGTTTTGATTCTGTTAGTTTCACTCTTCCTTATCTCCTAATGTATTCACCACCTCCTTACCCAGCTTGAATTCCCTGGTCAAGTGTATGTACTTAATTCCTGTGCCCTCACATCTGCTTAAACCCAACACTCCAGCTACTATTTACCTGTATTCTTGAAGTTTAACATGAGTAGAGAAAGATACACAATCACATTGACTGATCTCACTTTAAATTTATTATATGAACCACAAGTGGGATCTTAATGTAATTCAGCAATCATACTGTTCCCTAGCACATTCACTCTCTCAATTATCCATCATCTCTCTCCAAACATCCACACCTCCTATCTCTCACCTGCACCTGATGAACTGATGTCTTATACCATTGGCAACAATTAGAGGCGAGGTTTCAGACTCCCTCTACCAAATCTACTCACTTATAGCATCTGCATAGCCTCTAACTGCCCCTCAATCACTGTAACACAGGTGCTAAACTGGGTGCCAACAGCCACCAAATTCCTTAAGTATGGAAATTGTAGGGTGAATGAACTTGGATAGAATAAACCTAAATGTTTATTTTTATTAATTCCTCATGTTTTCTATTTCTTTGAAATATGAATACAGGCAGAAATTGAATTGCATATTTGTAACTGTCATTATTAGAAAGCACAGGTATTTTTTATCATACATTACAGTTCTTATAACATTCTAAAATATTCTTTCTACTCATAACAACTTTGAAAATAATAACAAACCTTCCACTTGTGCTTGCTATCTAAACCATTGATAAAGAAATACACATTACTCTGGTAAAATGTTATTTTTAACAATACAGAGATGCATGCATTCGCATATGATTAATTTAGTTTAAAATCTTAAAATACTATTTCAAGAGGGTTTCTATAGGCTTTTCCAGCCTGTCAAAAGGTCCATGGCATAAAAAGATTTAAGAATTCCTCTAGAAGTGAATTCCATCCACTTCTAGAGGAGGTAATTGACTATTACCTATAGTCAATCCCTTTATAAATTTTTTTTAACGTTTATTTATTTTTGAGACAGAGAGAGACAGAGCATGAATGGGGGAGGGGCAGAGAGAGAGGGAGACACAGAGTTGGAAGCAGTCTCCAGGCTCTGAGCCATCAGCCCAGAGCCCGACACGGGGCTTGAACTCCTGGACCGTGAGATCGTGACCTGAGCTGAAGGTGGACGCTTAACTGACTGAGCCACCCAGGCGCCCCTATAGTCAATCCCTTTATACATACACTAGATCTTTTCCCATTTACCTGCTCAAGGACATCATTCAGTAATTTTTCTTGCTTATCACCATATTACACCACAGAGTCGGAGTTCTCCAGAGAGACAAGATCAATAGAATAGGAAATATTAAGAGATAAAGATGGAAGAAAGAAAGAAAGAAAGAAAGAAAGAAAGAAAGAAAGAAAGAAAGAAAGAAAGAAAAAAGAAAGAAAGGCAAGAAAACAAGAAAGAAAGAGAAAGAAAGAAAGAAAGAAAGAAAAGAAAGAAAAGAAAGAAAGAAAGAAAGAAAGAAAGAAAGAAAGAAAGAAAAGAAAGAACAAACGAACAGAGGGAGGAAAGGAAGAAGGAAGGAAGGAAGGAAGGAAGGAAGGAAGGAAGGAAGGAAGGAAGGGAGGGAGGGAGGAAGGGATATAGAGACATTTTAAGAATTGGCTCAGACAATTATGCTGGTTGTCAAGTCCAAAATTTGCACAACAGGCTGTCAGGCTACAGACTCAGGAAAAAGTTGATGTTGCAGTCTTGAACATCAAGGCAGGTCTTGAGGCAAAATTCTTTTCCATCAGGGAGACCAGTTTTGTTGTTGTTTAGTGGTTTGTTTCTCTTAAGGCCTTCAACTGATTTGATTAGACCCACCTACATTATGGATGATACTATGTTTTATTCAAAGTATTCTGACTTAAGTATTAATTATGTCTAAAAAACCTTCACAGAAACATCTATACTGGCATTTGATCAGGTAACTGGGCAAAATAGACTAACCAAGTTAACACCTCAAATTAAGTACATCAGATTATTGTCATCAGCATAAAAAAATTCTGATATTTCTACCATTTAAAAATATAATTTCTCCTGATCTGATTCTACTTCCCTTATCTACTACTACTCCATTCCTCTGCTTCCCTTTTCATTTTAACTCCTTCCTCCTTGAAGGAGTTGTGTACACACAGTTTCCAAATTCTTTCTATATCTTGTCATGAAGCCACAGTGACCATGCATTCATTCCCATTCTAGCAAAAATGGTCTAGTCGATGTAATCAGTGACCTCGGTCTTCCTAAATGCAGTGTGTGATTCTCATTTTTTATCTTTCATGATCTATTAGAAACATAAAATTTAGCTTTTCTTTATATCCTCCTTGGTGTACTTTGCTTATTTTTGCCTCCAGCACACTATATTTTTCTTGTTTGCCCTCCTAACTCTTCTATTCTTTTTTCTTTTCCTTCTTTTGTCTGACTTCATAATACTGATCTACAGAATTTCAGACCCTTTTTCTATTTTTTCATTATAGTGACTATCTCACCTAGCCTTACGGTTTATGTGCCAATGATTCCCAAATATAATCCCCGGCCCAGACATTTTACCTGAAATCCAGACTCACTTGTTCAACTGCACACTAAACATCTCAACTGGTGTCTAAAGACATTCAAAATTCTACATATCTAATAATGTAACCTTTATATTCTGCCTCCAAATCTATTTTTCCTACCACTCTTTCTGTTTCAGTTGATGACAGTTTTGTTTTCCTGCATCTTTAGGACATATACTTGGTGTTGTTTTTCATTGCCTTTTCCCCTTATACTAGACATTTGGAAGCATTTCTGGCTCTGCTTTTAAATATGTTAACAGAATCAGGGTGCCTGGCTGGCTCAGCTCAGGTATTGATCTCAGAGGCATGAGTTCAAGCTCTGCCTTGGGCTCCAACCTCAGTGTAGGATCCAACTACTTCTTACTTTCTCACTAATATTTCACTGAGCATTATTTTGATCTAAGCTATCATCATGGCTACGACCTACATTCCTACAATGCTTCCTAGTTGTCTCTGTGCCCTGCCTTTCCTCTGTTTCAGTCTATTCTTTCTTTAAATTTTTTTTTTTACATTTATTTATTTTTGAGAGACAGAGCCCAAGTGGGGATGAGCAGAGAGAGAAGGAGACAGAACCCGAAGCAGGCCCCAGGCTCTGAGCTGTCAGCACAGAGCCCGACGCGGGGCTCAACTCACAAACCTTGAGATCATGACCTGAGTGGAAGTTGGACGCTCAACCAACTGAGCCACCCAGGCGCCCCTCAGTCTATTCTTAACAAAGTAGCCAGGGTGATTCTTTCAGGGTATGCAAAATCACATCTCTTCTTTTCTCAAAATCCTGGAATATGTTCCCATCGAACTATGAGTAAAAACATAATGTCCTTACATTGGCTACAAGTCCCTTTATGTGATTCAGCAAGCTGTTTCTAATATCATTTTTTCTTCATCCCTTCAACTCATGCAGCAGCAAGGGTGGTGGGAGTGGTGTTCTTGCTGTTCCTGGAACAAGTCAGCCATGCTTCCACGTTAGGGAATTTGCACTAGTAATCCATCTGTCTGGAAAATATTTCCCCAGATTTTCTCATGATTATTTTACCTCCAACCACTGGCTCAAGTGTGCCGTTCCTCATGAGACCTACCATGACCCCCCTTTTGAAATGACAGCTGACTCTTGAAAACACAAATTAGAAATGCATGGGTCCACTTATATGTGGATTTTTAGAATAAATGTATAAACTTATGATATTGATGAATACGGTACAGTACTGTTAATGTATTTTCCTTGTGATTTTCTTAACATTTTTTCTATAGCTCCACTTTATTGTAAGAATAAAGCATATAATATTTGTAACATAGAAAATATGTGCTAACCAACTGTTTGTTATCAGTAAGTCTTCCCACCAACAGTAAGCTATTAGCAGTCGAGTTTTTAGGGAGTCAAAAGTTATACATGGATTTTCAACTGCGTGAGGTTTGGTGGCCTTAAATCCCATGTTTTTCATAGTCAACTGTATAACCCACACCTCCGATCCCTATGCCTAGCCTAACCTTGCCATGTTTTTTTATGACAAAATTCTTACCATATTCTAGCATACTAAATATTATCCTTATTTGGTGTATCAGCAGCATATTATATGTCTACCACTGATATAATGCAATATCCACAAAAGGAAAGAGTATATTCTAAAAAATAAATTAAAAAAAAATAAAGGAAAGAAAATGTTATTTTTTTCTTTCTTTTTTTTTCCTTTTCTTTACCCATCCTCCTCCTCTTCCTCTTTATTTTGCTGTTTTCCTAACTGTAGTGTTTCAAGTACTTGAAACAGACTCTGGTATAGGCACTCAACAAATTTTTTGAATAAATGGAGTCATTCAGCTCATTGCCTCTCTCTATGAAATTATTTAGAACAAATTTCCAGTTAAATAACTTAGTATTACTTGAGAGAGACAAAAAAAAAAAATACAGTTGGATTTAACCTTTGATCTTCAGTGTATGATAGGACATTCATCTCATTACTGTAGGATGTGGATGTAACCATTTTAATCAATTTTTCAATATCACCATTCTAAAATCGGGTTGGTTTCATTTGACTGGAGTGAAACTTATTAAGCTTTAATCAAAGTAACTGTTAACACAAATGCCCTCATTCCCAACAACATGTTATTTGGTTTGGTTTTTAGAAATATTGCCTTATATCATTTGTAGGTAATCAGGTTTAATAAGATACAAAAAAAGAAAATGATTTTTTTTTCTTTACCTTTTCTCTTTTTAAAAATTTATTTATTTAAATTCAAGTTAGTTAACATACAGTGTAGCATTACTTTCAGGAGTAGAACCCAGTGATTCATCACTTATATATAACATCCAGTGCTCATCCTAACAAGTGCCCTCCTTAATGGCCATCACCCACTTAGCTCATCCCCCCACCAACCTCCCCTGCAGAAACCCTCAATTTGTTCTCTGTATTTAAGAGTCTCTTATGGTTTGCCTCCCTCTCTTTTTTTGTCTTATTTTTCCTTCCCTTCTATATTTATGTTTTGTTTCTTAAATTCAACATGAGTGAAATCATATGATATTTGTCTTTCTCTGATTGGCTTATTTTGCTTAGCATAATACACTCTAGTTCCACCCACATTGTTTCAAATGGCAAGATTTCATTCTTTTTGATTGCCAAGTAGTATTACATTGTATATATATACTACATTTCTTTATCCGTTCATCAGTCGATGGACATTTGGGCTCTTTCCATACTTTGGCTATTGTTGATAGTGTGCTATAAACATTGGGGTGCATGTGCCGCTTCGAATCAGCATTCCTAGTAGTGCTATTGGTGAGTTGTAGGGTAGTTCTATTTGTAAATTTTTGAGGAACCTCCATACTGTTTTCCAGAGTGGCTGCACACCAGTTTGCATTCCCACCAGCAGTGCAAAAGGGTTCCTCCTTCTCTGCGTTCCCACCAACATCTTTTGTTTCCTGAGTTGTTAACTTTAGCCATTCTAACAGTTATGAGGTAGTATGTCAGTGTAGTTTTGACTTGTATTTTCCTGATGATGAGTGATGTTGAGTGTCTTTTCATGTGTCTGTTAGCCATCTGGATGTCTTCTTCATAAAAAAGTGTCTATTCATGTCTTCTGTCCATTCCTTCACTGGATTGTTTTTTGGGTATTGAATTTGAGAAGTTCTTTTTTTTAATTTATTTTAATTTTTTAATTTATTTTTGAGAGAGCACAAGCAGGGGAGGGGAAGTGACAGAGGGACAGAACATCTAAAACAGGCTCTGTGCTGACAGCAGCAACCCTGCTGTGGGGGTCCAACTCACAAACTCCTAGATCATGACCTGAGCCAAAGTCAGACACTGAACCAACTGAGCCACCCAGCTGCCCCAAGTTTCGGAAGTTCTTTATAGATTTTGGCTACTAACCCTTTATCTGATGTGTCATAAGATGTGTTAAAAATATCTTCTCCCATTCTGTTGGTTGCGTTTTAGTTTTGTTAACTGTTTCCTTCATTGTGCAGAAGCTTTTTATCTTGATGAGGTCTCAATAGTTCATTCTTGTTTTTATTTCCCTTGCCTCTGGAAGCATGTCTAGTAAGAAGTTGCTGTAGCCAGGTCAAAGAGGTTGCTGCCTTTTTTCTCCTCTAGGATTTTGATGATTTCCTGTCTCACGTTTAGGTTTTTCATCCATTTTGAATTTATTTTTGTGTATGGTGTAAGAAAGTGGTCCAGTTTCATTCTTCTGTATATTGCTGTCCAGTTCTCCAAGCACAATTTGTTGAAGAGACTTTTTTTCCATTGGATACTCTTCCCTGCTTTGTGGAGGATCAGTTGGTGATACCTTTGTGGGTCCATTTCTAGATTCTCTATTCTGTTATGATCTACATGTCTGTTTTTGTGCCAGTACCATACTCTTTTGATGATTACTGCTTTGTAAACAGCTTGAAGTCCAGAATTGTGATGCCTCCAGCTTTGATTTCCTTTTTCAACATTACTTTGGCTATTTGGGGTCTTTCCTGGTTCCATACAAACTTTAGAATTGTTTGTTTTGGCTCTGCGAAGAATGCTGATGTTATTTTGATTGGAATTGTATTGATCATGTAGGTTGTTTTGGGTGGTATAGACATTTTAGCAATATTTGTTCCTTTAATCCATGAGCATAGAATATTTTTCCATTTCTTTGTGTCTTCAATTTCTTTTATAAGCTTTCTATAGTTTTCAGTGTAGAAAACTATAGTGTACAAATCTCTTACATCTTTGGTTAGGTTTATTCTTAGTTTTCTTATGGTTTTTTCTATAATTGCAAATGGGATAGATTCCTTGATTCCTTTTTCTTCTGCTTCGTTATTGGGGTGTAGAAATGCAACTGATTTCTGTACCTTTATTTTATATACTACAATTTTGGCAAATTCACGTATCAGTTCTAGCACTGTTTTAGTGGAGTCTTTTGGGGTTTTTGTGTAGAGTATCATGTCTTTTGCTAAGAGAGAAAGCTTGACTTCTTGTTTGTCAATCTATATGCCTTTTATTTCTTTTTGTTGCCTATTGCTGAGGCTAGGACTTATGGTACTATGTTGAACAACAGTGGTGGGAGTGGGCATTCCTGTCATGTTCCTGACCTTAGGGGGAAAGCTCTAAGTTTTTCCCCATTGAGGATTATATTAGCTGTGGGCCTTTCATACATGACCTTTAGGTTGTTGAGGTATTTTCCTTCTATCGTTACTTTTTTGAGGGTTTATATCAAGAAAAGATGCTATATTTTGGCAAATGCTTTTTCTGCATCTATTGAAAAGATCATATGGTTCTTATCCTTTCTTGTATTAATGTGATGTAAACATTGATTGATTTGGAAATATTGAACCAAACTTGCAGCCCAGGAATAAATCCCACTTGATCATGATGAATAATTCTTTTAATGTACTGTTGAATTTGATTTGCTATTATCTTGTCAAGAATTTTTGCATCCAGTTTCATCAGGGATATTGGCCTGGAATTCTTCTTTTTAGAGGAGTCTTTGTCTGGTTTTGGACTCAAGGTATGACTGACTTCAGTGAATGAGTTTGGAAGCTTTCCTTACATTTCTATTTTTTGGAGCAATTTGAGAATAGGTATTAACTCTTCTTTAAATGTCTGATAGAACTCCTCTGGGAAACCATCTGGCCCAGGACTCTTGTTTGTTGGGGAAGATTTTTGTTTACTTTTTCAATTTCTTTGCTGGTTATGGCCCTGTTCAAATTTTCTATTTCTTCTTGCTTCACTTTGTAGTATGTGAGTATCTAAGAATTTGTCCATTTTCCAGATTTCCCAGTTTGTTGGCATATAATTTTTAATAATATTCTCTTACAAATATTTGTATTTCTGTGGTGTTGGTTTTGATCTTTCCTCTTTCATTCATAATTGTATCTATTTGGGTCTTCTTTATTTTCTTTTTGATAAGTCTGGCTAGGGGGTTATCAATTTTGTTTATTCTTCAAAGAACCATCATTTTGGTTTATTTGTTTTTTGTTTGTTTCTATACCCTTTATTTCTGCTCTAATGTTTATTATTTCCTTTTTTTCTGCTGGCTTTAGGCTTTATTTGCTTCTCCTTTTCTAACTTCTTTAGTTATAAGGTTAGGCTGTGTATTTGGGACCTTTCTTGCTCTTGAAATAGGCCTGAATTGTAATGTACTTTCCTCTAGGACTGCCTTTGCTGCATCCCAAAGGGTTTGGACTGTCATGTTTTCATTTTCATTCGTTTCCCTGTATTTTTATTTAATTTCTTCTTTAACTCCCTAGATAACCCATTTATTCTTTAGTAGGATGTTCTTTAACCTCCATGTATTTGAGGGCTTTCCAAACTTTATCTTGTGGTTGATTTCAAGTTTCATATCATTGTCATCTGAAAATATGTTTGGTATGATTTCTATCTTTTTGTATCTGATGAGGGCTGATTTGTGACCCAGTTTGTGATCTATTCTGGACAACATTCCATGTGCACTTGAGAAGAATGTGTATTCTGCTGCTTTAGGATAAAATGTTCTGAATATACCTGTTAAGTCCATCTGGTCCAGTGTGTTATTCAAAGCCATTGCTTCCTTGTTGATTTTCTGTTTAGATAATCTATCCATTGTTATAAGTGGGGTGTTAAAGTCTCCTAGTATGATGATATTTTTATCAATGAGTTCCTTCATGTTTGTGATTAATTGATTTATATATTTTGGTGCTTTCAAGTTGGGAGTATAAATATTTACAATTGTTTGATCATCTTGATGGATAGATACCTTACTTATGATATAATGCCCTTCTTCATCTCTTGTTACAGTCTTTGTCTTAAAATCTAGTTTGTCTGATATAAGTATGGCTACTCCAGCTTTCTTTTGACCTCCATTAGCACGATAGATGGTTCTTTATTCCCTCATTTTCAATCCACAGCTGTCTTTTGGTCTAAAACGTGTCTCTTGTAGGTGGCATATAGATGTATCTTGTTTTTTTCTTTTTAAGTTTATTTATTTATTTTGAGAGAGAGAGAGAGTACAAGCTGAAGAAAGGCAGAGAGATGGGGGGAGGGGGGGAGAGAGAGAGAGAGAGAGAGAGAGAGAGAGAGAGAGAGAAAGTATCCTAAGCAGGTTCTGAGCTGTCAGCACAAAGTGCAACATGGGGCTCAAACTCATGTTCCATGAGATCATAACCTGAGCAAAATCAAGACTTGGAGCCACCTAGGTGCCACAATGAATCTTGTCTTTTTTATTCATTCCAATACCTATGTCTTTTGATTTGAGTATTTAGTCCATTTACATTCAGAGGTATTACTGAAAGAAATGAATTTAGTGCCATTGTGTTAACTTTAGAATTGCTGTTTCTGATGATGTTCTCTGGTCCTTTGTAGTTTGTTGCTTTGGTCTTTTTTTTTAATCCACTTAGAGAGCATCACTTAAAATTTCTTGCAGGGCTGGTTTAGTGGTCAGAAACTTCTTATGTTTTTGTTTGTATGGGGAACTCTTTATCTCTCCTTCTATTCTGAATGCCAGTCTTGCTAGGTAAAAAAAAAAAATCTTGGCTGGATATTTTTCCCATTCAACACATCGAATATTTCCTGCCACTCCCTTCTGGCCTGACAAGTTCCAGTGGACAGATATGCTACTACCTTTATGTACTTACCTTGTAGGTTAAGGAAGTCTTGTCCCTAGCTACTTTCATAAATCTCTCTTTGTCTTTGGAAAATTTCATTATGATATTTTGTGATGTTCACCTGTTTTTGTTGATTTTGAAGAGAGTTTTCTGTGCCTTTTGGACTTGAAGCCTGTTTGTTTTCTTCCCCAGAATAGGGAAATTCTCGGGATAATTTGTTCAAATAAACCTTCTACCCTTTACTCTTTCTCTTCTTCTTCTGGGACTCGTACAATACAACTATTGTTTCATTTCATGGAATCACTCAGTTGTCTATCTCCCCTAATGATCTAGTAATTTCCTTTCCCCCTTTTTTTAGCTTATGTTCCATAATTTATCTTCTATTTCACCTATTCTCTCCTCTGCCTCTTCAGTCCTCATTGTCACTGTATCCAGTTTGCTTTTCATTTCAATAACAACATTTTTTATTTCATCCTCACTAGTTCTTAGGTCTTTGATCTCTTCAACAAGGGTTTCTCTGGTGTCTTTTATGCTTTTCTCAAGCCCAGCTAGTAGTCTTATGACTGATGTTCTAAATTCTTGTTCGAGTATATTGTTTATATCTGTTTTGGGCAAGTCCCTGGCTATGATTTCTTCATGACTTTCCTTTTGGGGGAAATTCCACTTGTAAATTTGGCTATGTTTGTCTTTCGCACATTTTAAGAGCTTGTTATGTTTCCTGCCTCTGAGAATACTGCTCTATTAAAAAGGGGTCATGCATTGCCCAGGGCCTGGCATTCCAGGAAGTGTTTCTGGTTTATGCTGTGTGCACTCTGCTGTTACATTTTGGCTACTCTTTCCCACTGGTCAGTTCTCTGCAGAGCTCCTCCTTGCTTACAGTGGTAGAGTGTCTGTACCTTTAACTAGGTGTGCTGTGATTTGTTTGTTGAAGTAACCTGGAAAAAAAGGGGAGGTGCTTGATCCCCAAAAAAGAGAAAAAGTAAGGGAACAAAAATAACCAGAGAATCAAAAAAAGGATAAGCCTGATTCCAAATAAAAAGAAAGGGGGGAAAAAGGAAAAACAGGAAAAGAAAAAAGAAAAGAATAATAAAAAAAAAAAAAACCTGATCCAAAAGAGAGAGAGAGAGAGAGAGACAAGGAAATAAAAAAAAAAAAAAAGAAACTATGAGCTTCATCCCCCACCCCACGCCCTCCAAAAAAAGGAAAGAAGAAAAGGGGGGAAAAAAGAAGTGTGTCAGTATTGTTTTGAAGCACTCAAATTTCAGTGCATTTGGTGCATGTGGGGTGCTGGCTGTGCTGGTCAGGAGGAGAGGTCAGCTGTGTTGGCTCAGAGTGAGTCTTGTCCCAGTAAAAAAGCAGTTGTCAGGCATGGGGGTCAGGGTTTGGTGTAAGCTGGTCCCGCCTCAACAGGCGCCTCTGTGTTGCTCTCAGAAGTCCCACCATGTTGGTATTGGTGTGAAAATGGTGCCACCCCAATCTCTTGTCCTTGTCCTGAATGGGGAATCTCGCACCCCCCGCTGTTCAGGCAGTCTTACAGATAGAGGGTAGTCAGCTCCTCCTGTGTCACAACTTTCCTGCTTTTTTTCTTTGGCGTGGCTGGGATTCCAAACCGAAAGTCTTAAAGGACCCAGCACTGTGTGGATCTGCTCCCTTCTTCTGTAGTAGAACCTCTCCATGCTGTGTGAAATCCTCTGGCCCTGAGAAACAGTCTCATGCCTACACAGTGCAGGGAATCTATGCTGTAGCACCACTAAAAGCAGCAAAGATTATATTCTCTCTGATGTGCCTCTGTCCCCCGCTGATGAAAGGCCTTTGGCTGGCACCTGCAGGATCTTTCGTCCTTGGGGAAGTAATAAACCCTCTTCCAAAAGTATTTCAGAAAGGGGATTGTTCTCTCCCAATGCACCACAGAAATGTCTACACCACACTATGCATTTTGGGGCCAGCTCCCTCCTCTGTGCTACAGTTCCACTCCAGAGAAAGTCACGTACTTCCAAACCCTCAGTTTGAGCTCCAAGCACTGTTTGCAAAAAAGAACTGGGACAACCGGGACCTCTCATTCCCCAGTCCGTGGTCGAGAAAGGTTTTGCTCTTGTGGCAACTTGATGCTGCACTGTCTCAACCCCTCTTTCTTTCTCTCCATTTTGTCTCTCCATGGAAAGGGTTCCCTCCCCTCTGGGGGCACTGCCTTTTTCTGTCTCCCCCAATTCACTTCCACGACCTCACTCCTGCCAAGTTGTCCCCCGCCCCCCCCCACCCCGTGGAGATCCTTCTTCCAGGCTGCAGATCAATTTCCTGGGTGTTCCAAGTGATCTGATCAATACACCTGTGTTTGAGGGATGAGGAAAACCCAGGGTTCCCCTACTTCTCCATCATCGTAACTCCTCCCTCTATTCTTTATCCCTCAGCTGTTTTGCTCCTATTGTTTCCTGTTATCATCTCAAATCTAAATAAGAGGTGCATTCCCTTAATAAAAAACAAAAACAAAAAGGCAAAAAAGGAAAGAAAAACCTCTTCTTTTGACTTATACATCTTTAAGACTGTCTTATACCAAAAAAATTTAGAAGGCAGTTTTGGAGACAGATAGATGTGGCACAAGTTAACTGCTTGGGAATGCTACAAGATTTCTCTCCAATGCTGCTTCTGTCTCATGTGCCAAAGAAGGAAAATAAGAGCATATTAGAGTTTGTGTAGAAATTAAATTATTTTACACATCAAGGTTTATAAAACTGTCTCACACATTCTAAAAAATAAGCATTAGTCCTCTCTACTTCTTATATTCACAATTCTATAGAAGTTCTTAGTACATGGAAAATGTGTTTAAGTTACTATTTGAACAATTAGAATTTTATCACAACATTTAGAAAACTCATTTTCATCCCCATTTGTTCATATAGAATAATCATTATTTTAGGTGAGTAAGCTCATCTGTTGATTTAAAAAAAAAGTACTATAGTTTACCATGAATTGTCAGTTTGAAAGTTTATATTGATCTTGAAAACTCAATTCTCTTAAGATAAAAAACATTTCTTGCTATACACTTCCATTACCTATTTGTTTGCTCTGTAGCAACATTAAACTTTATATTTCTGACTCTGATTTTTATGTTTTCAGATACATTTTGCTCATTTCTGTCATCTTCAGATGACAGTTATACTGTATGACCTTGAAGAGTGAATTTTTTCTTCAGTTTTCCTTTTACTATCATGATCTTTTTTAATTAAAAAATGTTCTACTTAAAAAAAGAAACTTCGTATTTTTGACACTGAATTCACTTTTGAAAGTGATAGAATCTATTATTTGCTTTTGTTGAGACTTCATCAGACACAACACGTGATGGGGGAAACATCTTACCTGCCCACTCAGAGCACACACTCAACTTCAATTGTTGCATTTCATCTTTCAGTTTAAAGGAGACTGAATACTATTGAAATCACTCATGCATTTGGAAATACTTTTGAACTGTTGAGCTTTATCACATATCAATGGCATGTGGCTTATTATGCGAATCTTTCACAACTTGCCTGTGTCGTGTCCAGCAGGAAAGAGCATTCACAAATATGTTGACACCTGCTTTCTAGTTGCAACAAACAGGGAATTAACATCTGCAAGGAGGAGATTACACTCATGCATCATATTGAGTTTTTTCACACGGTCCTATTATTGCTTCAAAAATACCTCCCTTGTGACACATTCCATGAAGGAGCTAACAAATCTGCAGGCAGCAGACAACCTTGAAACACTGCTACTGCTGTTGAAAAGTAATTAATGATAATATCTTTTCCTCACCACAATGGCTGCCAGTTTTAATTTATTATTATTTTTTTTGGTTCTTGATTGAGGAACTTATGTATTATTTTTAAAAAATTAGAAGTTTCCATTTATATTGATCCCTAAACCAACTTAAAATTTTGTGAATTCCAAAGCATCTCTTAGATTGTCAAATTAGCAAGTGTTTGTATATATTAAGAAGAAAATAAACAAAATATTTTATTGGAGTACAAATGACATTTACACTTAAGCCTTCCTTCTAAGAAAATGTGACTTCATATATTGTTTTACAAATTTTTAAATTGCTCTGTGACTTGTCACCTGTTGGCTGCTTATTCTGGGGGATGTTTAGTTTTAGTTGCGTGTGTGTGTGTGTGTGTGTGTGTGTGTGTATTTAAGAAAATAAATTGCCATTAAAGTAAAGGGGATGGGCACCTGGGTGACTCAATCAGTTAAACGTCCGACTTCGGCTCAGGTCATGATCTCACAGTTTGTGGGTTCAAGCCCCTCGTTGGGCTCTGTGCCTGCTTTGAATTCTGTGTCTGTGTCTCCCTCTCTCTCTGCCCCTCCCCTCTTCATGCTCTCTCTCTCTCTCTCTCTCTCAAAAATAAATAAAACATTAAAAAAGGAAAAAATAAATGGCTATCAAGATAACATGGTAATTATCTAATTACTTCAATGACTTATCTGTATTATACAAAAACTGTGTATTTTGGAAGTATTTGTCATCTTGGTAGAAAATAAACAAACTCTTTGCTCCTCGCTGAATATCAGAAAGGTGTTGTATAATATTAGCTTTATAGATAAAACCTCTTTTGTTAGGGGTCCTATGTGCAAAATCTCAGATGACCATATAAGCGATGGAATGAACTAGTAGATCTCTGAAATTTATTATATATATCACGTAGGTATATTTTTATTTGCCCAATGTAAATGTGTTAAATTCATTTTGAATACCAAATAAAAATGAGTTATGAATATCTACTAGCATAATGAGATAGCCAACTTTCATTGAGTGTTTTATTAGATGTCAGGCATTATGCCAAGCATTGTACATATGTTAGCTCATGCAGTTTTTGCATCAACCTTCGAAGGTGAATCTAATAATTATTCCTTTTTTACAATGCAAAAAATTGAAGTTCAGAGAGGTTAAATAAATTGCCCAAAGTCATAAAGAAAATAAGCAGTAGAGTCTGAATTCAATCCCAGGAAATTTGCTGAAATTCTAGCACCTATTCTAATTGTCATATTCCTTTAAGCTTTTTTTAAAATTTTCAAGCAATTAAATAATAACCATAAAATGCACTTCAAGTAATTTCCCACATAGATTAAAATGTTTCAAATTCTTAATCTTCTTTGCTTTTCTCAGTAGAATCTCTTTAAATCCCTTATTATCCTAGTGTGTGGATTTGCTAAGAATTTTTTAACTTGTTCAATTCATTGTGCTTTTGTTTTTGTTAATCAATATAATTAAAATATACTTATAAAGGAGAGGAAAAGTCAATACAGAGAACAAAATCAATAATATTCAGATTCATTAAAAATAGAGTTTAACTGTAGATGTATGATTGTATAAAATAGTAATTTAATAAGGAATCAACCATATTTAAATGTAAAGTAATTTACATAAAGCATATTATCAACCTCTATTCCACAAAAGAAAAGCCTTTACAGTGTGAACAAGAATTATTGATATATCTAGTCTTTCTGAGCCCTTTGCATTAAAAGACACTTAGAGTTTTTTATTCTAGATATTAAATTTACATTGTTGTCTTCTGCTGTATAAATGCAATGCAAATTTCCTTATATTGTAATTTCTATGAACTCAGTCGCTGTGTATTTTGCTTTCTCACGAAAGATCAAGTCTCTGATGAATGTTACTAGCACAATCTATGCTATTCACGAAGTAAATTTAAATGGACAAATGATTCACAAATTATATTAGTCTTCTCAGGCTGCCATAACAAAATAGTGTACACTGAATAGTGTAGACTTAAACAACAAACACTTATTTTCTTCAGATTCTGGAGACTGGAGGTCCAACATCAAGTTGCCAAAAAGGTTGGTGTCTGGCAAGGGTTCTTTTCCTGGCTTAGATATGGCACCTTTTCTCTGTGTCACCATGTAGTTTTTCCTCTGTGCATGTACAGAGTCAGAGAGAGGGAAGAAGAGCATGCTTTGATGCCTCTCTCTCTCTTTTTAAATAAGGCCACCAGTCCTATTAGACTGCATGCTCTGTAAGGCTCTAGCCCCTGAAGATTCAAAGGGAAACAAAATTTACTGCCATCAAGATGCTCACATTCTAGTATGAAAATCAGAGGGTAACTAAATGAGTCAGTTCCAATAAAAGCATGGCATGGTGGAATGCTAACCAAGTAGGTAGATAGGTATAACTTTCATGGAGAAAATGATTTAAAAAAAAAAGACAAATGACACACTTTTGGGTGATATGGAATAAACCAGAATTCATAAGCAGATGGATGATTAGAGTCCATGACCAACTGTGTATTCCAATTCGCACAAACTTGCATATAATTACAAATAAGTTCGGTATAGCCAGAGCAATGAAGAGGATAGGTGAGAAAAACGGACAGTGAATGATATTTGAGGCATTTGTACTCAGTACTAGGAATCAAAGAAAGGGTTATCAACAGGTAGGAGCATTATTAGCCTTTTATACTTTGAAAATAACACACATGGTATTATTCAAAGAGATGTCGGGGAATAAAGATACTGGAGGTTTGAAGCCAAGAGGATTTTGCAATAGTCTGACCGTCAGAAAACAGGAACCTAAATTAATGTAATTACATACATAACAGGGAAGAAAGGACAGAGTCAAATAATAGCTTGAGAAGTCTGATAAGTACATTATGATGAGTGGTAAGGAGCATGGAAGAGTCAATGTTAAAGCCTGGATTTCTAACTTTGATCTAACAATTCACATGGGTTGAACTAATTTATTGTCTGCAGCTGGTGGTTGCTGGTGGTTGTTGTACTTGTTGTATACGTGTGTGTTGGGAGTCACAGGATTGTTGTTTATTAGCATTTGTTCAAAATGGTTGCACACTGAGTGGTCTGGTACACCTAATATATACACTATTTAGAGGAAGAAGTCTGGTTGATAGTATATTTGCATATGGATATAGAACTCAGAGGTGAGGTATGGGTATGGTTTTGGAAAGAGGTAACATTGGGTAGATGATTATGTGAAAGATTGCATAAGGAGTGAATGTAGTATCAAATGAGAACTGATGGAAAAAAAAAAAAAAAAACTACAGCCAAGCAAAATTTAAGAAAGAGACAACATTTAAGAAAAGAAATAAGAAATAAAACTTCAGAGAAATATTCTAATTCAACACCCATTCCCTAATGACTTTTCCTTGCCAACTTTACTCCAGAGATTAGAAAAGCCAATATCTGCTTCTCTGTCTCTACTGCTATTAGGAATGACCGATCAACCAATTTTTACTTTAGAAAACAAAAGTAAAACAACTGGGTAGCTTCAAGCAAAGCTTTTACTTTCCTGATGCAAGGCTGTGATTTTGCTGATGCCATCTCATTTGCCCTTCTTCCTGTGTTGAATATGAATAGGGTGACTGATGTTGCAGGATAAATGTGGGGAAAGCCACACAAACCATGAACTGTTGCCCTTGAAGCTCTGAATCACTCACTTGTACAAGACGAATAAGTTCTAGAGATTTGCTCTACAACATAGTGTCTGTGTTATACTTAATACTCTTTGAGGCACCAAAAAATTATAAAAAAGTGTAGATGTCCTGTTAAGTGTCTTTTACCCCTCCCACCCCTGTCAAAAAGAGGTGGGGGGCATGAAGAAATACGGTTTGCAGGTGATGAATATACATATTACTTTGATCATAGTGATGGTTTCACTGGTTTATGCATATGTCCAAACTCCTCAAATTCTATGTACTAAATATGCAGTTTTTTAATATATCGATTATACCTTAAAATCATTAAAAAATAATAAATCATATTACTTCAAATATTTTGTTATCTAGAGACAATATATCACTTTTGTTTAAGCCACATAGTAAAGTTCTTACTTTCTTTTTTAAATTTAAGTTTTTTTCTTCCAATTATTTATTTATTTATGTAATGTTCATTTGTTTATTTTGAGAAAGAGAGAGCACAAGCAGAAGAAGGGCAGAGAGAGGGGCAGAGAGAGAACCCCAAGCAGAGTCCGCACTGTTAGCTCATAGCCTGATGAGGGGCTCGAACTCACAAACCCTGAGATTGTGACCTGAGCTGAAACCAAGAATAGGACGCTTAACTGACTAAGCCGCCCAGGCACCCCTCCAAGATTTTGTTTAAATCAAGTTAGTTAACATATCGGATAGTATTGGTTACAGGGGTAGAATTAGTGATTCATCACTTACACATAACACCCAGTGCTCCTCACAAGTGCCTTCCTTAATACTCATCACCCATCTAGCCCATCCCCCCTTCCACTTCCCCTCCAGCAACTCTGTTTGTTCTCTATAGTTAAGAGTTTCTTATGGTTTGCCTCCCTCCGTTTTCGGCTTCTTGAAGAAGGGTGCATTCTAAGTATTACAAAGAAATAGTGAGTAAGGCAAAGAGGTGAAACTCAGAAACAGTCATTGTTAATATGCATCATGGCCTTTATACCAAGAAGAAATAAAAAGAAAGCAACTCCAAACTGTTCATGTGAATGAAGAGTAAAATATAATTTGCAAAAAATTGGTTTTATCTTACAATTTGGAAATTCTCAATAGACCTAAATTTATGATAGATACCTCATATAATTAACCTAATATTTCAAGCTCTTACAAATTGTGTTAAATATATCTTACTCAACTCAATTTTGAATAGATCAATAATTCAATGAGCATTTTTTTTAATATTTATTAATTTATTTTGAGAGAGAGAGAGCACATGCAAGGGGAGGGGCAGACAGAGAGGGAGTAGACAATCCCAAGCAGGCTCTGCACTGTCAGCACAGAGCCTGATGCAGTGCTCAATCCCACTAACTGTGAGATCCTAACCTGAGCCAAAATCAAGAGCTGAACAGTTAATTAACTGAGCCACTCAGGTGGCTGAACATTATTTTTAAGAAATAAGAGATAGGGGCGCCTGGGTGGCTCAGTCGGTTGGGCGTCCGACGTGGGCTCAGGTCACGATCTCGCGGTCCGTGAGTTCGAGCCCGACGTCGGGCTATGTGCTGACAGCTCAGAGCCTGGAGCCTGTTTCAGATTCTATGTCTCCCTCTTCCTATGACCCTCCCCTGTTCATGCTCTCTCTCTCTGTCTGTCTCAAAAATAAATAAATGTTAAAAAAAAAAATTAAAAAAAAGAAATAAGAGATATTGCCTTCATTTGTTTCTAAATTGGAAATAGACCTTTTTCATGATAAAGGTAATGCATGCTTATCAGAAAAAAAAATCAGATAATATAGATCAGTATAAAGTGGGAAAAATATTTACCAAAAGACAACTGTTTATTTCGAACCTAAACTTCCACATTTTTTTTGTTTCACTCATTATTTAAGATGTACCAAAACATGCTGACTGAGGAATGTTATCCAGAAATTAATGGAATACATGTATAATAATTTTTATATAGATATTTTTGTTATATAGCCAGATCAGAGACTATTAGCTTTATACTTACATTTTCACTGTTTATTAAATATGTTTTATTTCTATTAATAAATTTTGTGAATGGAAGCCCTCGTGTTTTAGCTTCTATTATTGAAGAGGGTACCTATACTAAAGCATAGATAGTGTGAATTAAATAGCATTCAGTTAAATAAATCATCAAACAAAAAACTTGACAGGTATAAATAAATTAACTTTGCATTGGAGGAAAAATGCTACAGCTTTAAAACTAAAAAAGTGTAGAACTTTCATTATTTTTTTTCTTTTCCTTGCCATTGACTTAATTTAATACACACTTATCTAGTCATTTTATTATTTAAATTTGCCTTGTCAATTCACTATGGTTCAAAAGGCATTATGGTTTAATTAATATAAGAGATAATATCAAAATTTACAAACTGTAGGGGGACCTGGGTGGTTCAGTCAGTTAAGCATTTGACTCTTAATCTTGGCTCAGGTCATGATTTTCCAGTTCATGAGTTTAAGCCCTATATTGGACTTTGTGCTGACAGTGGGGAGCCTGCTTGGGATTCTCTGTCTCCCTCTCTCTCTGCCCTCCTCTGTTTACCCTCTCTTTCTCTCTTTCTCAAGATAAATAAATCAGCATTTAGAAAATAATAATAAAATTTACAAACTATATGTGGAATATACTAAAGAATTTGAAATATAATCTGAAGTTGGTCTATGTATTTCATTGTTTATCTTTAGTGTTTTCTTCTTAAATTTGGAACCATATAGTGCACACTCATTTAATAAGTGTGTACTTTTATAGTTTTCACTTTATTGTGATCATGGAACAATGAATACAGATCCCCAAGTATGTCAACTCTATGACAAATTTGCACCTTATAACCATATCTTAATTTAAATAAATAGTTTACTGCTTGGGACACCTGGGTGGCTGACTCTTGGTTTTAGCTCAGGTCTTGATCTCAGAATTTGTGAGTTTAGCTCAGGTCTTGATCTCAGAATTTGTGAGTTCTAGCTCCCTGTCAGGCTCTCTGCGGACTGCATGGAACCTGCATGGGATTTTCTCTCCCTCTCTCTCTCTCTGCCTCTCCCCTGCTCGTGTACTCTGTCTCTGTCTCTCAATAAATAAATAAACTTGGGGCGCCTGGGTGACTCAGTAGGATGAGCGTCCGACTTCGGCTCAGGCCATGATCTCTCAGTTTGTGAGTTCGAGCCCGAGCCCCACGTCGGGCTCTGTGCTGACAGCTCAGAGCCTGGAGCCTGTTTCAGATTCTGTGTCTCCCTCTCTCTCTGTCCCTCCCCTGCTCATGCTCTGTCTCTCTCTGTCTCTCAAAAATGAATAAACATTAAAAAAACAATAAATAAATAAACTTAAAATTAATAAAAAACAAAAATATTTATTAATATTATTAATAATTAATTAATATGAAACTTTGTTTACCTTGTCAAAAGATGAGATATGCATTTTGGTTGCTTTAATTTTTGAAGACTGCTGACAATTTATTTTACAGATGATACACTTTGTCAACGTGTCTTTTATTGCTCTGTTTTCTGGGTTTGTTTGTTTGGTTTTGGATGTTGAAAGTATATCTGTTTTGTTTAAATAAAATAAATAAAGGAGAATGATCATTTAGTGATTTCACTCAATTTAACAACTCCAATGTCAAATTCCCTCTCTTTGTGCATTTTTGCTTATATCTGATTTAACAAATATTGACAAAAAGTTCCACTTCCTGAGGGTAGTTATTTTCTGTGAGTAAAGAGATAGATTTGTTTATAAAGAGCTACACAGTTTTAAATTTTGGACTTGCCTATTAAGTACTATCAGAAATGACACCTAACAGTAATTTTTAGAACCATCTCATTTACAAACCAAACGAAACCAACCAAACAAACAAAAAACCCACAAAATACCCTTTGATTTCATGGTGATTACTAGAAAATTAGCAGGTGGAAAATAAAAATGTAAATTAGAATATAGTAACTAATAATATTTTATTTCAAATATATATTTTACATACACAACATTAAGTAGATTAATAAAAAATGAGTAGATAAACATTGAGAAACAATCAAGTTACGAGGATATTAAATTAATAAACAAATTAATCAGCCAAAGTAGAACATCTGGTCACCTTTGCTTAGAAACTATAATGTAGAGTTAGTGCCTTTCCATTTCTAACACACATTCTTAAGCTACAAGTACATTTGTTGCACAAAGAATTTCTCCTGCTCTAGTTATAGTGCTGGATAAGTATTGTCTTTGCTCTCTCTACTGCTGTGTTTACAGAGAATATATTGACACATAAAACCGGTTCACCAAAGTCACTTCTAAAGCAGGCAGTAGGAGTTGAACAATCCTATGTAGAAGCACTTGGGCTTACTCATAATAAGAAATGAATTTCTTTTACTGGTTTAGAAAAATTTGGATCATTGTCACCCGGACCTCAGAGCACTAAGCAGGCATAAAAGCAGCAGAAGGAATGTCAAAAGCAAAAGCAGATTATTTTAACAACAGTTGGCTAGCTTCATTTAAATGTTGCAGTTAAGCCAACTCGCAATATGAGTGCTCATCAGGTCTGTGAGAGCCAAGAAAGATTAAGTTGCTGGTTTAAAGCGACGCATCTCCTTGTGCCTTGAAATCTATTTCTGGAGTCTAACGGCCATTTAAAAATATTCAAACAGTTAAATTACAGAAATTAGGGCATCATACTCAAACTGTAAAGGGCTTTGCTCATATTTCAGGCTATTAAAGGGTTACACATTAAAGAAATCTGAAACAAAATTTTATAGGAGTGAGCAGACAAGCTCTGTCATTACTTCAATACAAACTTGAAAAGTCCACCATTGTTCTGTATGGTGTAGTCCCTGTATATGAAATATTGTGAAACAGGATAACCTGTAATGCCCATTCGGTACCAATATCTATTTCTTTATGACTAATTTGTGTTTTCATTAGAGTTATCATTTCCATCATTTCAGATGACTTGTTAAAAATACAAATAATTGATTTAGGCATTAACATTTCTCCATATCCTCCATTCTTATAATTATCAAAAGAAGTTAAATTTCTCTGAGCTTTGAATAAGATTATATTTTTGATCAAAATATAGCTTTTATATTTGTGTAACATAAAATCTTGGCATAACATACATGCATAAAGTAATTTTCATACTACCAAAGAGGCATATAAAATATAAAAATCATTAATATTATTATTTTTAAAACCATTTCACTTTTGCCTGGAAAGAATGAAGTCGAGCTTTGCCGAACTGTTTTCACCTTCATTATTTGATCTATCCTCTTACTTGCTTTTTGGAGATAAAGATATGTGAGATATCCTTTGCCATTGTTACCTCCATTGTACCTACAATGAACCTACTAGCTTTTACACTCTGCTTTTTTATCCAATTACATTGTGTGCTTTTTCTTTCTCCCCAGATATTGTATATACCTTATGGCTCATCTTATTATATTCCTGGCACCAAAAATTCCAGATAATGAATACTTGAATATGTGCATTTAGCCCATGTTAGGGTATATATTAGGCACCTTACTGCTCCTCAGCAAATAGGGTACCAACCGTCTCCTGTTGATTATTCATGCCCAGTGGGATACAGAATATTTTATTTTAGTCAGGAATATAGACTTTGTTTACTGCCCACCATATCTCTCATTCTCTAGCAGATTAGCCCAGCTGTTTTCACCCAGTTGGAAGAAGTGGTGCATGAGTATCAAGACAGCAAGCCCAGCCAGCAAGCTTAAAGTTTTCGCTCCTAGTGGATTTGTTATTGTCACATTGGCCAAAACAAGTCACGTGGGCAAGCCTAGGCTCATAGCAGGAGGGGACAGCACAAGTGCATGGAGAGATGGGGCATGAACAGCTAGGGGTTGCTACCATAATGCGTCATAATATCTAATTTTGGTGTTTTAATATAAAATAGAATGTCTTGTACTTTAAATTCACTCTAGGACAAAAGTGAAAGTACTCTTCTGGCATTTTTCATCTGTATCTTTAGAACTCTGTTGGGTCTTAATTTGTAATATTAATTCCAGAGTGTATTTCCCTGCTCTTTAACCTATTTTAGATTTTATTGGGTATGAATTTCAGCTGAATGCTAAGTAACAG
Source organism: Panthera tigris (assembly GCF_018350195.1). Taxonomy (NCBI): domain Eukaryota; kingdom Metazoa; phylum Chordata; class Mammalia; order Carnivora; family Felidae; genus Panthera; species Panthera tigris. The sequence goes on from NC_056660.1 coordinate 214,997,648, forward strand.
TAAACAATTTGAGTATGTGTTACAGAATAATGTCTAAAATATTGATGTGATCTGCTGTTTTTCAGAGTAGATGAAGTAAAGGAAAAAAATGAGGATAATGAGGAGTGTATGTTATTAAAGTTTTCTGACTAGTTATATGTACATTTTAGTCCTTTTGTGTTATGATTTTTATTCACTTTCTTGAGCTTTTCAGTTTCCCTGCTTATAGACTATAAATTTTAACTCTTATTTACTGGAAACACATGCCACCTTTTCTAAAGATTTGTAAGATATCTGAATTTTCATACAGCTTACTAGCTCAATATTTTTTTTAGTTATTTCATCACCTAGTGAATATATATGCTCACATATTCAGAGATTCAATTCAGGAAATAGTATAAGATTCAGGGTGAAAATCAAAGCATTTGTGTGTAAGTAGAAGATTTAAATTATTTTCATAAATGTTTCTTTGTTATACATCTTTTTGGGTTTTTTGTTTCAAGATCTCACACTAGCTTTTAACTGTTTCATAAGTTATATCCATGGGCAGGGTGCCTGGGTGGCTCAGTTGGTTAAGTGTAGAACTTTAGCTCAGGTCATGATCTCATGGTTCATGGGTTCAAGCCCCACGTCGGGCTGTGTGCTGACAGCTTAGAGCCTGGAGCCTGCTTCACATTCTGTGTCACCCTCTCTCTACCCCTCCCCCACTCATGCTCTGTTTCTCTCTCTCTCAAAATAAATAAACATTAAAAAAATTAAAAAAGAAAAGTTATCCATGGGTGTTCCTAAATTGATGCCTCTGCCTATGGAAGCTTCAGAAAACTAAAATGGCCATTTCACTGGAGTTATCAAACTTTTCTAAATTATCCAGGAGGCACTGGAGCAGCATTTAGTCAAATGTCTAATGCAAGGTAAAGAAATTAACTAGCATTTTTTGCCCACATGCTCTTGCATATGACCATAGCAAAGAGAAAATCAGGGGTGCCTGGCTGGCTCACTTGGTATAACATGCAACTCTTGATCTCAGGGTTGGGAGTTCAAGCCCCACATTAGGCATGGAGCCTACTTTAAAAAAAAAAAAAAAATCAGAGAAAAGAACAAACATTTTGTGTAATCAGCATTTATTTAGTCTGCTTTTCCATGAGCCTTGACCTTTCTATGGCATTATAGCATTATGTTTTATTATGTTCAGACTCTGTGGCTGGTGTATATGTGTATATATATAACTAATGATTACAAATTGTGTTAGGAGGAAAAAAAACAACCAAAAAATTGTGTTAAGACAATTCCTGTGGAGATTCTTGGAAAAAATAGTTAAAAAATAGAAGGATGGTTAATGCCTCCAAAGTAGTGCTATGAGTCCACCCACTGATAATCATTTTTGCTGTAAGTATATTACAGTGATAGATAATACATGAAATAATTACAAATCCAAGCTCCTAAAAACAGCTAAGTATCTACAAAAACAAAACCAAAAAAAAGCACAAGTCAAAAAATAATGAGCACATTTATGCCACTGTCTAAAGAGGTGTCAGTCCCACACGTGCAATGGTGGCCAGAAATTTGGCTCTTGAAGCATAAAAAAATACTAACGACACTTCATACACTGATGAGAAACCGGATCCAGGCTCCTGGATTAAATTTAGGGGAGAGAACTAGAGACACGGAGGAAGGGAAGGATGTGGCAGGGGGTGGGGGAGCATGGATGATGCAAAGGAGACATTTTAAATAATAAGAAAAGAAAAAAGTTCTATAAGTAAGAGACAAACCTAATTCTAAGAAAGATAGCTAATGAATTCTATAATTAAAATACAAATTCACAACAGGAAATAATAATGTCACTTAACTGAAAAAGATATTAAAATTATTTAAGATGTTTGCAAAGATTGAATTAAAGATATGTCCTAAAATTTATAGACAGACATTATTAAATGAAAAATTACACATATATGAGCAGAGCTAAGTAAATACATTTTGAAAAATTAGAAATATTGAATAAGATTTATATAATGCATACTGTTGGGGATTTGAGAAACAATAGACTGCATACAAGCACATTAGTGAATTGCGACATAATCTTAAGAATTCTATCACAAATGAAGCAGAGAGAAAGTTCACATCCTGCTATTATGTAGGTAGTCACAAGAGAACTAGGAATGCTCTCTAACAGTGCAAACAAGTTAGAAAACCAACAAAACCATTTTAAAGCATGTAAGAGAGCTCGCGCCATGAAGAAAACCAATGAACTAGTGTCCAATTCGATGCATACATCTTGTCAGCAAAGAGGCCCACACCTGCTTTTACCTTTGGGGGAGCAATAGATGGAAGAAAAAGAGAGCGGGGTAAGAAGAAATCAGATGAGCATGCTAATGACCCTTTAATGGCAAAATGAGAGCTAGCTTAAGAGTAAACACTCTCTAGAGTAATAGATTCAAGGTCAGACTTGAAAAATCAGACAGTTACTTCCATTGGTCTTCACTAGGTGCTCACAGAGAGACTGAAGACAAGGCAGGACCCCAAGCGAGAACCCCCTGTGAGGTATAAATCTCAGACCTAAAGAACTATTATGGCAAGGTAGAAAACTAAGATAAACACTCTAGACACTTCAGGCGTTTACTTAACCCGGCAGCCTTCCACATGTGGGGAAATAGCAGAAGTGACAGAGACCGGGCTAAATACCAGTCTTGGGACCCATTAATAACAGAAATGTCTCCCTGAATCTTGTAGTGAGTATCAAATACTGGATATCGACATGTGGAAGAGGAGAAGGAGAACTGAGAAAAAAGAGACACCTCTCCTAGTTTGCAATTGCCCAGGGCTAGCTGAAAGATGAAGGCAGGAAAAGCTAATTGAAATAGATATCCAGCAAAAATAGAAGCTTCTGGTCCTGAATTCAAATAATTTGAAGTATGCAATAAATGACCTGAATCTAACAAAAGCCAAGTGATGATGATGACAATAATGATAATGATAATAATAAAAAATAGAAGTATTTCAGCATAAACTTGATTGCCTCAAAGAAGTTTCAACTTGACAGATGAGAACATCTTAAATTTCTGTACACAAATATTACCTACTTCAATTCCAAAATGCCTGGAAATCAAGTGAAAAAATTATGAAGCATGAAAGAAGAAACACAGCATGGCTCATCATCAAGAAAGGAAACAGTCAATAAAACAAAATAGGTAACATATATCTTGGAATGATCACATCTGTACCTAAAATGATTAATATATATATACATAAACAATCTAGTAGATAAAAGGTAACAGCATTCATGACGCATAGGGAAGAAAATAGATGATAGATAGATAGATAGACAGAGAAATGATAAAAGACCCAATGGAAATGTGTTATATAACAAATAATTTTTGTGCTTTTCAGATAGCAAAGAAAAAATTCAATGAAATTGAAAACAGGTTCAAGATACAAATATATAAAGGCCTAAATGTGAGACCTGAAACCAGAAAACTACTAAAAGAAAACATAGGCAATAATGTTTTGGACGTCAGCCTCAGCAAGATATTTATGGATTTGTCCCTTCAGGCAAGGTACATGAAAAGGTGTTCAGCATCCCTAATCACCAGTAAAAAGCAAAACCGCAATAAGATATCACCTCAAACATGGAAGGACGTCTATTATCCAAAGACAAGAGATAAAAAGTGTTGGTGAACACGTGGGTAAAGGAAACCTAATGCACTGTTGGTAGAATATAAATTGATAGAGCCACTGTAAGAAACAGTTATGGAGGTTTCTAAAAAAAAAAATAGAACCACAGTAGGACGCAGCAGTACCACTTCTGGCTATTTATCTGAAGGAAATGAAATGACAGCTGCAGAGTTCATGATAGTTTTAGTCACCAAGGTGTTCACGCGTCCGGTTAAATATCAATCTGGTAACTCCAGAAGATGAGGCCCATGATCTCAAATGACTTGTTCCTATAAAGGTCCTGTCCTTTAATTTACTAAAATTAAAACCTCATGTTACCCACCTGAGCTGTTTCAGATCATTCTATGTCTCATTTTTCTTTCAAGATTTCAGGAAAATTTACTAAAAATTTAAAGTTTTAAGGCATTGGTCAATATCTATATCTGAATCATCATCTATATCTGTCTATATCTATATCTATATCATCTATATCTATATCATCATCTGATCTATATATCTATATATCTATATCATCATCTATCTATATCTATATATCTATATCTATATGTATCTATATACAGGGAGAGAAAGAGAGAAAGGCCAAAGCAAATTGAGAAATAAACCATAAATAGACATATAAATTTAAAATATAATGCAAACTTTGCTATTAATAAATAGTAAACATTTAGATTTATTACATAATAAAGATTTAGATTTGTGGCCCGGGACTAAGAACCTATGAATTGCCATTTTTACTGTCCAGATCATGAGATTCCCAATGTGAAGAATACTTATTTATTTATCAGTATCTTATTTATATCAGTTGTTCAAGATGTTAAAATAAAGAAATTCATCTAATGTATTTTAGGAAGATATAATTACCTTCATACACTCTCTTTCACACCCATGCGCACGCGCGCGCACACACACACACACACACACACACACACACACGGAAGGAAGACATGTGTTCAGTAGGACTGGTAGCCAGATATAATCTTCCACCTCCACCTCCGGAACAAATTTTTAAAGACCTAGTGCAGCATCTATACTTATTCTCAGATTCAACACTTCCAAACAGGTTTAAGGTAAAAAAATATAATCCCTGACTCCACAGAACTTTCGATCCAGTAGAAGAGATAAAATTTGTAATAATGTAGATGCAGTAAAAAACAAAATGTGAAAGATGATATAATAAAAGTACCAGAAACTGTAAACTAAATAAATGATTCAGTAGAAAGAGGGTAAGGAGCGGGTGAGAAGAAACAGAAACAGTCAATACTGCCCAAGGTAGAGTGACTGGACACTCAGGCTCATTTAGGGACTTACAATACAATTGCAATAACACAGCCGTTCATATTCTAGATTGTTCTGCATCCAGTTAATTAAAAGTAATCTGGAAATTCAAAACAGCCTTCCTCTGGATATTTGCTCACTTCCAACGCAGGAACATTTTTATGATGTGTTTAGCTAGCAGATTAGTGAAGTGGGTAAGTCAGAAAGATTCAGCTTGCTAATTAGCGTTTTTAATGAGTTTTTGCTATGTCTCTCCTTAGCAGTCTATTTACCACTTTCCATACTGTAGTTTAGAAGCCAAAATCCTAGTGGGTTTCAATTAACTCAAAGTATTTCTACTAAAATCAGCCCAGTCGTAATATTTAATGAATTTAATCAATAGCAGAGATAGTAATAATAAGGTGAAGTATAATAGCATAAGATAGTAATAATGAGGCAACATATAATAACAAGTATATAAATATGCACATAAATACATAATACATCCAATCATTAGAATAATAAAATCAAAATAGAAATGTGTTTATGAAGAATTCAATAAAAAGTACCTGTATTATACATATCTGCAATATTTACTTAAATGAAGATTTCATGAATTTATAGTTGAATTCAAGCTATCTTAATCTTATAAATTACATACTATGTGATATTTTGTTTGCAAATTCTGTGGCATCGGTCAATACAGTGTAACTTATAAGCAATACCTTTATATCCACTACATTAATTAATTAGCATATTGTTATTTTATTATTATACTTTCATGGTAAATTCTAGTTTGGCACATACAATAGCAAAATGAAGAAGTATCTGTCTATCTATTGAGGGACAGCCTACAGTCCAGAACAACTCCCAATTAAGAAAACCTTAACGATGCCATATATTATCTGTGTTTCACTTCATTACAATTTCCCATCAGAGAGAAAATTTAAAGTTTGGATTCAGACTTGGTGAGTGCTAAACTTTGTATGAAGTTGAGATTATTTAACTCTTTCCAAAGTGAGAAGCTTCTTTTAACTTTCCTGGCTATTTTTATGGAGGATGCAGCACACTGATTTTCAACAAAATCTTTTTTTTTCCCCTTTTTATACAGCTCTCATTGGGAAGTGACTTCTCAGCTAAGAGATGACATTACCTAGACCCTTTCTGTGGTGGTAAAAAGAGCTGTCTCCAATGGAAGTGAACGTGAAAGTAAAACAAGATGTGTCTCGGTGAAGTGAACTATGAATCAGAACACCTTCCTCTTGCTTTCTCTTTACCTACTCGAGGACTGAGGACAGAAGTCTCTTGAGTGTCTGGGGGACAGAAGAACCACCATCTGGAAGCAGTCTGGTTCCTGAATAACCTACAGAGGAGACAATCTCACATCAAACGGGAATCCACCCACATTAGCTAGCTAAGCGAGTGAGATGTAAACTTCTCTTGTGTTAAGGCATTGAAATTTAGGGGTTTATATTTTGGATTATGGAGAGCTATGCTAACTACAGAAAGAATTTAGGATTCCTCTACACGCATAAATTTTTTAATTGCATGATCTCAGTGATCATTTGAATGTTTAGTAGCTACATTTATATTGGCTTCCTAACAATGGCCTATGAAATGAAATCAAATCACCTATCAAATCAATATTTGTGTGTGTGTGTGTGTGTGTGTGTGTGTGTGTGTATCCACATCAATTATGCATATTTAAAGGATAGGATAGGGTCAAAGGTTGAATGTTAATATTTAGAAAGCTACCTCAAGAGCAGCAGACATATATACACACATTCACACACACACACATTTTTATTTATCCTGCTCACCAACATGCTGTGGAATGAAAAGGCACATATGAAAACATGTTTTCTTTCTCTAGGGATTACTTCATCTCCTCTTTCCACATTATTTTATCATGCACATTGTGTTGGGGATTTGGGAGCCCTATTATTAAAGCAATCCTTAATCTTAAGGGAAATAAATAAGCTGGTGGTACAGATGTGATCTAAGAGAAGACAATAAGCTTTCAGAAAGTTCAATGAAATCATGTAACAGGAGGAATATACACAGCACCAGTTTCCCTTTGAAATCTATGATTATATCAGATTTCCCTTTGAAATATATGATTATATGAGATTAACTTTAAATCCTCTCAGTTATTACATATTAATGATTAGAGGCAATATAGCCAAAATATGAAAAGAGGAAAAGTCAGTTAATCACCGTTAGTAAAAAATATTTCATTTCTTTACCAATTATATAATTATATTAATAAAATTCCTATACATAGCTACCAGAAATTTGAAAGGGTGAGTATGAGTTTGACTTCAAACACTGCTATCGTGATAGGATCAAAATCCTTGATTTGCAAAGACTTCCCTCCAGGTGTTCAGTCACACCTAACTGGCCAAGGAGTAGGCACCTCCCTTATGCCAGAACAATCAGATTTTTTTCCCAAAGAATTTTTAATCGGTGATGTTAGAAACAGTTTCTCACATATAAATTAATGTTGGAAGAAGAATGCTCTTTGACTTGCAGAAATGTCTCAGCAAAATTTAGCAGCATTAATAGCCTATTTTGGAATAGAGGAAAGACAACTACTGCATCACTTTTCTGAACAATAGAAGTACTCTATCATTGAAATCTGGGAACTTAATTCTCCTCTGTGTGTAAAACTTTAACTTCTCATAGTTCACCCTATAGCAGTTAAGAACTTTGTTCCAAGTGGTCTCACTCTCCATTTCTTTTGGCAAAGCATGACACAATCAGTAGCTCTAAGTTTTACTTTCTTTTCTGATACATATATTTTTGAAATCTTATGGAAAGTAAAACTGACTGATCACTTGAAACTTTGTGTAATTTACTCTATTTAAAAAAAAATAATCTTTATTTTTGAGAGAGAGACAGCATGTGAGCAGGGAAAGAGCAGAGAGAGAGACAGAATCTGAAGCAGGCTCCAGGCTCTGAGCTGTCAGCACAGAGCCTGATGCAGGGCTCCAACTCACTACCTGTGAGATCATGACCTGAGCCGAAGTCGGACACTCAACCGACTGAGCCACCCAGGTGCCCCTAATTTACTCTATTAATTGTAAAAATTTGTGTGATATATAAGACTCTAGGCAATAGGGTTAGATCCTGAGGTTATATGTGGTTGAGGCGCAAAAAAATATGCCTTTACATATTATTTAAAGGTGTTACTGTAATTTATTCACTAAAGAACTAAGCAACATATAATACATTTTTTGGCAAGTTTGCTCTTGCTTGATAAATTTTTATAAGAACACTTTATTTATTTGCCCTTGTAAACCATTTTATTTTGGACAGAATATGCAAGGTTAAGCTTATTCTATTTATTGTACATTCACTGCATGATTGATTCTAAGAGCCAGGCGGGAAGACCCTAAACCACATTTAAGCAGAATGAATGCATTGTCTCCCAAGGAATAGACTTCTGTTGATGAAGAGGGGTGACCAGCAGGACACAGGATGGGTCTGGACAAGTATCAAGGATATTCCTTTGCCAGTGGGTGAATGGACTCTGCCTTAAGACATCAGACAGAGTGGGGCGTCTGGGTGGCTCCATCTGTTAAGCATCCAACTCTTGGTTTCAGTTCAGGTTATGATCTCACAGTTTGTGAGTTCCAGCCCCACTCTCCACACACTGAGAGTGGGGAGCCTGCTTGGGGTTCTCTCTCTCCCTCTCTCTCTCTCTCTGCCCATTCCCCCTCCCTCTCAAAATAAATAAATAAACTTTTAAAAAAAGAGATAGCAGACAGAGTAAAGAGAGGGTGATGCTTGGGTTTCTGATTCAGGCAGACCCCTGAATGAGGATCTACGGATGAGAAGTACAGCGGGGTCCGCAGCATCATCTGCCCTTCCTTCGCTGCTCCAGGTTAGTGATGCACTTGGACAGAGTCAGTCCCTGGAAAAGCAGGCACTGTCTGAACATAATTTTTCCACGAGCTCCGCAGCACTCACACTACAGAGATGTCGTCGTTCACAGACCTTTAAACCGAAGCAATACAACTATAAATATTCTTACAATTGACTCTCAACATCACCCCCATATTTAAGCACTGTTTTTAATTAAGCATGTGCCTCAGGGCACATGAGGGTTTACAAAGTGATATTTTGCATCTCCTAAACCCTCTTCCTTGGGATCCACAGGACTGTTCATGGTCACAGCTCTGTCAGTTAAATCCAAACCGAAACAGCCAAGGATTTGAGGAAAACAGACATCTGGGTAATTGTGCATGTCCACACTCAAGGAGGAGATAAACATGTTCAGTTACAAAGTTCATAGGACTCTACCCCTGGATCCATCTTTCTTAGAGAGCCAAGTGCGTGTGTGTGTGTGTGTGTGTGTGTGTGCGCGTGTGTGTGTGTTGCTTTTACTTGGCTCACACTGAGAGTAGCCAGGACAGTCTATAGAATGACCCCATTCAGAGAATGCAGAGGTCCACCCTTCCAGGAAGAAACCAGGCAGGTAGCAGAGAGAACAGTAAAAGACTCTTGCATCACAGGAATGCCCTGTCACAGCAGCAACAACCCTGGAGACAGAGGTACCAGTGTGGAAGGGGAAGCTGGGTGTCACTGGCCTGAACGACTTCACGTTGCCCCTATCTGGTCCACGGCCCACTTACAGCCAACTGGTAGATGGAAGCATTGAGAACTGGACATGCATCTTACTTCTTCCTCTTGAACCTCTTCCACACCTCCACTCTTCAGGTCACATGAGACAAAGGTGCCATTCTGCCATGAGACCTCAGTGCTACATAGGTGAGGAAGATAAAGCTGAAGCCAAGGACCATCACACAGAGAATCCTGCCCATCCCCGGGGTGGGTCTGCACAGAAGTGCCCCCCACCCTGAGGCTAGAAGGGAACAGGCTGTTAGGCTACACTCTGGGCCCTTCCAACAGTTAATACGAGGATAAACTCACATCGGCCGATGTCCAGCCACCCGACAGACCAGGCTAGGGAGGCAGCTCCACAAAGATGTATGGTTCTTTTCTGTTCATTTTAAAGATTAAAGTGAAGGGACATAGCCAAAACCATTTGCCCATGCTTCAAAATCCACTCTAAGGAGTATAATAGACAGATAGAGGCAACATGTACCATAAACGCAAGGATGGGTGTATCAACAAACACGTTCTTAGTCCTCTCTTGTATGCAATATCTGTTTCTGTTTTTGACTTTTTTCAACTTTGCTGAGGCATAAACTGACAAAATCATAATAAGTTTAAAGCGTACAACGTGGTTTGATATATGTGTGTATTCCTTTTAAAAGGATTCCCACGATGTAGTTAATTAGCAAGCATATCCTTGTGTGTGTGTGTGTGCGTGCGTGTGTGTGTGTGTGTGTTTGTGATGACGACACTTCATGTCAGTAAATTTCAATTATACAATACTACACTATCAACTACAGCCATGGTCACAACATTATACATTAGATCTTCAGAACTTATTTATCGTAAAATGTGGAGACTGTCACCACTTTGGGGAGGAGGTCCCAAGATAAACCTGAGCGCTGACTGAGAGATAGGGGGGAATAGGGCAGCTTGGCAGTAGAAAGCTGAGAAGCTGGGCTACCAAGAGGCTTGACTTTTCTGTCGGTTCAGTGAGTCGATGTAATGAAAAATGGCTCCCAGAGCATAACTAGTCTTAACATTGTCAATTTTCTGAGTCAGCTTTAGCACTTTGTTCCCTAGAAACATGAATTCTTGCGGTAGCAAGCTGACATAGGTGATATCCATGCATACATACAAAAGGCTTTTTCTGTGGATGAGTCTCCATTGTCTAACACACACACTTGTTTGAAGTCTCAAAGTCTCCAGCCACAAGACTGCCTCCTTTATCTGTATCTAGAAGGCCAAAATTTGCCGCAAAATCATGGTAGTAGGAAAATACATAAAAATCCAAGTTCTTCACTTCTTCCATTTTGCTTGTTTTGTTTTAAAAGCTCGCTTTGTTTGTTCTGTCCCTCTGCTAGCACACAACACATGGCGGCTAACCACTTTTTGTCCTGATAATCTGTATATTATTTCAACATGTTCCTATTCTCCTTTGAAACTGGGAGACAAACCAGGGCTGAGCAACTCCTTTCCAACTTTAGCAGATTCTTTTCCATACTAATTACAAGCCTGGCCAACATCAATACAAGACCCAGTAGATGTAGAAATGGAAATTATAGGTTCTGTTAAACATCTGGAACAATGTTACGTTAATGACTGGGGATGTCAGAAGGGTGCTCTCAACTCTTGGAAGTAAGATGAACTGAGTGGATGTTCCCCACAAATCCAGCATGCCTACACTTCTTCCTCCTGGGGGGCCTTCAACCGCCCATTAGGAAGCTGACTGTGATCCATGATGAAATGTCTTCACTTATTCCATTCATGGTGAAAACACAGTCCTCTCCTACATGGAAGGAGATGCCTTAAACACTTCTTTCACCTCATGTCTTTATAGTTGCTTCTGAGCCTTTTATCCTAATAATAGGTATAAATTTGTTGTTCTCTCAAGGAACAAACAGGTGACCTTTCAGAAGGCAAAATGAATTTGCTGTTTAACACTCTCTCTTACTACTCTTTCAAGATCATGATAATAAGCAGAAATGCCTGGCTTCAGTGCTCTGAAGCTTTCACGGGTCAAATTGGGAACTTCTCTGGCCTACTGTGCAAATTAGAAGATGAATATGTGGGTACCAGGAATCCCCATGCCGAACATGATCCTGCAGAAGACTTCATGATCACTTCTAGCTGTGGAGAGGTTGGTGTGGGCCAACTGGCCCTTCCGTTCTCCCGCAGCTGCCTCAACGTTGCTGAAGATGTGCTGAATGACAGAGACCAGTGCTTCCTGATGTACACAACATAAATAAACAGAAGCACAAGAAGGCCCAGGGGTGATGCTATCTCTATTATCTTCAGGTTCCCATTATTTTGTATTTTTCTCATTTCTTTAAGGACTGTGCCTTAGCTATGATTGCATAGCAAGTGCATGGCAGAGCACCAACATGAGTCCACAGCTTCTCTAATAAAAAAAAAAAAAACACTTTATCATCTCATTTTTGCTCTTTCCAAAGCCTTTTCACAGAATTAATTGGTAGCAGAGGCACTTCCAAACTTCTTTACACAAATGGCCATTCATATCCCTGGCTTTCCACGTGTGCTTTGCATGGCCTCCTTTGTCCCATCCATGGATGCCACTGTCATTCCTTTGGTGTGCACCAAAAGTGCACCAAAGGTAGGTGGAGGCTGCTTCCTGTTCTTCTGCGAGCTTCCCTAAGAACACTTAAGTATAGAAGACACAAATTAAACTTGTTTTGAATTAAATATAAACTGCGACAACAACACTTAGCTTGAACACATGGAGATACTTGAACCTAATGTATACATTTTTCTCTGTGATGTTAATACAATTCTAATATTCAAACACCACACATAAACTCATAATAGACAATGTACTGCATTTAAGTGATCTTAAATATCTCACAGTATTTCACTGATATATTTTTAAATTATGAAGTAAAATCAACATGTTTAAATTCACTATTCTTCTGTTGCAAAGATTATTAACTTCAATTATCTTGGCTTAGACCAACCTTCATAGATTAAGAGCATGGTCCTCCACAAGCCCTCACTTTAGACAGCAGCTGCAAGTTTGAGAGTCCCTGGGCAACAATCAGTTCTGACCAGCTGGCTATAAATTGGAGAGTTTTCACTACCTCTTCATGTTGGATAATTTGCTAGAATAATTTACAAAACTCCAAAAGAGTTATACTTTTGATTACAGTTTTATTACAGCAAAAGGATACAAATCAGAGCAGCCGAAGGCAGAGCAGATAGAGCAAGGTCCTGGAGGATTCCAAACATAACACTTCTGTTGTCCTCCTCCTGTGGAGTCAGGTAACAACCTCTCAGCACATCACTGTGTGATAACACACAGCGTTGCCAACTGGGACACTCACCCAGGCTACATTTTTTACAGTTTTTGTTGGAGTTTCATTATTTGTGGATTGTTGATGGAATCATTCATCATGCTATTGAACTGAAATTTCTGGCCTTCACTCTCTAGAGATCTGGCTGTTATCATGTGACAGAAAGCTCTAAGCCTTACGTGATTTGTCTTCCTCTCTGGAATGGCCAACTTCTATCTTGAATCATCTCCTTAGCACAAACTATGCATCCCCCCTCCCCCAGCCCCACTGAGCCACCTCAGCATAAACCTGTAGGTGCCCTTGAAGTCCACCATGAAAATCAAGGACATTCTTATGACCAAGGAAAGTCCAAGGGTTTAGAGGTTACTTCCCAAGAACTTGGACAAAAGTCATCCAAGTTTGTTGTTACACAACTACTTAATCATAATCAAAAATGAGCTAAAGAAAACTTCTGTAGTGCAGGTGACATTCTACTATAAAAACTGAGAAACAAAATAAGTATTGAACCTCATGTAGTAAGCTGTCCAAACACTACAGAACAGTTGACTCCAACACTCTCTGCCAGTAGAGCTAGAATTGTCTTCTGGAAATATTTGTGGATATATTGTAGCACATGGAAAAAATATAGAATACTTTCCCTCAGAGTTCCATACCATAGCATGTATCAGAAACTAACATTTTGAAATGTATTCCTAATCATCAGTTAGAACTGTTTGTTTGGAAGTAGAGGGAATGTACTTAGGAAATGATTCCATGGGCCAGAAAATTCTAGCAGAATCATTTCTATGTACGTCTACAGAAAAAATTTGGAGCAAGATCACACCTTAGATACTTGAGCAGCTTATAATAATATATGGTATTGTATTATCTGTGACCTAGATATAGAGGAATTATGTCTTGATATTACCAAATCCAATAGGACAAAGTGCTTTAGAATGCCATTTCTGAAAGCAGCTTGCCTGGGTTCAAACACTTACTCATTTACCAGGTGTGTGCCTCAGTAAAATCAATTAACCTACGGTGTTGACATTAATAATACTCTCTCAAACAATTGTGAAATTTAAAGAGAAATCAAGGGAAGTGATTAAACAATATCCAACTCATTGCAAATATTAAATAAATGGGAGATAACAGTAGTAGTATCTGTAGTGGTAAAACTGATACCAGAAGATTTGGTGTAATTTCTTTTACCTAAAATATAGAACTCTTCCATCTCAAATGTAGCATTATTTTTGCTCAAAATTAAAAATCTAAAAATATGCCTTTAAAATAGAGGAAACAATAGTTTTGAATGGCAAGCATTTTTGAAAATATGTTTAGAAGGAATCAAACTTCATTTTATGCCTTTGGTGTGCAATTTTTGATAGTTCAGCAATTGTCCCATAACGGACAATGAGAAAGCAAATAGAGCACATGCCTGATAGTGAGGTTCAGAAAGGGATTCTCCCTATTCCCAAATTTGTATTGCTCGAATGTCTCTATTACTACTCATCTAAAGTAGCTAAGAGATCGCTTCCAGTGCCAGAGTAGGGTTCCTTTAATCCTCCAGTCATCTAGGGACCATTTTCTGACCATAAAGCCAGTCTATTAGCTACTAAGGAACAGTATACATCCATACCTTGCCATTATTTATTCTTCTGATGAAGTGAGAAATATCACACTTAATTTTGCGCTCCTTTAGGGAATATATATTTTCCTTCTTCAGCCAAATGAAGCTATCACAGGTCACAAAGTAGCTGCCTACGGGATTGAATGTTGGTTCTCCACCTTTAGCCGTGATACTTGTTGGGAGTCGTCTAATAACTGACAATAGATTAGAGTTTTTTAACTCCTTGTAATTATGGGATCAGGTAACTTCTAAGAGGGAATTAATGTAGGGCTCAAAGATATTGGCTGCCTGTTCCCTTATGTGATCACTAATACTAGTGGTCACCCGTGATGCACAGTCCTAAATATGTCATTTCCGCTTGATGAGGTGAATCTTCTCTATTGCAATACTATTCGGACGTAAACCCTGACTTGATGAGTATTCGAACGCTACTAAATCCCTAAAAGGGGTTATAATTTGCGTTTCAAAGAGAGTACTCCTGGAGGTAGCTACAGATAATTTTTCTAGTTTTAATCGCAGCCATCACAACTCGATGGCATTCATAGGTCTTTGCCAAAGGCTCCAGTCAGCATTAGTGTATATTGCTGATACTTCCAATATCTTCTGAATGGCGGAATCATATATGGTCTTGTATTATTTACCTAATGCTATGTAACAAATGACCACAAACATAGTTGCTTAAAACAACACGCATTTATTATTTCACAGCAATCCTTTCAACGTTTTGAACTTGGCCATCGCAACTTCTTCCTAGACGCGTCTCTAAATATTTTCAGAGGGTAACCCTGTAAATGAGTGAAATAGGTGATGAGGATTAGAGCGCTCTTACTGTGATGAGCACAAGGTGCTGCATGTAAGTGTTGAATCACTAAGTTGTAAACCTTAAAGTGATATTACACTGTATGTTAACTGGAATTTCAATAAAAACTAAAAAAATAAAATAAATGGAGAAACTTTGTGAAACCATTCAGGTATTCTTAGGATTATTGCAGTTGTACAATGCCACATGATATTTTAATTATTTTTTATAAATAAATGAAATCCATTAACCCTGGCTTGCATAAAAGGTGAACATTTTTCAGTATTTCATTATATAATAAATATGGTAACAAATATGGGAAACATGCCCAAATATAGGCAAATGAGTACTTCATTGTGACAGCTGCTGGCCTGACAAAATCGTTATGTCTTATACCATTTTTTTTCCCTGTATCTAACTTGCTATAACTAAACTTCATTAACACTTTAGGAAATATGAGCCTTTTTCCATCTGGCACATGGCTTTTACAACTCATTTGCTGTAATTTAGAAAATCTGCAAACAGCTGGCAAAAAATATATTTTTATTAAGTTCTTTAGTATCATATTTGAAAGATCTGTGGCTTTGCCTCTGTTCCTTAAACCCAGAATATTTTCTTCTCTTTTCAATTCCATAGTCTCCATAACCTATTCTAAATTCTGAGAGGCTCGCTCTTTAATTTTCAACCTGCATGTTAATTTCTTTTATTTAAATTTTATATGTGGGTAATTCAACTGAATTTTGGCCTTGAAAATATTATTTTTTTAAACATTTATTCATTTTTGAAAGACAGAGAGAGACAGAGCATGAATGGGGGCCCGGCAGAGAGAGAGAGGGAGACAGAATCTGAAGCAGCTCCAGACTCCAAGCTGTCAGCACGGAGCCGGATACAGGGCTCGAACTCAGGGACCTGACTCAAAGTCAGCCACCTAACCGACTGAGCCACCCAGATGCCTCTGGCCTTGAAAATATTAAAAGCATGAGTGGTTCCCCTTTTTGTTTGATTTTACAAAAACGATTTCAAACTGTGTCTCTTAATTCATATAAAATTATTGAATAAATAATTAGTATGTTTCTGTTTTTAGGCTTCTTTCTTACATGTGTTATATGCCACATGTAGTTTTTCTATTATTAAATATCTACTCACATCCATGTCATATATTTCTGATTTTCTCACAATAATTAAGCAATAATATCAATAATTTATAAGGATTTAAGTATGTGTCTAAAAAGGATAAAGAGTAAGATATGTATGTTTTATTTAAAAGGAAAAGTTATAATAAGATACTCAAGAAGAGCTGGTAGTAATAAGTTATTTAAATAAATAAAATTGAGTTTTGTTTATAGTAAAGAAGTGACCAAGTATCCAGAAAGCAATTAAAAATGCAGCAGTTAAGAGTATGTAAACTATTTATAAAAGTACTCTTTTTTTTTTTTTTCAACGTTTTTTATTTATTTTTTGGGACAGAGAGAGACAGAGCATGAACACGGGAGGGGCAGAGAGAGAGGGAGACACAGAATCGGAAACAGGCTCCAGGCTCCGAGCCATCAGCCCAGAGCCTGACTCAGGGCTCGAACTCACGGACCGCGAGATCGTGACCTGGCTGAAGTCGGACGCTTAACCGACTGCGCCACCCAGGCACCCCATATAAAAGTATTCTTAAAAGTCTTGATGACTTGGCTAAAACATCTAATGAAAGTGGTTACCCAGCATCTGACAGTTTTGTTCTGGAGACATTGCCACAAAATGATGAACTTTGGCTCACCAAGACTCAGTATACATCAAAGGAATGAGCTCACAATTTCAACACCTGCCCAAATTGAATTCAAGTCCATTTTTCTAGAAAACTAGTATCCCACAGGGCTATAATCTCTGTGAAAGTGAGAACCGAATCTAAATCTCTTCCACTTTCTCATCTAAACAACATTAAAATAAAAGTTGCTCATTGTTGAGCAGTAGGTCTGACGAATGAGGAATTCTCTAAAAAGTTGTAATCAGAACCAAATTCTAACATGGTTCTGAAAGCCACGATCACATCACATTCTCAATTCAAAAGGCAATTCATCTCAATGTCAACTACACATATAATCTTTGGAGTAGTTTTCTCAATAATTTCACAAAAAATTTCAAGGGAAATGAGCAAATCATGGTCAAAAAATTCAAATGCATTAGCAAATGTCCTATATTCATAGATTAAAAGAACTAAAACTGTCAAGATGTTAATTATCTCCAAATTGGGTTATAGATTCAAAAATTTATAAATCAAAATATTTTAAAAATGTCTTTAGTTGATGTCACTTGATAAAATCTAGAACTTTTTTAGAAAAACAGTAAAAAATATTCAAGGTACTATTAAAGAGGATTAACAGATCTTTTGTTATTTATTTGTATTTTGTATTTAAATTCTAGTTAGTTGACATATAGCATAATATTGGTTTTAAGAGTAGAAATTCGTGATTCATCACTTAAGTATTATCCCCAGTGCTCATCAAAAGTGCCCTCCTCAATACCCATCATCCTTGTAGCCCATCTCCTTCTCATCCCCTCTCCAGCAGCCCTCAGTTTGTTCTTTATTTTTAAGAGTCTTTTATGGTTTGCCTCCCTCCCCTTTTTTTTTTCTCTTCCTCTATGTTCATCTGTTTTGTTTCTTAAATTCTGTATATGAGTGAAATCATATGATAGTTGTCTTTCTCTGACTGACTTATTTTGCTTAGCCTAATACATTCTAGTGCAATCTGCACTGTTGCAAATGGCAAGATTTTATTCTTTTTCATCGCTGAGTAATATTCCATTATATATATATATATATCTCCATTCATCAGTTGATAGACATTTGGGGTATTTCCATAATTTGGTTTATTGATAATGCTTCTATAAACATTGGGGTGCATGTGCTTCTTTGAATACATATTTTTGTATTCTTCGGGTAAATACCTAGTAGGACAATTGCTGGGTTATAGAATAGTTCTAGTTTTAAATTTTTTAGGAACCTCCACACTGTTTTCCAGAGTGTCAACAGTTTGCATTCCCACCAAAAGTACAAAAGGGTTCCCCTTTCTCTGCATCCTCACTAACATCTGTTGTTTCCTGTGTTGTTAATTGTAGTCATTCTGACATGTGAGATGGATTCTTATTATGGTTTCGATTTGTATTTCTCTGATAAGTGATGTTGAGCATTTTTTCATGTGTCTGTTAGCCATCTGTATGTCTTCTTTGGGAAAATGTCTATTCATGTCTTCTACCTATTTCTAAACTGGATAATTTGTTTTTAGAGGTGTTGAGTTTGAGAAGTTCCTTATAGATTTTGGATACTAACCCTTTATCACATATGTAATTTGTAAATATCTTCTCCCATTCTGTAGGTTGCCTTTTAGTTTTGTTGATTGTTTTCTTTGCTGTGTAGAAGCCTTTTTTTATCTTGGTGAAGTCCCAATAATTCATTTTTGCTTTTGTTTCACTTGCTTCCAGAGTCATGTCTAGTAAGAAATTGCTATGGCCAAGTTCAAAGAGATTGCCTCTGTTCTCCTCTGGGTTTTGATGGTTTCCTATTCATATTTAGGTCTTTAATCCATTTTGAAATTATTTTTGTATTTTCTGTAAGAAAGTGGTCCAGTTCCACTCTTAAGCATGTTGCTTTCCAGTTTTTCCAACACCATTTGTTGAAGACATTGTCTTTTTTCCATTGGATGTTCTTTCTTGCTTTGTCTAAGATTAGTTTACCATATAGTTGTGGGTCCCTTTCTGAATGTTCCACTGATCTATGTATCTGTTTTTGTGTCAGTACCATACTGTCTTGATGACTACAGCTTTGTAATATACTTGAAGTCTGGAATTGCGATGCCACAAGTTTTGCTTTCTTTTTTTTCAACATTGTTTTGATTATTCAGGGTCTTTTGTGGTTCCATAGAGATTTTAGGATTGTTTTCTAGCTCTGTGAAAAATGCTTGTGGTATCTTAGTAGGGATTGCATTAAATGTGTAGATTGCTTTGGATAGTATAGACATTTTGACAATATTTGTTCTTTCAATCTATGAGCATAAAATTTGTTTCCATTCCTTTGTGTAACCTTCAATTTCTTTCATAAGTGCCCTATAGTTTTCATAGCACAGATCTTTTACCTCTTTGGTTAGGTTTATTCCTAGGTATGTTGTGGTTTTTGTTGTAATTGTAAATGGGATTGATTCCTTGATGTCCCTTTGTGCTGCTTCATTATTGGTGTACAGAAATGCAACACATTTGTGTACATTGATTTTGTACCTGTGACTTTTCTGAATTTGTGTATCAGCTTGAGCAATTTTTGGGTGGAGTCTTTCGGGTTTTCTACATAGAGTAGCCTGTCGCCTATGAATAGTGAAAGCTTGACTTCTTTTTTTCCTTGCCAATTTGTATGCCATTTATTTAGCATCAGCAAATGCTAAAACTTCCAGTACTATGTTAATAACAATGGTGAGAGTGGACATCACTGTCTTGGTCCTGACCATAGAGAAAATGCTCTCAGTTTTTCCCTGTTGAGGATATTATTAGCCATGGGTTTTTGTATATGCCTTTTATGATGTTGAGGTATGTTCCCTCTATGCATACTTTGTTAAGGGTTTTTATCAAGAATAGATACTGTATTTTGTCAATTACTTTTTCTCCATCTTTTGAGAAGATCATATGGTTCTTATCCTTTCCTTTATCACTGTAGTGTATCATGTTGTTTGATTTGGGAATATTGAACCACCCTTGCATGCCAGGAGTAAATTCTACTTGATCTTGCTGATAATTCTTTTAATTTTCTTTCAGATTCAATTTGCCTGTATATTGTTGAGAATTTTTGCATCGTGTTCATCAGGAATATTGGCCTATATTTTCTTCTTAGTGGGATAATTGTCTGATTTTGGAATCAAGGTAATACTGATCTCTAGGAATGACTTAGGAAGTTTTACTTCCATTTAATTTTTAGAAAAGTTTGAGAAGAGTAGGCATTAACTCCTTATTAAATGTTGGGTAGAACTTCCCTGGGAAGCCATCTGGCCCTGCACTTCTGTTTGTTGTGAGATTTTTGATTACTGATTCAATTTCTTTGCGGTTATGGTTATTTTCCATTTTTTTTAATTTCTTCCTGTTTCAATTTTGGTAGTTTATATGTTTCTAGGAATTTATCCATTTCTTCCAGATTGCCTAATTTGCTGGCATAGAATTTTTCATAATGTTCTGTTATAATTATTTGTATTTCTGTGGTGTTAATTGTAATCTCTCCTCCTTCATTTGTGATTTCATTTACTTTGTTGTTTCTTTCTTTCTTTTTTCTTTTTTTTTTTTTTTTTTTTTGATAAGTCTGGTGAAGGGTTTACTAATTTTATTGTTTTTTCAGAGAACCAACTCCCTACAGACTTTGATCTGGGTTGCTTGTAAGAACTTGCAATTATTTTCCCCTCTTGTTTTCTCCATCAATGGTTTTGGGGAAGTGTTTTTCTTGTGCAAT
This sequence comes from Panthera tigris, assembly GCF_018350195.1. NCBI lineage: Eukaryota > Metazoa > Chordata > Mammalia > Carnivora > Felidae > Panthera > Panthera tigris. The sequence goes on from NC_056660.1 coordinate 215,018,353, forward strand.
GCCATGCACCCCATTCTCTCTTTCCTTGATCCCTGATCAGTGATCCCTCCCCACCACAGCACCAGTGATTTATATCTCCCCTAAATCATGTCTTCACACCTCTTACCTTCCATGATGTGGCCTCTTCTCTCCCTCCAGTTGTGCAGTATGTTCTCTCAGTCCTCAGGTCAATTTCCTGGTGTTCAGAATGATTTGATATTTATCTAGCTGTGTTCAAGGGATGAGGCAAGCATAAGGTCCTCCTGCTACTCAAAAAGACCATACTATATGGACTTGGTATTTAACTGAGGTTGTATTACAGATCACTGAACAAAGGATAGATATTTAAGATACCTAGGGCTAGGTAATTGGTGATCAAACTCAAAGAGGCTGGATTATAGTAGAAAAGATACAAATCTGGAGCCAGATGCCTACATCCAAACTTTAATGTGCACTTACTGGTTTTGTATTCTTGAGCAGACAATTAATATCTATGTGTCTCAGTTTGCTCACCTATAAAATAGGGATAATAATGACATGCTTTGTTCATAAAGTTCTTGTGGAGATTAAGTGAACTAATATGTGCAATTATTAAGATGGATAACTGACAACTACTAAACATAACATGTGTTAATTATTATCCATAATTATTAATTACCTTCATCATTACAAATATAATCATCATTATGATATTGGAAGACAAATGGGCTGGGAAATTAAGTGATGGGGATTACGGCGTGTACTTGCTGAGATGAGTGCTGAGTGATGTATGGAAGTGTTGAATCACTTTATTGTGTATCTGAAACTAATATTACACTGTATGCAAACCGGAATTTAAATAAAACTTAAAAAAAAAAACCTGGATTTAACAAAATTGGTAAAACAAAAAAAAAGAATGAAATTTGTAATTACCAGTTTTTAATAAGGAAAATCAATGGGCAATTTCAATACTAGCATCCTGTCATCAAATTATAGATATTTTAATACTGATTGAGCAAATCTACGATCATTATTGTTTCAAAGCTGCAGGAATAATTAAAGTTTTTGCAAATACAGACTTAGCACAGCATGTCTTTGGAAACTATAATGTATCATTTGTAATAGCCAAAGATCTATTTTCAAAGAATAAGGCCTACTATATTCCAGGGTGTTCATTGTTATTCTTATAATGGTTCTTGGATCCATGGCCTAACACCAAAAACATTAAAATGCTATATTAACATGGGAACAAAAAAGAAAACAAACAAATTTTATGGGACACCAGGGTGGTTCAGTCGGTTGAGCATCAGACATTGGCTCAGGTCATGATCTCACAGTTCGAGTCAGAGCCCCGAGTTGGGCTCCGTGCTGACAGCTCAGAGCCTGTAGCCTGCTTCAGATTCTGTGTCTTTCTCTCTGTCCCTCCCCCACTCACCCTCTCTCTCTCTCCAAAAATAAACATTAAAAACAATTCAAAAAAATGTAATCCTTCTTTGTAACATACACAAAATTATTTCCAGGTAGAATGAAGAGTTGAATGAGAAAGGCAAAACTTTAAAAATTGTCGGGAATAAGCTTAGGAATCCCTCAGGCTTACACCAATGGGTTGACAAGGCATAAAAAAACACAAAATCATAAAATGCTCACACCTGAGTTTGGGTAAATCAGATTGGCACCCCAATAATAGGGGGGGTGCAAAGACACCCTGAGAATAGGGAGGTGCAAAGGTGCCAGGATTTGGGAGGTGCACTGGCACCCCAAAATAGAGAGGGGGGTGCAGAACACCCAATATAGAGAGGGAGAGGCAAAGGCCTAAAATAGAAATGGCGCAAAGGTGCCTAATACACAGGTATATGAAATAAACAAGATTAGATATTCAGGGTGGAAGCACCCCCAGTTTAGTACTATAGCAGAAAGCTGCTTTCACAGGAGGATAGACCAGATTAGGTACATTGGTGAATTGGACTATGGACCACTGTGTTGCAGGCAAAGCAGCCTGGAACAGAGACTGTTAAACAAAGAAAAGGTGGACTGTCAACCCTGAGGTTCCTCCCCTTACCTGACTCATCCCCTAGGCTGGCAAAGATGAACTGAGGTACTGCCTCATGTCCACTGTAAACGACCCTCCTCCCGACTGCCCCGTGCCAGATTTTTTTTTGTATTAACCCAAACCCCTAACCACAAATATCCTTAAGACCCCCTTTCCCTCACATCCACAAGTTAATGTTCACAGATTCATTGTCCTTCTGTGCACGTCCATCACCATGTTTGTAAGCCTTCTGATCCTAATAAAAACGTGGCAAGGACCCTTACTCAGGCTCTTGTCTTTTCCCAGACATTAGTCATCTCTTGCTTTAATCCTGCATACGCTCTTTTGCTGGCCAAAAGAGAACTTTAGACTTAGAGTCTATGACAAAAGATATTTTATTTCTATGTTTGAGGGAAGTAGCTGGCTTTGTTGGATACAGAGATGCAAGCTGTTTTATATTGTGCTGTCTGAGCATTGACAAAAGACTTAATATTGTTCAATCAGGTTTCATGTTTACAACAGTGTTGTGACTGAACTGGGAGATAGTTGTTTTTTGTATATTTGTGTTTCAAGAAATTTTACAAATTGTTAAAATGCCACCCAACTCCCTCTTTTCAACCCATCTAAATCACTCTCATCTTTCAAAGAGAAAATACTGCTTTCCATTCTGCATGAAAACTTTCTGGTTCATTCACATTCAGAGTTATGTCATTTCTATATTCCAACACTGTTCACAACATTCATTTACCACTCATCACTTTCTTCTGAGAGCATTTTTAATCTCTTCAACGGATGAAAATTCTAAGCCTAGGGTAAGACATATCTAAATTTGAGAACAAATTCTAGCAGTTATAAATCGAGGATCTGGATAAATAACAACCTCTCTGCAACTCAGTTTCCTCATTTGTAACAGAGAAATAATAATATCTGTCTTATGAGATTTAATTGGCATTAACTTTAACATAAACACTATGCCTATCATAGCAGGTTTGATTACTTTATATTTTCAACTTTATTGTAAACATATCAGCAGAAAATATTGTGCTATCTTGTTTATATCCCACTGAGCACCATTCACAGTATCTTGTACAGAAAGGTATTTAGTAAGTATTTATTGTTTGTGATGGGAGCTGGCTGTGTTAAGTTAAAGTTCAATCTCCCCATTTTACTGTGCATTGTCTTTCAAAAGCCCGGAGAACTAAAGAAAGTTTCTTCTCCCCATATTTTCATTCACTTAGCACCATACAAAGATTTCTAGATTTAGAGTTAATGAAAAGGGTGTTTTTTTTTCTTTCTATTGTCCCCACATAATTATAAAATAAAAATTGAAAGAGAAAGAATCAATTGAATAATACAATTGTGCTATTGTGTGTGAAACAGGCTACGGCTCATGGTCCTTGGTACTCTAGAGTGTTTTCATTAGGAGTCATTACTTTTTAAAAAATAACACCTCTACCTTTGTTTTTGTATTGTTATTATTGTATATTATTTGATTTTCTACACTTCTAATGTGTTTAAAAGACTTTTGTCTTTCAAACTGAACACTCCAGAAGAGCATCTTTTTATTTTTTTTAAACTTGTTTAATGTTTATTTATTTTTGAGAGACAGAGAGAGACAGAACACAAGGAGGGGAGGGGCAGAGAGAGAGAGGGAGACACAGAATCTGAAGCAGGCTTCAGGCCCCGAGCTGTCAGCCCAGAGCCAGATGCAGGGTTCGACCCCATGAACCGCAGGATCATGACCTGACCCAAAATCAGATGCTTAACCAACTAAGCCACCCAGGCGCCCCTAGAAGAGCTTCTTTTTAAAATTAATTTTCAACTGATCACTAAGGTTCCTGAGCATATTTAATTATACAAGATTCTGAAAACAAATAATCACCTATCACCACTTTGTAACTGAGAATGTGTCTTCTGCTCCTCTCTCTGTCTCTGTCTGTCTCTTTCTCTTGGGAGAAAGCTTTCTTTTATTTGCATTATATCATAAGGGTTAGTGAGACAATCTCTGCCATTATTTGACAAACAATACATTCAGCTTATCTGGGCAAGCTCTCATGCACAGACCTTTCTCACAATTTATGACATTTTGTAGTTTTTTCTTTCTTTTTTTTTTTTCCTGGAAACTTACCAAATGCCTTTTAAGAGGCTAACTAACTTTGCTTTTAGCAAATGTTTATTTTCGTGGATCCATTTAGAATGGTAAGATAGAGCCAGTCGATTCCACACTAACCCACTGAATTGCACTCTTGGAAGAGACTTTCACATGTAATCCAGGAGACTCTCAACTTCACGACTAAGGAGTTGCCAACTGGTCTCTGTTTTAAAGCAATCTTACCAGGGCAGTAGCTACTTCTCAATGAGGCTCATTCAACTTTTATTCATACCTAACTTCAGAAAATGTTCTTTTATACTAAGCCGGAAGTTTTCTTGTGAAAAATTTTACCCAAATGAGTTTATCCTTAATTTTGAAGTCACTGAAAATAAGTATTTTTTTTTTCATTAGAAAGATTAAGATTTTGGGTAGTACTATATTGGAAGGCAC